>NC_064871.1:61314904-61634591 GCF_943734695.1 Anopheles maculipalpis | reverse complement strand
TTCAATGTTTCATTACTTATATAGGCATCACATCCTTTAGTGACAAACATCAAATGTATTAATGATGGTCTTTGATAGTTTAAACAAACTGTGCCTAGAATTAACGATACATTATTGAAGGAATTGTAATTAAACTTGTTAATGAGACGGAAGCGCACTTCATGGGTAGATAATATTTGCTAAATAATTTCATTACCTTTATTAACAAACTGCTTCATACCTGTTCTCTTTGTAGTATGTAAAGGAGTTTTTTTTTAAATTGTTGAAAAAGAAAAAGAATGCAAGAATGTTAAGGTATAAATTGTGTACCATTTTTTCATCCCTACCAACCCTGCTCTACCTCTTACGAACCCTGCATTTCTTCTACGCCATCACTCTATACGTCGTTGTGAGATGCGGGCTGAGCATGTTTTGAGTTTCGATTCAACGGTTTGAGAGTGCGCACGCGTGTGCCAGTGCAGTTCCCGCGTAGATCGGTTTTGAAAGGTTGAATTTCGGTACCGTTCGTGCAGATATAGATTGTGGATCGTTATCGTCGAGGACTAGCGGTGCCTGACGGGCTGTGTATTCCAGGAGATTTAATCACCGTACAACCACCCTTCAAGATGATCGTTGGAAGAGCGGTTGCTGGCGTTTTCTTTACACGTGCACTCGTGTAGAGAATCTACAGAAAGGCTCGTCGATAAGAGGTTCTTCTTCAAGCCGCCACCAAACAGTGGTGGACACTAGTGGTCGAGGTGCGATTAGTGGTCAGTTTTCACGCGATTTGTCTAGTGGACATTCATTGACATACCCAAGCAGCGACGCCCAACATCAGAGGGTTGTTATTTAATGCAAGTGTGATTGTTAGCTGCACAGACGTCAATTTAGCTGTTGGATATATTTTGGAGTCACCCGTCCGTCAGGGGTTTTGCCTCGATAGTGTTTTTTTTTTCTTTATTACTATTTTGCCATTTTATTGCAATCGCGCTACCAACTAGCAGCACCGACTCGGCCGACCAGCGCGCACAAGTGGGGCAAATGCACCGTGCGAAACAGCAATTTCAGTCTGATGGTCAGTTGCGTAGCGTTTTTTCGGTGCAACCCCAATCCCTACTACTCTTCTGACAACCGATCTCCGTGTGTTCGTGTGTGATCGACTAAAAAGAAATAAACCGTGCAAGTGCGTGTGTGCCTGCAGTTGGAAAGCTCCAATTTGATTTTGGTCCGCGAAGGAAAATAGTAAAAGCCAGTTTCGGTGCATCTCGTAGGTGTGTTTGTGCCGTGTTTCATTGTGTGTCAGTACGTGTGTGTGTGTGTGTGTAATTTTTGGTGCTTTTGTTTCAACTGATAATCCCCCAAACATAATCATTCTTGTGAGTGGTCACTTTACACGCTCCGTACACAACTTACTTTGTTCGGTGTTTTCTAACCGACAGCAGTGCTTTTGTATCAGTGTTCGGCTAATCGAAGCTATCAAAGTGCAATTCACACATATGAACAAACGTACGATCGAGCACGCACGATCGGTGGCACGCACCGAGTCAAGTGCCGTGTGTTGATAGGCCATTGCAGGCGCGCTCTGGTGTAGTTGCCTCACGTGAAAATAGTATGCCAGCGTCGGTGCAATAGTAGTTGGTTTTGTGTCTTTCGCAAACTACCCACCCGAGTGTCCCTTTGCAACACTGCTGCGAAACGAAACGAGCCGAAAGAAACGTAAAATTGCTTGTGAAAGGTGCCGTGCCGACATACCACCACCACCAACACCACTACCGTTGCCGCTTTGCTTGCTTGCCTATTCGAAGATCTTCTTTAGGAAAGCCAAAAATTAATCAAGGTAAGAGCTAGAAATTACACGTCACACAAGCGTTTGAAAATGAGGAAGTCTCGAGCGTAATGAACATTCTAACCGAAGCAGGTTACTGTCCTTCGGTGAATTCTTGGGTCCGGCAGCGATAGTAATTAAAAATATTTACAAAATCCTGCAAATGGTGTTGCGGTGCAAACTGGCATAGACAAGGTGACCTAGACATAAACAGGACAAGAATGGAAAAATTTCCCAAAAAGGGTCGCTCTGCTCGCTCAGGTGCCAGATGGAATGTTAAAGCAACTTCCTTTCCGCTTCGCTGCTGCATTTGCCGGTGAAGCATTCGGGAACGATTTGTGATAAACCTAAGCTGCAAGAGTACCAAACAAAACAGGTACCTCTAGGAAACAGTTTTGAGGATAATTCACTTTTACACCTTCCGTCCTTTCTTGCTTTTGCGGGTGGCACAGGTCAGTGAGCATTCGGTTGTGCGTACGGTGAGCTGTTCTCTCTTTTCTTTTGTTTTTCCCGGAGATTCCGGAATCCCGCACCCCGTTGTCGTTATGACCTGGTCCCGGTCCAAATGTGTGTCGTTAACAAAAGGGTAGACTGAGACCCCGAATATCGCCAGGATACGAGCGACCGCCGGACAGAACGAGACGGTTCGAAAGCGGGAAAATGTAAAAGCAATTGGTGATAAAACCTGTTCGGCCCCTTTTTCGGGAATGACAGGTTCACCGGGAACGAATTCACTTTCTCCCCGGTGTGTGTATGGTTTGACCCCCTGAGTTTTGGTGGTGATGGCCGCTGTGTTGGCCGTCAGCAGTGGTGTTGGTGGTGGTGAGATCATTCCTGCTCATTCCCGGAACGAGGGTCTGTCAGCCGTGCCCTAGCTCCGTCAGCTGTGCGATCGCGCACTAAAGGCCGGTTTTTCTGATCCACTTCAGAGTTGGCTTGAACCGATTCGTCCATCATGCCCATAACCAACATTCCTCTGCTCAGTCCACACTATCGTCGTGAGTAGCCTTTGTTGAGATAAAACCGCTTATGTTTGGTATCGATGGTTGTGGATAAAAGCATAATGTTTTGCCGTTAAAAATCAAATGAATTTATTCGGCACACATTCCCGCGATGGCGGGCTTCGTGACACCAATATTTGTACCACAGCGGTTCATCATTTGCATTTCGACTGTTAATCCGGGATATCACAATTTAGGGAGAAAATTCCATCACAGATTCAAGCTGTGGGTTAAGTTGGGTTAAGTTAAGTTAAAATTCAAGACGAAAGCTATGCAACAATGTGGAAGTCTGGTACAGTTAGTGTTATCTGTCGAAATGGAATAGACATTAATATTTTCCGAAATTGTGCAAGATTCAATTTGATGATTTTCTATAAGCTTCGTAGGACAAAAATTGCATATTAATTTATCAAAGATACTAAGCTCAGCCTGGAGGTTTGAAGGACTTAGAACGTACCAATACCACTTAGTGCGTTTTGATGGTGGCAGAGCATACAAAATTCCATTTTGCATGAACTTTCATCGTTTTGTATGCTGAGAAATACAATTTTAAATCAATCTATTTCCATTTCAAGCCATTTTAACTTTCAAATACTTTATACTAAAGCTTAGTGAATCTGTTTGGCATTACGCTTCACTCAAGTGCTGCTTTTAATTTCTCGCACAGAGTTTAGCATCCATCCAGCTGCATCAAAGCCCAGCGCCACAAACTTACCTAAATACGGAAGAGAGCAACATGAAAGCTAACGGAATATCGTTGACAACTTGTTCGACGTCTTTTATATTCTGTACCTTGAGGCTTCCATCTGGAAGGTACAGATGGTGCATTCTTGACTGATACTGTTGAACCGAGCATTTGCCTTGAAGGCATGTGCTGTGTGACTGTCGAGAATCACGGAAGCTGACAGAGAGTAAAAAAATAAACCTTACTATTGCAAACAGTGATATCTGCTTATGCCTCATTGAGCGCATAAATAAACATAGCATCGATTTTTCCTGACTGCATCGAGCGACTTGACAGACGCGAGGTTTTACATCGCATAACACTAACGAGAGAGACCTACCACAAAACGGTGCAAAGGAAGATCCCTTCGGCGGACCTACCAAGATCATTTTAATGTGATAATATTTGCAGAATGTGAATGTCGAGCAACCTGAAGCTGTGGAAAGATGATTATCGACGTTTAACATCTAAACATTGTTGATGTAAGGCTTTTTTCTATCTTAAAGTTCTATTGCGCTTAATATTGTGGACGTTATAGCTATCTTTTTGTCGTAAATTTTTTTTTGTATATTGTCTTTATAAGAAACCTTGGCAGATTCTTGAACGAAAAAAAGTGTGTCCTAGCTTAAAAAGTAAAATTAGTGTACTTTGTATGTGTGTACCTGTGCATTGGTGTTGTAGTATGCTTTAACCTGGATCTTCTCAATTAGTCGTAAAAAACCAATTTAATTCAAAACTACTAAAATCTGACTTGATAATACGCGCTAGCCTAGTGTACAATTACATCCCTTCGTATCTAACAAACACATCAAAAGCTCACATTACTCACGATTCTCGTCGATCGAGCGCTATCCAACAGGCAAATCTAATTTCCTCACATACCGCAGATGAATCAATCTGTTCTCAGCAACTTAACCGTAACTTTGGCAGATTTGGTAACATACGTACGGTGGTACATCACACAATTTGCTTAATAATCCATTCTATGAGAAAAGGTGCTCTCCATTTAAACAGCCATTTCTAAAGGGTGCCGGCTTAACGAAAGCCGGAGATATTTCGTACTTTCGAGCCGGGTGGCGGTCGAATAACAGGAATCGAAGCTGAAGTAAAATTCCTCACGAACACACAATGCTAAAACATGGGAAAATATTGCATGCAGGTGATTTTAAACACGCCGATGTTCAAACATTACGGTTCTGCACCACTTCCCAACTAGAAGCTCAGCTCACATACACGCAGGCAGCATTTTGCCTCTTAGCTATTAAACTGGTTGGGAAGTGAGTGGAAAGGTAATTGAAAGAACGGAGCCAATTCGGAAGCTTAGCGGGTTTGGATTTTGCAGTATAAATACATCAAGAAATAAGCAAATATGTTTATAAATTTCCAAACCCACACAGTGTTAGAAGATATTTCTTATAATCTGAAACAAGCATATACATATATCGCTGCTTGTTCCGTACACTTTTAGCTGTCGAATGACGTATTGCTTGTTTTCCTATGCCAACTCGATCACGAGTTATAAACAAACATGTAACTGTCAAAATTATCCCGAACGCGAACCGTAATGTTCAAGAAATTCTAAACGACCAATTTAATAAGCAACGAAAATCTTACATTTGCCACATTCAAACAAAAAGCAAACCCACTGTCCGGAAGGTCTCAGGAAGGAATAGAAAACATTTGCACTTAATTTGCTTTTTCGTCCCATGCCGTGCAATGTCCGGCGCTATTTGCTCCAGCTAATGAAACGAATCGAACACGGACTGATTATTTTTCATCACACGCTCGCGTCCGTGGGTTATTATTTCCGCGGTTAGGCGTACGGGGTCTGTATCCGCACCAGTAAAACCTTTCTCCAAACGTTCGTACACACATATATACACAAACACAAGCATTTGCTTCCTTCCTTCCCTAGTTCCTGTGCACTTTTTTCCTCTTCTTTTGATTCACAATTTAACAGCGTAGGGTGAAAATAAATTAGGCAGCGTTTCACTTGTGACCTTCAGCAGTTTGGCGTTGAGGCGCTTTATTAATTTTGAACAATTTTGATTGTACCTTCTATTGGCGGCAAATCTGGCATTGGTTTCACATTTAAGACACCTTTTTCTATTGATTTTTTAAAGTATAATAACCTCCTCGCTATAAAGCACATTAGAGTCGGCAACTGTCTCTAAGATACTATTTTATGTTGGCATATTTTAGAAAACTTATTTAAAAAAAACTCTTAAGGTACACAATCTCCGATTAATAGCTGCTTTGTAATACTAAGTCAATGCGAGAAATAAATCTTTGTTTAATCCATATACACATAATAGCGTCAATGTTTAAAATATAAACATAGTTGCAGACACAAATTTTCCACAACGATACATGAGAGCAGCTGACTAGCATGGTCCTAATGCTGCCAAACAAGCGGTACCAAACACACGGCAAAACGGTATTGCTATTTCGTCTCTCAGCTTCAGCAATTGCCATAGGCCCGGCCCTGCAAACGAGCGAATCAACATGCAATGAGTGAGAAATCCAGTTTCAACATTCGCCATAATCAACCAAGAAACGAATCTCCGCAGCATTGCTCTCATTGCACCTTTCCCCTTGTTAAGGCCGTCTCTTTCTTGCTCGCATGGGCACTTCGTGTGTCAGATTAGTTATCTAACAAGTGTATAGTTTTAATTATTCCTCCAAACTCTGCAAAATTTTGTTTGAACTGGCGCAATGTAGATGTTTTGATGCACATGTAGATGGCTAACTGCCACGAGGGCCACAGGATGCCGGGCATGTTATCTAATGCATTCTTCGTTTGGCTGTAGCGCCTGGATTGGGGTCAAGTAGCTGCATGCTTCGGTTTTGTGAAAATCTTTTGTGAAATTTAGCATTAAATCGATTGCGTCTAAAATATGTGAAGTTTGGTGTTGAACATATTTATCGATTTTGTTATTATTCTTAGCGAAAATGTCGATATGACACTTCAAATAGCACTTTTCTTTTGTCCTCTAACATTCATCTTGCATACCGTCTGTAAGAAACTAAATATGGTTTGAATCAAGTGTTGACTATCAGATCATCTATTTGACAACTCTTTTTCACCGCTTTGACAGCTAGGACGGGGGCTGGAGAGTTGCATCAAAAAGCGCGACTGAAGAGAATGTGGTAATAATGTCTTCGAAATGGTCAGACGTTTGCCAGCCAGCACAGCCCAACAAGTGAACTGCTGCCCACCAGCCTTTTCACAAGCACGGTGGCAAAACCTAAGCATTACTGCAAATTATACATTACCATCCGCTCGAAAACACTTCCGTTACGGATCTTGCTTTCATCAGTCCTGTCGAGCATTATTTCTTACATTCCGGTACAGCAAAACGGTAGAAAACAAAGCTCAACCAGCGGTGTTAACTATCCAACCTTTCCGAGATCAATCCTCGCTGGTGTTGTTGAATGCGCTGCGTGCTGCTGAAACGTTTGACCGGAAAGATACGAGCGAAAGTATTAATTCTCTTGCACACCCTTGCCCACTCGCACCAGATTATGATAGCGGCATCACGAAAAGGGTTATTAATGCATTTTCTCCACAGCTGGGCACTCTGATCTAATTTAGCGGCGAAGGAATTTCCGCAACATATGACGCAGTTCTTTGTCGGGCATCCAAAAACAAGTAGAATCATATTTTTATTGCTATTTTGCTAATGCTAGCGTCTGCTGCTAAGTTATTCATATTATATGGCAAATAAACTTGGTAAAGCTGTAAGGAAAATGCTTGCAACTAAGGTCTGTAAGGCAGGAAGGCATTTGTGGCTAATAAAGTGTTTGAAAAAGTTTGTCGTCTAAAAATTGCAGTTGTCTTGGCAAATGAATTTCAATCAAAAGATAGCAACATTAATAAAGCTCTGCTGCTGAAATGATATTTTCGATAACACGCCCTATCTGGTGTTATTACTACCAAACACCTTCTACAATGTAGCAACCCATTTCGTTCAACGTAAGCCAAAGGACCATCTCAGTGTGGTAAACGCTCGTTTAATCACCCTTTGGTCGGTCATTTCGGTTACTCAGACTGGTATACCCGTTTTGTTATACAACCAACAACCAGTTAGTCAAGCGTCACATCAAGCACCTACAACAAGCTCCAGTATCTTTTGCTCCAGTCCATTACATTACTTGCATGATCGAGTAGAAAAAAAAATCCTGATACATCACGTTAGATGTGGCAAGTAGAAGAAATTGAAACGCTTAAGCCGAAGTGTAGTACATGTGTCGTTGGTTTTTTTTTCTTTTTGTCATTCAACCTAATCTAATAGTCCGAATAGAACGAATTCATAGATTATGAGTGGTGGAAAAGGTTTTATGTATGAGTAGCTCGATGCCGGTTCGTTGCCTGTTGCGTTGAAGTCTTCCGATTAAGCGAATAATAGCGTGAACTAACAAGTGAGCACCGGTTTGCCTCGTACGAACTACTCGTTACTTTAACTACTGATTTTCCATATTAAGGAATAGTCGCATCAGTTCTGTAACAAATATAAATTTTAAAATTTTTAATCTATGACCGCTTCCATTCTTTATTTTATTCGTCTACCGGTATGGCCGATTACAAGAACTTGTTTTGAAAATGTACTTTGTAATTCCGTTTAACAATTGCTAGCACACACAGGCCGATATGAGTAGCGCTGTTATGTAAATATGCTGACCTTAAGGCTGCCATCACTAAGGGGAAGAAATAACGAGATTTGCCGTCTCATTACATCAAGGTCTCGCAAGGTCTACAGTATCGGTTGATCGTGAGTTATTTAACGCTCATAGCTGGATAAAACAAACAAGAAACGACCACAGCACAGTCATTTGCTTTCGTTTCCAGTCATTACAAGTAGTACACCAGGTACAAGCGATCGCTGTGAATCAAAACTCACTAATATTCACGCTCAGTAAATTAGACGTTTTCAGTTAACAAATCTGTCTTTTACGCTACCGGTCATTCAAAAGTGAAAGCGGCTACTTCAAAATACAGTGCAAACACCGTAAAGTAGATCAGTTGTAATATATTCTTAGTGCCTACAACAGCAGTCATCCGTTCACGTTTATATCACTCCAATTAACCATGCCCCTTAGCGCAATTCGTAAACCCTCAATGACAGCAATCTGTGCCAAATATCGGTGCTTGAGTGACCAGTTTCGCTAGCTGACCGGCATCAACAACAACTACTACTTGTAAGGAAATCAGAGAGAGATGAAAAACTGCTACCAAAGTTGCTATTGTTTCTGATAACTCCTAATGGCTGATGGAACATAGTTTAGCAGGGAAAACGAGTAAAATATAACAATCAACTACACGAAAACTTGCTCATTGTAGTGGCCTGTCCGAAAATGGTGCAAGGTTAACGATGTGAAAACACATAAATTGTGATAGTGTTAAATTATTTATTTTGCTCTCCTTTCCTGCACTGAATCGCACCTTTCTCCAGTGTGAACGAAATATTTATGTTCTTCAAATGTTTGCCTCGGTGATGTTAAAAATACTATCAGCCATCTATTCGAACACTATCTGCACATTGCACACCGTAAGCACAACGGACCTTGTTCCAGAGAGATGATGAGTTCGATTGATTTTCACCATTAGAGCATTTGGAGCGAGACATTTGACGTAGGTTGGCGCTAACATAAAGTCATTAAAAATGCGTTAACACACGCTCAATGCTTCCGCCGAAACTTCTATGCAGATTATCGATCAATAACACTTTTCTAGACGTTAAAACCAATCCCATTCCAGTTGATGAAACTCCTAATGAACTCATCCCTCGTTTCACCGGTGAGTTTTAATAGCTTGGGATCATTGTGCGCCTAATGAAGCTTAACATTATTCATGTGTGAGCGAGAGGGCTTAAGATTCGAAAAGCGAACGATTTACATTAACTGGTCTTTATTCTAATTGCTTTGACAGCTTGTTCACCCGGATTTTCTGATTTACAAAAAATCTATTCCATCCTTTTCAATGCCAATAACTAGAAAAAAGCTTAGTCCTGTTACATGACCAAACGTTTCTGAAACATTTCATGTACTACTCATGCTTTCTTTACTCAAGAGCTGACGTGGCTGAAAACTAGGCGTGAAATATGAGCCAGAGAAAGGCGTTGTTTCTCCCTCCGAGATCAACGTTAAGCCCTCTTTAGAGCCTCTGGATTTCGTCTTGAGACCAGTTGGAAATAGGTCGACCTTCGTTCGTGGGCCGGCTGCAGTATCATTCATCCACACTTGTCTACCATCGCCACAGGCTCGGAAGCATCATGCACGTCGTATTTCAGAGCGTAGCGAACGGAAAGCAGGTGAACTGCACTTGCACACACAGCATCGCACCCTATTACTGGCAGCCGTAGCGTGCTAATGCATGGGCTCAATCGATGGTGCATGCAGCAAGGCGCACCATGATTGCTTCAAGCAGCTGATGCTGGAGATAGGTGCTGATGGGATGGGTTTTCTTGTATAGAAAATCACACGCGCCATCACTGCACCGTTATTTTCCCACCAACGATTACTGCAGTTCGAATTTTATGCCTATTGCCAACAAATCTTGCTGCAACCGAATTTTGTATGATTGCTTAATCTTAAGTAGACGAACTTTGAACTTTCTTTAAGCTTTTTGAAATAAATAGTTGAATGATTACTTAAATTAAGTAACATAATGCTAGAGACCGAACTATTTTCTTCTTACTTCAGAAGATAGACTTGTTTGTGTTCTCTTTAATCTGGTGCTAGAGACATAGGTTTGAGGTTCTATTGAGGGTGAACCGGAAGCTTAGCAAAGGATCAAGCTGGAGATAGAATATCAATAATTCAGGAACTCCTCCCACGACAGTCCCAGTTGGACTGAAAATTGTGGACACGCTCGAGAGAAAAATCCTCATAATAAGATTTGACCCCTTGTGCGTTGCCCTTCGACGGAAAGGAATTCCTACAATGACGCTATTTCTGAGCAACACAAGGATAGCACATTTGTGTAGCGAAATATATGCGTCAGGCTCTAGTGGGTCCGGTTTGGTCAGGAGAATACCGCGTAAAGGTTTTTTGGCCTTCCGCATGGTGAGAGGTGACATTATTTAAAGTTTGTCTCCGAATCCGAATGTCCGGATGTGTTGTTGGGTGGAACAGTATCGATCTATTGTTCGATTACTATTAGCTTAGCGAACCAAAACTAGCAACTCGAAAAACAATAGTTAATAACAAATGATAACAGTACTCAACAAATGTAGATTTTAAATAGACTGAACGATGTTGATCAAGAAAACGGAACGAAACGAAGATAAAAGCTACACCTAAAAAACATCCGATCATAACGATCAACCAGTCAACCAATTGATTTAACTCGGGGTACTTCACTCTGCCTTGTTACTCAACTTCCATAAATACCACGTTCAAATTACACAACAAAAGCAAACAAAAATAGCCCCATAATCCTCGGTTCGCGTAGAGAGCGAGAGAGAGAGTGTGTGTATGGATGGCTCGCAGGAGATTTTACTGTTTGCTTTTAATGTTGGAAAATTTTCCAATGCAACACTCGATCGAATCATCGTACAATATCGAACGATATGATTACAAGTGCGGTGATAGCAAAACAACAAGTGAAAATTTGATCAAATCGCACAAGCTCATGTGAGGCCACAAAGGCTCATTTCTCTCGGTCCGGCACAGATTGTCGACCTTTGTATTGCACTGGTTTTCACTGTTTTGCATCGCAAGCAAACATGTTTATGTTGCATTGGATGCTAGGTTTTGCAGAAAAAAATCCCCCCTATCGATTTCCTGTTTCGGTCGATAGAAAGTGAAACGGATATGCTGATGGGTTCGCTGGTCACACCTTTAGCTCACCTCTTGAGGAACCTTTGGCTTAGAGCTGTGTGCAAAGCTATCATTACATCTGGCCATCGGGATATGAGATGTCCAGTTCATAATTGGTGTCAAACTATCTCACGCGAGCAAAAACAACACACGCATGTACACGAAAACTTCTCACCTTAGTCTCAACCGAAACGGATGTTTGGGTCTGCTAGTTGGCCTGCTTGTCGCATGTAATTAAACTAACTTACATTACACTGGAATCAGTCACATGACATTTACCTTTCCCATTAGATTATCGTCAGGTAAAGTGGGTCAATGTCGGATGTGGCATATGTTGTAGCATTTTTTTTTTGCGTGATTGTGCGCACTATTGTTTGCTACCCAATGGCTATGGGTAACTTTATGCAATGTGCGACGCAATGTACTAATGTTTATGGCTCAAGATATAACGGGTAAAGGTAAGGAGAGTGTAGCAATATTTTTTTTTCGGACATGAGAAGAAATCAAAGTAGAGATAAAAAAATATGTTATAGTTAAGCAAATGGTGTGTAGTTGAGTGTAGCTGGAGCAGATATGAATTTACACCAGCTAAGAAATAATATTTTCAAATAGTCGAATAAACAGTGGATCAATTCGCTTTTCATAGCGATCGTGCTAGCTGTACTGACTTACCGCATGTGCTTTGTCACACTGCAAAGAAAAAAAAAAGATTGTTATTCACTGTGTCATGCTGAATCCTTAAACACTTAGTCACATGTATTCGGCTTGTTTTAAAGTACCATTTTTTTCCTTCTTCTGCTTAAAACGCCCGTTGCGTTCACTTGCCGGAGGTCAAAGCAAGCATTCATGATCTGAATAACCTTATCTTAGCAGTCGACCCGCACAGTCGACCATGGCCCTACAACATAACTATTCAAAACGTGCAAATAGTGGGAAATTACACTGCTTGAGATTTTCCCTTTCGTTCACCAGTCAAAGAACTTCAAGCGCGGTCGGTTCAAAACCCGTACCCGTGCCCATGCGATGGAAATGGAAAGTTTTGGTTTTGTGTTGTACACACGTTGGGCGTCTGCGCCGTACAATTAGCTGGTATGGAGCTCGGCATAATCAAACGAGAAAATCAAATCTTTTCACAATGTTTATGTTCGTCCAGCGGGTTTCTGCACCACCGCAACGGCGGTCCGACCAGGTCGGAGTACTTTCAATGTGGAGTGCGCTCATTTTATGTGCGTCCTGGCGCTCGTGCTGACATATGTTAAGTTACCCTCATAAGACGCTTAAGACGCTCTAACTAGGTGCGTGTGCGTCACGATCCATCTTTAATCCATCATTAGTTGAAAAGATTGATGAGTTCGATTACCTTTCCGACACTAAGCCTATGCCGTCGTTAAATGGTTAACGTTTTTTTTGTCCTCGCACCTCTATTAAATATACATTTTGTTTCTTTGCAGATGACTTGCGGCATTTCTTGTGTGGACAATGCACTGAACAAATCTTTCTTCAAGCTGGGTCTCTTTATCGGGAGACATCCAGGCTACTTTCTGATAGTACCTGTCCTACTGGCTCTTCTGTGTATGACCGGGTAAGTACTGATGTAGAGGATAAAGTGAAACTAACTCGTTGGCTTGGTTTAGCACAGAAGCAGGCAAACGATGTTGCTAATTTCACCAAATTGCAATGCTTCATTAAGGAATGAAACTAAACAAAACAAAAAATTAGGGAAAAATGCAAAAGGAAAGTATTTGGCAAGATTGTATCGCTTGTGAATCATGCACGGTTTCGGGGTTGGAAAAATCTGTAGAAAACAGTAGTAAATTGTAGTAAATAAAAGTAAAAAGAATGTACGCGCAATAGTACTAATAAACAAAAGCTCAAAGAAAGCATCATCAAGTTACGCCTACCAATAATCGAGACGCAAAGCTTTCAGTTTTATTTGTTTCAATAAAACAATTTAAAGACCGACAGCTTCTCTGTGCAGCGTAAAAAAACATGCGATGCTGTAAATATACTTTCATTCTTAGGTTTTTGCTCGTGTTGTAAAGAAAAAGGAGGATAATCGATTTAAAGTAACAATGTTTACTCGACTTTTACTTGCTTTTCTTACTCGAACCCACACGAGCCTTCGTCATGTAGATGATACTGACGCAACGCCAAAGGCAGAATAATCATAATTATTTTTATTTCGCGCTTTACTATTCACTAATCGCCGCACGTACTTTACATTACCCGAAATAGGATGCAAATTTACGTAAACTGTGATTTTATGATGTCTACAGCTTTGATCTCGCTAAGGTTTCATTAACTTCTGACACGTTCTATGGTGTATCTGTCTATTGCGGACGTTTATTTTACGATCGATAAAGACAATGATGCCCTTCACAAACATTACTAACACTTGACACAAACGCTACTAAAATTAATATCTGCTGTACCTACGATCCCGGATTTGATTGGTTTGTTTTTGTGCTTCGTTGCAGCTTTCAGCAAATAAAATACGAAATCGACCCAGAGTATTTGTTCTCGCCAATCCGGGGCGAGGGCAAATCGGAACGTGCCATCGTTGAGAGCTACTTCAAGGTCAACTATACGCACCGTTTCAACGTTGGAAGAATTACTCGCCCGGGTAAGGATGCAAAAGCCTATGCAGTTGCAGGAAACATAGTGTAGCGCAGGATGCAGTGCCAATTAGACCGGTTATAAATGCCTGTCCTGTGAGACCGTTCCACTTTTCATCGGCTGAGACTGGCCCTCGTCAGCTAGGCCGTTTCTTGACTACTTTCATTTCTAACCAACAGAACTAACGGGCATATAAAAACAGGCTTTTGATACTACACTATCGGGTGGAATTGAGCCAAACACACACACACATACACTTTGGTAGGCTGGAAGCAATTACCATGCTTTATAATTTGCATATGAACGAAACGAAATTTGTTGAATGACCAGTTCGCAAGTTGTGCGAGGGATATCCCCAAGCAAAGATCCCAACTCATGTAGAAAACATAGTTTAAGCTGACCATTTCGGATGAGGAAAATTCGTTAATCATTTGCACTCACTACAATAACCCAATTAGGAAAAATGAGGGGAGCAGAATATGCAGAGTTTGTCGCTTATATCATGCTCATGTCTTTCGTGTGCTCTAGCACCAGCCACAGTTTTAGCAGGAAAATATTCTCTCAAACCCAGAATTAAACAGCAAAAACAATCAACTATAATGTTCTCGTGAGACATTTCGTAAACAATGCCGCGTGGCTATTTCTGTCCCGATGAAATTACTATCAACGTAGAGTTCGATTCGCAAAATATCCTAATATACAGCACGTGTCATGGATACCTCTGGCCGAATGACGTAAATAAGAAAGGTGTAAATGATGATCGATCGCGACGATAAATCCCACGGCTGCTTTGTTTTCTTTTTTTTTTTTCGCCAAACGAATCGTAAGGTGCATCTTATCAGCAGCATACAGAAAGCTGTAGATCGTTTCAACCCTTTTGTAACGAGAAATTGCTTGCATTGTTTTACAACTGAGCGTAATTAATTATTGATCTGGTTTAGGATAACTTTTTTTACTGACTGTCCTGTGCTGGTCACGTGCGATGCTTTTTTTTATGGCCCACGAGTGTAGATCGATAAATAGAATTGCAGATAAATCATGTGTAGATTCTCGATAATAACAATAAATTTCAAGCATTGCGCATTTCGTACTGGACCAGATCTTTTCAGGCCAACTTTTCAACCTATTATTATCATTGCACGAAATGGACTATGTTTAGTTTCGCTATAAAACTTTTTTACAAACTTGTTACAGTTTTTTTACGCTACCAAGCACTTCTTTGTGCAAAAATCCCTTAAGGTTGTTTAATCAATGTTCCGCAAGTAAAATCGAACGACCTTCAATGGCGACCCGTGTACCTCGGTACCTTCTTTAGCGTTTCTAACTTGATCGTGGCGCTGGCGCTAATTAACACTACCCCGATCGAGTGCGTGTGCAGCTGATATATGTAGATTCCGTTACTGATTCCGATCGGGCCGATTATCATGCCAGGAAACTGGCTCATACATCGTCAGCCTTTGCAAACTGCAACAATTAGCTGTGAGGTTTGCAGGTAATCGTATCGAGCCACAGTACAACACCGTACAACAAAAGGCTGCCCTGTTGAATGGACGTCTTGTACGTTTCTAGGTTAATAATAATTTCTTAGTTGCCTTTTAAAGGAGCTTTGCGTACGAAACAGCTCACAGAAGTGCACACAAAAGCAATCACGCCTTTAGCGAACGGAAATATCCACACTAAACAGTAAGAAACGTAATTTAAAATATCCATTCCATGCTACAGCTCTAGGACAACTGTTTCATGCTGAAAATTCGCAATCAAATGTTATCCTTGAAAAAAATCGATTAAGATTCCCCAGTCTCAAACGTAGAATTGGAGCAGAAAATTGTCATGCGATCGATCTTTCCTTCCACAGGACGGTTCGGCCGAGTAATTGTTATTTCGAAGGACGAACACAACAAAAATCTCCTGCGTAGTGAAGTTTGGCAGGAGCTACGACTGCTGGACGGCATTATACAGAACGCTACGGTCCAGTACGATGGCGAAACATTCACCTACCGTGAGGCTTGCGCTCGTTGGGAAAACGAATGCTTCACGAACGATATACTGAATCTGGATAAAATCATTGACGAGGTAAGCGTGCGATTTGCTTCAAGGATGTATCGTACCTGTACGTTGAAAAGTGTAATGCATTTCACGTTTTATTCCATCTGCTTTCCATTTAGGTCGAAGCGGGTGACTTAAACCTAACGTTCCCTGTAATGTTTAATCCCGTCACGTGGGATGCGCACGTTTTTCCGGTATTTTTCGGCGGAACGCAAGTGTCGGAAGACAATCTGATCATTTCGGTGCCATCGCTGCAGCTAGTGTACTTTGTAACGGCAGACTCCAAACGGCAGGATGCGCGTGGTGCTGCCTGGGAAGAAGCGTTCCTGGAGGCCGTTGGATATGCTGAAGATCATGGAGTGTTTAAGTACATCTCGGTGGCCCGGTTTGCTTCGCGTACACTCGACCACGAGCTAGAACGGAACACGCGTACGGTAGTACCGTACTTTAGTTCCACCTTCGTCCTGATGATTGTGTTTAGGTAAGGGTTCATATAGATCGCAAAAGTTAATCAGCTACAAAATTAAAATTATATTTTCGGCATTTTGCACCATTTTCCCCACTCTAGTGTTGTGACCTGCATGATGGGTGACGTGGTAAGATCCAAACCCTGGCTCGGGCTGATGGGCAACGTGTCGGCTGTGATGGCAACCTCTGCCGCTTTCGGACTGGCCATGTATCTGGGCATCGAGTTCATCGGAATCAATTTGGCGGCACCGTTTCTTATGATTGGTAAGACTTGCCTCACTGCTCTAATTGCACCGTCACAGCAATATCCAATGTACGGAAAATGATTGACCCGAAACCGCGTAATCCATTCACGTGCATCACGTCCCTGATGAGTATAGCCAGCAGTGGCTCGTCCGCTGGTACTACTTAACATACCCCATTGGATGGCATTTTCCTAACACTTGTTGTTGCCGTCGACCAAATTGATCTCTCGCCATTCACGCCTCCCGACAGACAGCCTACGGTGACGTAAGCTATCTTGAGCACTTTGGCCTAAAATGCAAGTGTACTGAAAATGTCCAAATATTGCACAGATGAACGATGCTGTTACAAAGGACGTTTACTTCATTTTTTTATGTACAAAATTAACTTTATTGTGCTGAACAACCACTGCAGCCCTTAGTCATCGTTCGATCGTATTTGGTGGGATTATGGCAGCACGACCATGACTACTTCCAATAGTATCATCTTCAGGGCGACATTGGACCACCTATAAAAACCTTCCCCCCAAAACAATGTCACCCCGCTAGACGGTCAGATTGTTTTCTACCCGTTCATGCTTACAATGCAGGCAAAGACACTGGTGCCACTGTGCCTGCGATCATGAAACGGCACAACGATTCTCGTACTACATGAGCAGAATACTAATTACCGTTTAAGTAGGCGACTAACCTATCGCAAGGTGCACATCATAGACGTGGTAAATGGGGAGAATTGTTTTTTTTTTTTTGGATTTAAAAATACGAATAGCTGGGCAACGCGGCACAGAAGCTTTAAAAGTTAGAGTATTAGGTTATGCAAGTATTATACCGATTCAAGTACCAATCAAAAAGTTTATTAGGAAGGAATTTTGAACATGACATCGTTTATGGAACTTCCGATTCTGATGTGCTCAATGTCCGTCCATTTCCAACAATGGTCCGGTGCTTGTTGGTTGGTTATATGAAAAGATAACTCAACATTAACACCTGCTTCCTGGTTCAACATCTCATTCGCGTTATGACCTCAAAATGCATATGTGTGGATTAGATAACCGTCCGTCGTCTCGTAACGAATGGATTTTCACGCGCGTCAAATCATATCAATCAAATTTTCATATTTTCCATCACGCTTTTTCTGCACGTGCACCGGCACCGGAAGCCATCCGGAAGTCTTGTTTGCTTTATTTCCTTTTACTTCTTGTCTGCCTGCGCTTCTTGTCTGCGCTATCATTTCAACAGCACAAAGCAAACAGTACCATTTTGATAAATACTTACTATTACCGTAATATTGCGCCAGTGCCACAAAGCTTGATCATTTTCGAATTATTTTACTCATCTTGCCTACGCCAATGATATCGTTCGGTTGGAGAAACGCGAAAGAGGCAAAACCAGCGGGTCGGTAAAATCTTTGGAGCAGTGAAATGAACCAAAAAAGAAATCAAACAGTCAGCATGCCAATTAAGCATGTGAACAACGTCTCCCCACCCTCGATCATTTCGAGGTGCGCGAGTGTACGAAAGGCCGTTGCATAACAAGTGCCGCTTGGGAAAAGAAATATGTATACAATTTCCAAACTCTATGGTATTTGCCAATGATGCCAAAAGATAAGTACTCGCGGGTCTGCGCTGAGCTATGGTGAAAAGAAAGGCAATAGACGCTGGCAATACACGCACAGTTGGGAGGTTTTGGATGCGAGCCGCGAGTATTGGAGAATTCAACAATCAACATGACCGATGCACTCAATTGCCGGCAATTTAAGGCCACCGAAGGTGCGCCACAAACGACGACGTTTGCATTTGCCCGTAAGTGCATTTACGAACAACACCCCCTCGCCGGGCGTGGAGTAACTTAATGTAATGGACAAACAGATCGCCATTGCAGACTGACGGTGCACGTGGTGGCAGGGACTGGAAGTGGAGGAACCATTTCGGTAAAAGATAATCACATGAACGTGCTAATGCGCACACCTATGACGAATACAGTTGCTACAAAAATGTGCGTAAATTGTTGTTAAAAATTGCATTAGTGCTAAGGAATTCTTTGGCACAAAAGTATTGCTAGTAGACAAAGTAATCGGTTCATCATCTATTCGATCGTAAAATAGATTTGGTAATGCTTGAGATTCACGGTACATCTTCAAACCGCATGTCATAAAGCTTTAGCCCAGATAACCGCAAGCTTAACGCGAATTTAAGTGCCACCGTCTATTTTCAGCTGCAATTTGATAGTGAATGGTGTTTCAATTACGGCAAAGGGTTGTGGTGCCGCTTTTATGCAGCTAGTCTCCGCAACCGACAGCCACAAGTGATGATAACGTGCCTTAACAAAACGCTCCTTAAGGTACGGCGAGAGACAAATTTACCACAATCAATCGGAGGGAGTCGTCCATCGTTAGGGTTATTGTTGGCTAAATAACCATTACACATTTTTAGCCTGATCTAGGTCACTGGAGATGTACTATATGAGATGTCTTAATGGAAGTGGTAGGGTCAGGGATACACTTCCCACAATCATTGCATTGCTGACCTTTGTACACCCAACACCAAAGAGGATGTTTCTTGCATTCTTGAAATATTTTGTAAAAGTTCCTTATTTCTCTCTCCTCTCGCCGTATCAGTATGGTCTAGGTAAAACAAATTAAGTTGCTCTCCGCAAATTGATCCTAGAACCAAATGAAGCGAGACTGGTAAAAACATGTTTCAGGAGATTTTTTCAATATTTTTTTTCAAGGCCAATTGCACCGTGCATGTAACAAGAAATACTAGGAGCGCCTACGTCTTTGGCTAATTAACCAAACCTTCAAATTCTTCTACCACCAGCAACCTGTGGCGCAACTTTACGTCCGTTTACCGATGTCTGCACAATAAGCAACACTGACTCCTAACTAAGGTTGTAGACACACACACACGTGTACACGTGTTAACGATCCTTTTACCTCCAAAACGTTACACACCATGGTCTGATAAGCTTCTGTATACCGGAAACTTGTACAACTCGGCTCTTGGTTGTATGCCGATATGCTACGTTATAAGAAGTTTTGTCTACAGGAACTTCCGATCAGTTTTAAGTTCTTATTACGATCAGTAACAAACGCCTTATCCAATTTTCAGTGTATGCAAAGCCCAAAATATGCCCAGAGCTACCTCTGGTCCATTTCTCATGGACATCTTTCGCAAGACCAGTAACGAATTAATTAAAAACACCTCAAGAGCTATACCGCTGCTGGAACTGGCATATTATTTTGCAGAGATCCTGCGGAAATTGGCTGCGGACTGTGCCAGAGCATGGATCCGTGTCACTTACCGTAAGATCGGCACATTTAGCCGTGAGTGAGTGATTAAGCGACCCAAACGGTAAATTACACCTTTACCTAGAATGGTGAAATTACGGTTTGCTTGCTTCGACAGCATTCGTGCCACCACTGTACGAAATACTCTGACCGTCGAGCTGCTACCTCGATGGCAAAAAGCAGAAACACAAGTTCTATTTCATCGTGCGTTTTACGCGGTTCACGTTTCTAATTGCGATTCTTTGGGGCGGGTAGCTGTAGATCGATCACCGCCAGCTATCGGTTATCGCCTTTCGGCCAACCAAGTTTTGTAAACGAACAACTGTAGCCGTAGCCGCCGCACACAAAACTCACATCGTCGCGCATACTTGAGCGCATGATTATGTCATTGCGAATAAAAGCCTCATGGAAGGGGGTGAGCGATGCGTGTGCTGTGTGGGTTGTAATTATCCACCCAAAGCTGCTCCATCGTATCGTTATGCAGGTCTGTAACATGTGTGGCTCTAGTGTGGCTATAGTAAGTACTCAGCGTCGTCGATCGTAGGTTTTGGGGCAACATAAAACAATTTTTGAATAACAAAACAGAACAAACAACAGAATAGCGACACTCAAGATAATGTAGTCGTTAAACTAATAAGGAATAAATTTAGCATACGATACAAAGGCTCCTTAATTCTTACATTAATATTGCATCATTACAGGTATCGGAATCGATGACACATTCGTCATGTTGGCCGCGTGGCGACGGACGTCCGTGAAGCTTTCCGTTCCGGAGCGTATGGGTCACATGATGTCCGAAGCGGCCGTCTCCATCACCATCACCTCGCTGACCGACATGATCTCCTTCTGGATTGGCATCCTCAGCCCCTTCCCGTCCGTGCAGATCTTCTGCGCGTATAGCGGATTTGCCGTCTGCTTTACCTACCTCTGGCACGTCACCTTCTTTGCCGGTTGCATGGCCGTATCGGGACACTGCGAGTTCAAAAATCTGCATGCCATCTTCGGATACAAGGTTCTGCCGGAATCGGTTGCTATAAAAGGTAGGTGGACAGCACCCGTAAGCGTAAACAAAAGCGTTCAGTTATATCAATAACCCGTTAGCCCGCTGGTAGCATAAAGGGCACGATGAGCGAATGAAGAAGCAGGTGAAGAAACATTAAAACTGCATCGAAAGGTTCACGGGAGCATCATTGTATTGGGAGGCTGAATTGAACCATAAATGTCACGTTTATAGCCACGGAAGCTTTTACTGCTTACTGTATCGAAAGATGATACGAGTCGCTTACGGGCGTAATATAGTGCATTCCCAGCTGACTCCAATCGAATGCCGCAATCGCTTACACATTTGCACACCCGATCGTGTAGAGGGAGGAAATAAGCCTCAATGATTCCCGCTTCCTTCAGTGTGTAATTCGACGAGGGCATGAATACTTAACATCATCTGCTCATTCTCGTCTTCCCCCCGCGTCCCTTGGATGAAGGAATCAACCTACACCATTATCTCGGTGAACGATTACCGGCCTGCAGTTTATAATTGGCACGCAAATATGCACGCGACTCGTTGTGAAGATCCGATTGATTAATCTCGGATGCGCTTACGCATGCGAGTGCGTGGTACCAGTTCTAAGGCGAAATGTGATGTGTTATTGTTTTAAATTGCAGTACAACTCGTGCAACTAGCACTTAGTAAGCAACCTGTAAATTGAGATTATTTTTTGTGTTGATTTCATAATGTTCTCATCAAGTTGTCAAGTTGGAAGATTTTGAGACTTCCAGGCTCTTGGCAAGAAAAAGCGCTCACGCTTATGACAGCTTTCCTCCATCGATATCCGTGCCCATTATTCGTTACCCAAACCCTTAGAAATGATGTGCATTCAATATCGATTGAACTACGCTCGAGATTTCTCACACGTCATGGTTGGCCTCGTTGCTGGAAAGTTTATCCTACTGCATGTCGCTGCATCTGACCGGACCGTGCTCGCATGCTCTGTCCGCCACTGCATCGGTTTTCTAACGGTAAACGGGCCGGCACCTTGGGACCGGTCGAACCATTCAACGCTACAACGAACACCTACCGCACCAAACGGTACAACGAGAACGCCAGCATGAGAACGGTCTCAAAAAATCTGCTTAGCCCACGCAAAATTTCTTTTTATCAATCTACTCCACAACAATTTATGGGGATCCATCGAGACGCAGGATTTTCTTCCTGCTCTCACTGCTCCAATGTTCATGAGCCGAATGTTCCCTGTTGCACACCGAACAATGAATCAATCCTCAAATGGCCATTTACGCTGTTGGTGGATGGTGTTTGTCGGTACCAGAGGCGCTTTTTTACGGACGATCAAAACGATCGTCCGTAAAAGACAGCGCTGCATCTTTCCTCTCCTAATGGGGTGCCTGTTTTCGGAGGGTGTCCTAAAGGTGGCCGTGGAACCCCTTCTTCGAAGCATTAGAACTAACGAGAAATATGTCGACGCTATACGGAAGGCGGTAACGATTGGGCGACGACGTTCTATTAGACAACCGTGTCTAGATCAATTAGATGACCGGTTAATGATACTTCGGGACCGGGACCGAGGATAAGGGCCGCGGCCACATATAACGAGTGCGGCCGAGAAGTGACGGTTGAAAGCGCGATAAGCATCTCGTGAACGAAAGCGTCCCACAACAATTTTAAACACCACCCTTAAGGTAGCTGCCGATCGCGTTTTTCTCCGATTGAAGGGAAAGATTTGTATGCCAACTGCCACTGCTTAGCTCAATTCTTTTCATGGAATGCAGACCACTTTCTTTCGCTTATGCTAGCTCTAACAAGCTTTAGTCTTTCAGCTACGGCAAAAGGGAATTCTAAAACTTTGGCCGTTCTGCATGATCTTCTTCGACAAAATTAACTTGGTGTGCATGCTTACGGTTGACGGCATGAGCTACTTTGAAGTGGACCGTTTGATAACGTAACCTGCAACCATATGCCGTTGGGCCATGGAGGGCGGTTGGTTGGGTGTGGCTTTAAGAAGAATCCTGGTGTTCGACTAAAGTGATTTTTCGATTAACGAAGTTTGAAGTTATGTACAGAGAACCTAACCAAAATTAAACATTTATTAAATGTAAACTACCTTAGCTAATATTCTAAGGACTTCCCTGTATCCGCGACTTAACAACATTAAACACGAAACCGGTGCTGCGATCTAGAGCCGGTAGGGCTAAACGTGTCAGTAAGTTAACATATAAAAATACCCAATACGAAGAAGAAATGTAGGGAACTCCGGGCGGAGATTCGATTCCATTTCAAGTGTTTTGATAAATAATGCGTTCGATGACTCCATTACCGTAGATGGGCCGATCTTCGAGCATTACCCATGCAAACCTCATCCACACATAAATAAACCAAAGTGGATAAACTGGGACGATACATTGTAGGTACAGAAATGGTTGGGAAAGTTGGGACAGTAGGTCAGTTTTGCACTCCTTACGCCCTCAAGAGAGAGAGAGAGAGAGAGTGAGAGAGAGAGAGAGAGAGAGAGAGAGAGAGAGAGAAAGCCTCGAAAGAACAATAAGATATCTTGAACTGCATACAACTGCTGCACAGCTCCTGATTGAGGCCACTATTATGTAACCACATTAAGACCAACCTTTTTTTTCGCGATCATCAATAAGAAGCTCCGTTCGTGCGTCAGTCTTGAGCGATCGATTCCCTTTCCTTCGATGCACGGCCGTATACGTGCGCCAATTGGCCAATAGGAAATTCCCAAGAAAAGGCCACCAGAGACTCTCTGCACATCATCATTTGGCCTCGCGAACGAAGTTCATCAAGCGAGTGTGTGTGTGTGTGTGTGAAGAGCATTCAATTAAGTCCTGCCATGCTGTGACTGATTCATCATGCCTAGGAATATCGGTTTTGGCTACAAGGAAGACCTTGCTCGTGCTCGTGACAATGGAAATGGAAAATTGAAAATAAACCATGACCAATTCGGTTGATGAATTTAAAAATAAAGCTGCCCTAGTAGCGCTGTTAGCGTCTTAGGGTATTTAAATTTGTATTTTTGTAAGAAAACTTTCAAGTACAAAAAAATACTTTATTGCTGCGTATTCAAATAAACAAAATTAAAAGAACGAACACTTTCAACGACACCTGAAGCATGCATTGGTTTAAATGAGTTCAAATTTGAAACAATTATTACCAACACAAAATGTGCAACCGATCTATTACCCAATTACATCATCATTAGCAGGGCAATCATCCTTGACTCCAGCTTTTGCAACAGTCATCGATCGATCGAGCGGTCGATCAGAAAGTGTGCTTTAATAGAAATTCAATAAATTATAAATTAAAGCACAAACATCATATGGTAGGGATCCTTCACCTTCATACGATCGCGGTCCGTTAGACTGCACAAGGGAGGGATGAGCACGAGTGTAGGTTACGGACTTAAAAATGTTAAACTACTGTGCCGCTGCCCGTGCTCACTCACTCCACTGCCCTCGATTTCACGCCACGCTCGGTAGTGGTAAGTTTTGAAGAAGCCCAGCAGCTAAGCTGTCGGTCGAACAAACATGTGCGTGTGCACCAATTTGGGGTCAGTAAACTGTGCTCCCTTCGTGTGCAGCGTGGTGCAGCATGCAATCTGTCGCTGGCACGGCCATCGTCCTTGTGTCAGAAAAAAACAAATGGCAGGTGCGTCGGATGTCGTCTAGCATGTGCCATGTGCCAGCCAAGCGTCTATCGTGCGGTACCGTTTATCGCATTTATTTGTTGTAAAAAAGGTCGTGATCTAGGAAATGCGGTTCTACGAAGGAAATCAAGCTTGGTGAAAACTGTGCATTGTCTAGATTGATATGTTAGAGGAACCTTGTCGCTACTTGCATTATACACTCCGGAAGCTGAGTTAAGCAAACCGTATGACACTCGGACGCCGATATTGGCTTATAATCGTTGCTGATAGCGAGACCAACTTAACTAGGATCGAACAAGGTTCAAACGACTCCAAGGCATAACACAACATACAGACCAACACGAGTGCTCGGTTCTGTAATCAGCCGCCGGGTGATCTCGGCGAGAAACGACGCGAAACCTACGCGATGCCGGTGTCACCAGCTAGAACGGTCGGTACGCGTACATTCGAGAACGACGAAAGACGACTTTACTGTTGACAGCGCAAACACGACACGCCATCCACGCCTTGCGAGAACTACCATCACTTGCCGGTGATCAGCGGTCGGACAGCAAGTAAGCAGCATATTTCGAGCAAACGGAAGCGAATCATTTAGGTGAATAAATCAGATTATTTACGATACGTCGCGGCGACATCGTGGCTAACTCAGTCTAGCACATTTCCAACCGTCCATTCATCCAGAAGCGAAGCTCACAGACAACCGAACGAAACGAACCAAGATCCGATACCGTATAGTGCACGGCACATGTGTGGCGAATGGATCCCAGCACACAGTACACTCTTGTGTACGGTTGATTCACCGGGTGAAGCTGTGACCGAATTGGCAAGATGATACCGTTACAAGGGCCCTGCTGCTTAAAACAGTATCTTGAAACCATACAATCCGTTTCGCCGCTTCAATGCACAACATGTAATAATCCAATAAACATGATAATTAGTTTAAACGAGTAATCGCCGACACATGATCTGTCCAGTGATAGGCGGTACCGGCATGGCAGAATCATCATGATCGTGCGAATGATACTTATAGTACCGAAGAAAGCGCGAGACGTTGTGATGCGATTCCTAGAATTCTTGGAACAACGACAGCCATTCCACTTCCTAGTAATTAAGGAATCTTGTCTATTTTTTGCCCAAGTCGTGCTTTCTTTGGAAGCATCCTATGCACATCTGTTGGACGAATCTGCCATAATGCGTTTAAATATAAGCTTCATATTTTGCATATTTATGCACTAAATTACATATTTCATGAGCGTCAAAAGTTTTGTTTTAACCGATTAATTTCTTCGAGGCTTCTTTCATTTTTGTTACGAAACCATACGTGTGTGTGTGTGTCCATTTTTTGTCACTTTCGTTGCGTTTCCCCATCCAGACCGGAGTAGATTGCTTCAAAGCAATCAGCGGTATTTCCCCGGTTATGATTGAAACAAATCGCAAGTAAAAAAACCTAGCGATGATTGCAATCCCCAAACGTGTCCCCGTATCTTCTGGGGCTCGATGGTATAAAAACCGGCCACACTTAAACACACACCCGCGGGAGCTTTCACGGTGGAGGAAGCGTCGTGTAATCAATGTGCAGACCGGGCAAACAAAAACTAACAGAAATTTCAATAATAATTACCGATGAAGTTCAGCGTTACTTTGCACTGACCCGAACTGTTCGCTCTTGGGTGCCGTGAGATGAGAGTGGTCAGTTTCCCTTTTGTTTTTCTCCCGGCTCACACAGCTCCAGGGAGCCGGTATCGCCGGTACGGGAACGAGCGTGACCGCTGATGAAACAACGCGTTATGTCACACTGTTTGACACTATACGTGAAGATGTAACCGACGACGGGCAGATCCCAATACAACAATGGAACGGCTTCATCAGGATTTTACTCGATTTCGTTACTCGACCAGTGGGTCAAGTATGATTTGGGTGTGTGCGACCGCACTGATGAACCTTCAAACAAAGCACGCAAAGCGTCATTGCGAGATCGCGAGGATCTTCGGTAACCACTGGGCCCTGGTGCCTGCACTGTAGTGGCGAAGAAAGTCGCCGTACGTCAAACTTTCCAGCAAACAGCGACAGCCAGCAAATATAATTCCTTCTGTTTCTTCTTCGTCCTGTTGTACCTCGTTTGCTCTGGATCTCGAGCCATGAGTCACGTTACTCAACCTTCGCCACACTGCACTTGTATAACAGAAGTTGTAAATTAATCGAATCGTTCACTAAATTCGCTGGAACAATCTTACTCAATGCAATTACCACACCGCACCGGCATGATTATGCGTCCCAATCGAACGGTGTGAGTGCCCCACACACACACACACCCGAACGGTCTGGACGAGGCACGTAAACAAAAAACCAAAACTGTACACACCGGGTCATCTGGGTTGCTGCCGTGCTGTACGAAATTCGGTTGGCAATAGGTTTAACGCTCAATTTGTCGGTTATTCATTATTGTCACTGGTAACGAAAATCGTAAACAGAGCAATAAGCAACCCGTATGATTTCATTTGTGGTAACTGCTTGGCTATTGGAATTGGAAAATCAACTACTAATGAAGGTAGTAGTTAGCGATCAGCGATCAGCGCTATCCCAGCTTTGCTACAAAATTTTTGGAATAGGTTCTCAGAAAGAGTTGCATAGGTACTGCTTCTTTGGCTCTACTATTATATCGAGAAGTATTGGCCTTTTTGGTCTGATTTTACCGTTAACTGGCCTTTATTCACTACTGAAGTCAGTGACTTCGATCGTTCTCAGTCCATTATTCTGAGCGAGAGACGGCTGCGTTTTTGCGTATAGACCACGACATTTTTATCACAATTTTCATGTTGTCAAGGATATTCTTCATCATTTAGCCGAGTGTTCTGACCTCTAGATTAAAGACTTACAATTGTACTTATAAACAACGGTGTTTTGATCCGTTTTCCTCATCAATTTCTACTACATTTTAAGATAAGTCAACACAATAAGGGAAGCTGGACAATTTATCTACATATTTCTAAAAGTCTCACTTACAAATGTTCAAATCAATCTTGAATCAGTCATATTCGGTCTTAAGGATATACTACAATATTTTCCATATCCTTTCAACGTAGTAGCTTTGACAGTCCTTGACAACTTTACCATAGTTGCTAAGTGACGAATCTGGAAGATTTCGAGTTCCGTTGTCCCAATCTCGACATTCACAATAACGCTGATGGTAAGCCGGTACGTTGCTGAAAAAAGCTTAAAAGTCGAGGATAAAAAAATTTCTTGTGCTTGGAATACCCCAAATATTGGCTTCATTTCCACAACATATCCGTGCTATTGGATGGCGATGTAGCACCTACTACAACGGCCAAAAGCTCAGTGAAAAATACAACCGATGTTAATAGGCTGACCTCCAGATACCTAAGTGGCAATAAGGTCCTTCTATTGACAGGCGATGGATCTGGAAACACATCTGAAGCTACATACTATTGTCAAACAACTGAGGAGTTTTAGTGTGGATTTAGGAATAGCTCTTCGAAGATAAGATTGTTGATGCTGAAGTTTATCTGAAATCAACTTGAACTCCTGTAATTTCAAAGTTTTTACCTCTAAATAGCTGTACCCTTTAAATTAGCTCAGGCAAAGCAATCGTTTATCTATGGTTGCAAGATAATAATTATTACTTTGAAGTAAAAATTTGATATCTAACAAAAATAAGAGTTTTGATACACCTTGCAAAAAGTCAATCTTTCAATGTTTCATCGAAACAAATACGTGAAGCTGCAACTTTCACTAGAAGTTTCTCGATCATTCACTTTGCGTAGCTTAACCTGCGTTAATGAAAAACAGCAATAGATAGGTGTATCAACAACAACCTTTACATAACATTCTATTCCACGCACAAGCGAATCTCCTAATCGGTTAGTATTACAACTAATACGAGCAGTGTCTCCTTTTCGGTGGACTGTGGATCGGCCCATAAGAAACGTTCATTGCAGAAGCTTGGTTGCATCATTCTGGCGTTCTGCGAACGTGAAATATGTCTTGTTTCCACCACCAAACACACACACACACATGGTCATTTCCAGCAGCTAGCGAGTTGGCTAGTCTTCAGCAACTTTGACCGTAAGGGTGGTCCGAACGAACCGACCGATGGCAATAAGGCCGCACGCAGATAGGCGCAGCGCCTATTCCGTAAGCGCACAACAGGTGAGCAATGTGGTGGTGGTGGTGGTGGTGGTATTGCAAGTGCAACTCGTCATGAGCATATTGTCCCCTGTGAAACCGTTGGCGCTTGGGCCATCGGTTTACGGTTTATGACATAGCCCGCAGTCACCGCCACCGTCGCCATTTGGCGACAACCAGCTGCTCCAAGCACTAGAACACGCACTCGTTTTGCGAACGGATGAACATTATTTGGATGGCCGGTAACCTTACTAGCCGAAGAACCTCCGGTGTGGAAGTCACTGGCCAACACGTGCCATTTCAACATCGTATCATGCTCGTCAGCACCGAGCACCATGCTGCTGCATTTGCTTTCGGTGGATTCATGCTTTCGCAAGTAAACTGTCACCGCTGGCAGCATCGGTCGAGGCCAAACGGTCAGGTTTTTATTGCAGCACACGGTCTTGTCGGCTGATGGTAACAGATACTAATTATCCTTAAAATACTCCACCTTCAAGTGAACGAGTGAAATAACCGTGTTTTTGGTTGTTTTTGTAAAGCATCCGATTCTCTTCTAACAGCAAATTGAACCTTGTTCGGAAGGTAGGGTACTATGTGACCTAACAGAAGTCTCCTATCCATCGTACGAATCGCATTGAGTAATCTGAATTTTGTTATATAAAACATGGACCAGCTTTGGGAGGAACCGATCACTTCCGATCCCAAAAATTAGTCCCCGTTGCGTGCCTTGGGTTGTGTGTGTGATCGTGTTCCAGTTGGGCGACTTCTGGGACTCTGAATTAAATAATCACGATCACCATCAACGGAGCTGTTGCCCTAAATAGGATTTATAATACAGGCGAAGCTATTGAAAGTTGAACATTTGGCAAATGTCACCTGGAGAGAAGGTTCATCCACCGTAGCAGAGTAAATGCTGGAACATTAAGTGAAAAGCAATTTGCTTAACCCATCCCAGGCACTCGGTAAAGCTTGGTCTTATTCGAGGTCAATAAAAGAGATAACCTGTGGCACGTCTTGCCTATCGGCGTGGCACGTGAAAGTTTTGTGCACAACTGTGACCAGTCCCATGAAATATTAATGATCAAACTTTCTACGTTCGAGCAAGCAAGTGGGTGACCTTTCGACGCCAACACCTATTAGGCCGGTAAGGATGATGGTGTCTGAAGCGCTTAATACCGGTCAATAACCGATTGCAGGTAGGAGATGCATTGCAAAAATATCCCCCACTTTAGCCACACTGACGTCCCTTGAGGCGTGAAGCGATCAAGGGACAACCGGAATCGGTCCATCTCTACCCCGGATGCCCGGTACCGATGTCCGATCCAATAATGGTCAATCATACACCGAACCAGTTCCGCGCCACATAGCTCATGCTGGCTCGTGAGGCTCGAACATTAAGCTCTCGGTGATAGTTCATTGACGAAAGAACCGATGTGCAGGGCTCAAACGCTGCCACGCTACATTCATTCATGCACAATCGGAATCACGGAATATCTGGCGTCCGAGGCGCGCTAAATACCGTTTCTTTACAGATGACTACACGCCGTAAACCATGCAGGAAATTGTCAACATGCCTCGAAAATGGTACCGGTAGTCCGAGTTGCAATTGTACCTAAGCGGACCGGAGCTTGAGTTGCTGAGTTATGGATCGGTGCGGTGCTGTTGACGATGTTGTTGTTGACGACGACGACGACGATGATGATGAGGATGATGCGAATAGGTTGGCATATTTGGCACGACATCGATGCGACTTCTTTAAGCGTGCAATCTTGGCTGCGGTGGTGATGGTTCATAAAGTTGGTTATGGTTTGATTTTCGAAATCGTGAGAAGCCGCACACTTTCAATAACGTACTCGAGAGTGTGTGTGTGTGTGTGTGTATGTTCCACTTCCGGGCTAGTTGCGAGCGACTGAGGAATCGACGATCAGTGCATTGACTCGTATCGGTATGAAGTATGTTATTATCGTAAAAGTTAGGTTTAAAATAAAATAAATAGAGCGGGAAAGAGAGAGAGAGAGAGAGAGAGAGAGAGAGAGAGAGAGAGAGAGGGGGAAATGACTATACTCCAAGAGAATAGGTAAATGACCAAAGTAGTAAAAGTAAAATTGCTAAAAACATGACAGTGCAAACGAATGGCTTCTGATTGCTTCATGGAGTATTTTGAAGTTATCGTGCCATACCGATCATCACACGGCAACTTAGGTAGAGAAAATTTGGTAAACGCGCCAGACGACTCTCGCGTGCTACGGACGTCGATCTTCATGATCGTGATGGTCATCAGCCACCCTAAACCGTAAAGTCGAAAAGCGTTACAGTGACCTTCTAGTAATTCCTTCTGGGAATTCTCTGTCCCACCCGAAATTAAACCCGTTGGGGATGGATCCCCAAGTGAAATGCCCCAGGCGATAGTATCTCTGGACTTCGGTTGAATGTGACAGGAACCACTTTTACCGCACGTTACATGCACGGCAACACTGTTTTACGACACAACTACACACAGCCACCGACTGCAATGGTGAACGAAAGTGTGTCATGTTGCCAACGGAGAGGCTCCCGTAGAGTGCGTTGGAGACAACACGTTACGTGCACTAGCCGAGGACGACCCGTCCAGAGCACGGTGGTAACAGTGGTGGTGGTGGTGGAATGGAGCGGGATGATTTTCGCTTTTCAAAACACGCGCCAAACTCCATCGCAAGCTTTTCTTTGCCACCTTCCATAGCGCAGGTCCCTTTTGAACCTATTCGCACAGAGATTCGGAGGAGCGAATCCGCGGAGGTTCGGAAAGACGAAGTCGAAACCGGGGACACGTTTGGGTACGTTGTGGAATGACGTGCGTGACATTCCGACGCTGAGTAAAAGCGAATGTAAAAACACTCGCTAAAGATATTTTGCCTAGTGCCGTTTTCGTTTGGTCAATGCCAGCGTTCGTGGGGTGGGACCTTGCTGGTCGCTAATTTTCGGGAAAGAATTTCACAACTTCACCCATTACATTGCCAGATTAAGTGCAGGCATACAACACGGAACACTTTTTACTTAAACCCAACATCTTCAATACCTTCTTCACAGAAAAACGATCATGGCTGTATCGGAAGTTGAACACGGGTGGAATCAACCGAGACGATCCGGATAATCCTATCGACAACCAGGAACATGTGCTGATGGCATTCTTCCGCGAAACGATGGCACGCATACTGAACAAGGGCTGGACGAAAACGATCATTCTGATTATCTTTGCCGGATATCTAGGAGGTGCCTGCTTCGGCTTGACCAAAATCAAGGAAGGTCTCGAGCGTCGAAAACTCTCCAAAGCGGACTCTTACTCGGTGAAGTTTTTCGATCTGGAGGATGAGTACTACCGAGAGTTTCCGTACCGCATACAGGTGATCGTGATCGGCGATCTTAACTACTCCGATCCACACACGCAGATGCAGATCGAGGAGTTAATGCAATCGCTGGAAAATACCTCCTACGTTACCTCGCCACTTTACAGCGAATCTTGGCTGCGATCCTTCATCTCGTACGTCGATCGCAACAATGACTATCTCAATCTAACACTGGACAGCGAGCAAGCGTTCATCGATGCACTGCGAGAGGTAGGTCAAACGTGCCGGTCCTAGCCGGTCCTGTACAATGTAATTATAACACTATACCGATTTCATTGCAGATTTGGCTCTTCCCGGCGAACCCATTCTCGCTGGACGTGAAATTCAACGAGGCAGGTACAAAAATACTGGCCTCACGCTTCATGATACAGGCAGTCAACATCACGGACACGAACCATGAAAAGGTGATGGTGAAGGATTTGCGACAGATATGCAAGGATTCGCCACTGAACGCCACCGTGTTTCATCCGTACTTTGTGTTCTTCGATCAGTTCGAGCTGGTGCGACCCACCTCGATACAATCGATGATCGTCGGTGCACTGATCATGATGCTGATTTCGTTCATCTTCATACCGAACTTCCTCTGCTCGCTGTGGGTCGCGTTCTCTATCATCTCGATCGAGCTGGGCGTTGCTGGGTATATGGCGCTGTGGGACGTGAATCTTGACTCGATCTCCATGATCAATCTCATCATGTGCATCGGTTTCTCGGTGGACTTTACGGCCCACATCTGCTACACTTACATGTCCTCGAAGGCCCGTACACCGGACGAGCGTGTCCGGGAAGCGCTGTACAGTTTGGGCATGCCGATTGTGCAGGGTAGCTTGAGTACTATTCTGGGCGTGGTGGCACTGCTCCTAGCGGACAGCTACATCTTCCTGGTGTTCTTCAAGATGGTGTTCCTGGTGATATTCTTCGGTGCGATGCATGGATTGTTCCTGTTGCCTGTTTTACTTTCCCTTTTCGGGCCCGGTTCGTGTACTTCGAGCTACCATCCGGACGATGATCACAAGCTGTCTTCGGTGGAAAAAACCTACCCTCACCCGTACTGCATATCTCACCCACAGCTAGCACTGACTGGTGCGTTCGGTAGCAAAAATTTCCTTGGCGCTCCATACAAAGCTTACGGTGAGGATAAGGATCTGGGCATTGGTACGTCCGGTGAAGATTCGAGCGAAAGCTCTAGCAGCAAGTCCCAGCGCCGGCAAGCGATCGAGGATGAAAACACGCGCCGCCGGTACGAGGAGGGATGGCGTCGCTCGACGCACAATCTAACCGGCCAGAGCCAATTCCAGCCGATGCTGGATCTGTACGGACAGGAGGCACTGTGGACTAAAACTACTGGCAAGGGCCCGTTAAAGATAGCAAACGGACGTTACGGGTACGACGATATGCTGCTCAATGTGGCACAAGGACAAACCACCGTCAAGCAGCCACGTTCAGCAGACTTTGAGCTGGACCGAACAGAAGAGCGTCGCGATCGCAGAAAGTCGGATGACGAGCGGTACAAATCTCGCTACGAAGACAACCGAACATTTGTGGATGATGAAATGCTGGACGATACCGACTATCAGCACACCAACCGCTATTACGTCTACGATACCAGCCACGTAAAGCGCCTTTCCAACGATAGTGGAGCAGCCGGTAGTAGCTCCATCAACACCAATAACCATCCTGCCGGGGCCAGCCTACATCATATGAGTCAACAGCAGGGCAACAGCAGCACAGCAGCATCAGCAGCAGCAGATCACCAAACAGCTCCCAGTACAACGCGTAGAAAGTTTTCCGACGAAAGCGACAAACGCCGACGTCACAGTGACGAACGACGTCCGCGAAAGTTTTCGCCGCCCGAAGGCATCTACAAGCAGAATCCACATCGTTCATCGTCACAACACAATCTGTACTATCCTCGGCAGCCGCCCCAACGGACGGCCTCCCAAAGCAGCCTGCATCAGCTGCGCCACATGGGCGACATGAGATTTCCTTAATCATCCTTCCCTTCCCTGTACCCCCTTCTGATCCTTCGTCCATCTCGATTTCCATCACATTATCAACATTTAACGGATGAACTGATTCATTGTAAACTGTGTACGTAAGCGTCAATCGAATTGTCCAGGAGAGTGTGTGTCTGAACGGATCGAATGTGTGATCGAGCGCATGTATGTATGTGTGAATGGATTGATGGTAGAAAGCAAACACTTGGAATGAATGTTCTTAATCGTGAAATAGTAATAATTTAAAGAAAACACAAAAAATGTTATATAAACAAAGCACGTTTCAACAATAAGATCCGTGTGGCTCATCCTCATCGGTTGTACCGGACGCAGCATACATTAAGAGTTAAGCCGCCCGGGCGACTGCAACGACTCTTGCTCACCATTAATTTCATTAAAGTGTGTTGTTGTACTATTAGCATCCCAATGCATCCTACATTGACTTTCTTCAAGGTTCGCCTAAACCAATGTCGGCTTCCACTGCAACGGGGCTAGAGATTGCGGCTGGATGGGGCTTATAAGTAAGGTACCGGTTGGCTTTTTTTGTTTTTCTTGGTAAGAAAACGTTTGTTCAGTGCTAGTAAATTAATTATAAAACCACAATATAAACAAACACAACAAAGTAGAAGCAGCGGACAGATTAGAGGACATCATGCTTCCCACAATTGAATTAGTTTGTGCCTAAAAAAAAAACGGTCACCATGTATAGAAGCGTTAGGTGGCAGGTGGTTTGTTAATATTGTCTTCTGAACTTCAGCTTGGACCGCTAACCTACTATTAAGGTAAACAACAGTCTTCTACGCCTTTTCCGCTAACTGACTTGATGCTTAGCGTATAAACTTGTATAGATAATAGATTTACGATCTTCTGATACGCGATCGCGCTCCACATCACTACTCAACTTATGTCTTATGATTTTTAGTTTTCTATTCTTCAGTTTGTGTTTTTTCTTCATTCCCTCTCTTTCTCTCTCTCTGATAGAGGTGGGACTTTTGTGCTAGATTTAAGAAGTACAGAATGGCGCTATATGACAATTAAAAGTAATAAATGGGGAAATTAATTAAAGAAAACAAAAGCGGCAAACAGTTGTGATGAGATGTTGGGAAAAAAATGATAGCTTGGTTACTGGCTGTAAGTAAACGATATGCGATTAGTTTGGAAGCAAGTAGTCCCAATCCAACAACTGAACACTGTGCGTAGAATGCATCGTTTGAAATAAATAGAGAAACAAAAAACATGTGTATATGAATTCATATCATTCGTTAGTTTTCTTTTTATCCGAAACTAAGAATAATTGGTTTGACTTTTTTATATATTAGGTAGCATTTAGGTTTGTGTCTGAGGACCTTTTTAATAAATAACACACAACTTCGTCCATGAGATACTAGAAAACAATCAGATAGCGTCAAGGGATTAACCACTAACCATGCAGAAAATATTGGATAAAATGAAAAAGTAGTAGTTTGATGGATTTGCTTTCTCTTCAATCTGGAGCTACAGAGGCCCATGACTCGGAAATGGAATCTTATGGGACCACTCTTCTGTTAATCAATCCTGATCTTGATCCTGATCTACATTGATGACATTAGACAACCATGGCTTGAGGCTGTAATGTGTAGCTAAAGGAGCACCACCAGCGACCCGGTGAAAGAAAAAGATAACTAAAAATAGATAACTTCTATAAAGAACTACTAGCCAAAGCTAAGCTGATAACGGTGTCAAAGTGCAACTGGTACCTATGTGATATGGTAAACTTGATGCAACATTACTGCATTCCACAAAAATATTCACTGGAAGACCAAACCCTACTCAATGATTGACACGACCAGTGCGCAATAGAAAATTGGCTTCCATAAAAGATCACAAAGATCACATTTTTCGCAATGTGTTTAATTTGTAGGGATTTTGGATTTGAAGTAATCCATATCGTTGGAAGATGATAAACGACCCAGGAGTTAAGAAGTATGCGTTCAAAAATTTTGGCTGTCGCACACTGAAGTGAACGTCAGCAATTAAGAGACCATGTTAAAATTGCATTAATTTAGGATAGTATACAGCCTAGGAGTCGGAGCCTACTATATAGATAAAATTTATGAAGTTGTTGAAAAGTTTATTTAATTAAGTTATTTATTATTTATGTTTTAATATGGCGGCTTACCGTGTTATTCATTTTTATTCAATGCCTTTGTTTTACAATGGACCTTACACGCTAATCGCGGCCCTTTGTACAGCTTCTTGCTAATTATAACCGTCAGCCGTTAATATGATATATAAATGGTAGTTTCCATTTTTATATTTGTTTATATGCTTTTTATCTAAAAATGTACGTCACCTATTCTTGTCTAAATAATCAACAGCAGTTTCAAACAGGGTTCGCCCCATCATAACATTTAAGAAGAAAAAGCTCAAGTTCAAAGTAAGAATTTTGCAATCTGTACCATGAAAAGTAATGAATTCAAACATTTATTAAATAAGTTTACTTTCAATTACTACAATACAAGACAAAAACTACCATTCATAACGTTTGTATTTAAACTCAATGTTGTCGCTACTCTTTACTCTAAATTTGTACAAAATTCTCATGACGTATATTATCCTGTCGTTGAAAGCATTCATCCTCTACAAAATATAGAACGGAAGTAGTACAATAAACACTTAACGTAGATGACGTGAGGTGCGCATTAAATAAACATTAATCATTTTTGTTAAATTAATCGTATTACAGATAGTACCATTCATCAATTGACATTAAAAAGTAACAGTTTGCTTGTTAAGATCAGCATCGGTACGTTCACGTCGTTTGGTGGTGGCTAGATGCTTTAAAGTAAGTTTCCAACAAGGTCATGATCTCTAAACGATCCTTACGTGCCAGTTCCTTCTGTAGAAATTGTTCACGAAGCTCGGCTAACTTCTGGCTATCCGTGCCCGGCAAGCTTAGCAAATTCTCGAAAATAGTTTCCATCACGCGATCTGCTTCCTCTTTCTCTGTTTGTGTACCTTGAGCAGCTTGATCAACGTGTTGTGTGTTGTAAGCCGCATGTAAACGTTTGAACACATGGTCCATCATCGTGATTGCTGACAAACGTTCGCAAACTTTAGCGTTCGAGTTTTCCTGTATAGCATGATCCAAAAACTCGACCGAATGTCGCTCCGATAGTTCGTCCAGCACTGCGTCACGCATCTTTGGGTCGTCGGACATTTTGGCGGATAGTTCTTTTGTTAGGGAGCGAACACTTTTGGGTTTCTCCAGCGTTTTTCCAGCCGCAATGTAACGCTCACACATGTCATCGAGTGTGTAACGGCTTAGAACATGTTCCAGAAGAGCATCCTCCGATGCAAAGCGTATTTGATTAGGCGAGCCGTGCGTTTTCTCGTCCACCCCAGCAGTTGTGACTTGCTGCTCGGGTTCAAGTGCAGTTACACATTCCCGCGTTCCCGAATTCGAGTGTTCATTCTGGCTTATATCCGTACAGCCAGATGTAACCTGCAAAGCGGCCATATTGTCGGTAGCATCGTGCATCATAAATTCATGCTCATCCAGAGATTCTGGTGAAGACGTCAATTCCACTTCATCCATATCCTCGTCCATAACCTTACTACCACCACTACCCTGGCCGACACCCGATACTCCTTCATTTGATGAATTTGCCTGGTTAGTGGTAAAATGCTGCAACTCGGAAATGCTATCCGACTTGCTTTTCCGTCGCATCATGAACTTTGCTCTATCTGCTGACGATGTAATGCTACTGGACAGCTGCAGACTGCGACTCACAGAGACCGGACGACACTCTTCCACCTGCCGTATGTATTCCTTCGTGAGTGAGACCGGAGGGTCATGAAAGCTGACCCGTTTGCGCTTATTGATCGGCGATTCGATGTCATCGCCACCACTCTCATCCTGATTGTGCTTGCGTTTCAGTATGCTGCCAGCAGGTGAAGCTAACGGTGAAGGCAATGCTTTAGAGAAGAACAGGTACTGCGTGCCTTTGTCTTGCCCATTTTCCTCACCATGTTTCATCGTTTCCGCACATGCCGTACCTTCGGATGCTGATGCGGCAGTAGCACTGCCGACAATCGCTTTTTTACGCATCATTAAACGGCTAGCAGATCCCTGCCCTACCTTCGGTGTCGATGCATTTTGTGGAGGTGTGTTTGGTTTGGGAGATTGATCGCTTTGCTGGTTGCGGATCAAATTAATGAGCTGTGCACCACGCCCACCGTGACCGATCATATTTGATCTGGGACTGTGCAACATGGAGGACGACTGTAGATGAGTGCGAGCCTTCAGTGCACTATTCGATCCCGACGGCGTCTGGGGAGTTGGGCTAGCTTTGGAGCGTCGAGACACAATTGTCTGCACCGGAGTAGCGTTGGCAGCGTTCGACATCATGTCTCGTTCTCTACCCACAATCCTGTTGGACGAGCGTCTGCAGTCTGCACTGCCGGCCAGCTCGCCGCTATCAACATTTTTCGGGATAGCACCTTTTTCCTCCGATATTGGAGAAATGTTAAGTGTGCTGTTCAGCAGATCTGCATTTCTCTCTTCTTCGCCGGCACGATTCGGTGATGAGATGATGCTGCGATTAAGAGACTTATTTAGCGGCTCCATCTCTTCGTCCAGATTTTTTACCGGAGAAAGTTGATCCATACTGAGTGCGGCTGGTTCGAGAGTTGTTTGTTCTGAGGTTGGCATTGGCTCAATCGGGAGTTGTTTCGAATTATTTTCAACCAATTCTGCAACACTTGTGGATGGTTCAACTAGTGATGCAGTATTGGACGTTGTAGGTTGTGGTGCATTGTTACCGCTCGCATGGTTCTCGTCATGTTCCTTCGAATCCATCTTCAAGCTGATGATGGGGTGAGAGATTGCTTCCGTTTGATGTTCTGCATCGTCCCGCAATGTGTTTGCAATGTTTGTTATCGGTTCCACTACGACTAATGGTAATGGTAACGTTTTTGTGTCCCTGTTTCCAGCTCCAACGAGTTTCAATGCTTCGCGCATTGCTTCGTCACAGGCCGTTTTTGTTGAAGGTGATTCTTTGTCTTTCTTTTCCGCCTTTAGCATTGATTTTGAGGGACTGTACAAGCATTTCGGCACCAGCTTACTGTCGGCCATCTTTCTCGGTGAAAGAATTGTCAATTGGCTTAGGAGTCCTTTATTGCTAGCCTCATCTAGTGATACCCGCAAAACGCGTCTGCTGGGAGACAACAGAATATTGGGGTTTTTTGGGGGCACTTGGGCAGGCTGCTGCGCATTTGTGCTCTCTTCGTTTGACACTGCTGCTGGCTGTTGTAATACTCTTGGCTCTGCATCGCTTTCGCGTTGTTCCGGCAAACGAGATGTATCAGATTCTTTTTTCTCGTGAGCTTCAATAATGCTACCTATAGTATTCGCGCTGTTCGCTGCACTTTCATTGTCAATTTTATCGACGTGCTGTGTTTCACCAAGAGCCATACTTGGCTCTTTTTCATTTTGCACTGGAGTTGTGCATGTATCTGCCATTTCGTTGCTTTTTGCTGCCAACTCCGATGCTCTGAACTTAACGAAGGATGGTCTCTTGTTAGCATATTCTGAAGAATCGGATTGTGAAGACTCGATGACGTCTTCTGAAACGTTAGCTTGCTTGTCCTTGTCTGTTGAGCCCGATGAAGAATCGGTACTTTCATGTTTTTCAAAATTTAACAGCTTTCTCGATCTTCGTTTCTCTTTTTGCTCGGTTCTTTTCACAGTTGATACCTTGGATGTAGACGCACTTGTCTGCTCCACATTTGCTTTTGACACCGTATTGCGCTTTTTCTCACTTGCAATCTCCTGACTCGTGTTCATTTTCTGTCGTGTGGTTCGTTTTTCTGGCAGCTCGGAACGTCTCGTGCGTGACAAATTCATAACATCTAAACTTTTACCTTCAACCGTATCGATGCGCAGCTTATCTAGCACCGATTGCTTTCTTTTGCGGCTTTGCTGTTTCTTTTCCTCTTCCGTTTCGGTTGAATCTTGCTTTGTTGGTAAAGCTGGCTCTTCGTTCAAAACATTTCCATTGTTGTTTTCTTTGTCTAAACGACTCGTTACGGGTTTGGATTCACTCGCCGATTTGGCTGAAGTTGACAGGACTTCTTCTGTTTCCATAGCAACTGTGTCGCCAGGTTCCTTTGATACGATCTTGTCAGTTTCCATTTGTGTTGCATTCGGAACAGTGACTGCGGATGAAGCGTTCTGCTTCAAGGGAGCGATTCCTTTACTTGGTGTCCATGGTTTTATGACAAAGCTGTCCTGGGATTGACTCATATCGTTATACAGTGCGGGAATATCAGTCCGTTTTTGCATCATTTTTTCACGCTGATGTTCGGTCAGCGATTCTGGCTTAAACTTCCACACCTTCTCTATTACCACGAACTCCTCTTCTTTCGTGTTACGCTTTGGAGTTTTATTATTGTTGCCAGTTTTATCATCCCAAGCATTCATCAGCTTTTTCATTTCCGCTACCTTCCAACCCTTCTTCACATCGTCCGATAAGTTCAGCAAGCTTTTTAGCAACATTTTGCAATTCCATTTAACATCGCTTGATTGGCCAGCCAGCTCTTTCGACATTTCCGGTAGGAGCATTTTGTTGGATATTACTTCAAGCAACTTTTTCACCTCGCCCATTTGCAGTCCAGGTTCGCTTGAAACCAGTTCGTTGATAGCATTTCTTATCGGCATAATCAGAACCAACACCTTTTTTGGGCCTAATCTTTCCAACAGCTCGCCAAAACAGCCCACCATCGATTCAATACTGTCGAGATTCGTTTTGTAGGCCAGTCCCTTTCTTGAAACATCTTTAAAAAGCTCCAACACTTTTACGGGTGAACTGGTGGGTTCAAAATTCGGTTTCAATGATCGCATTATGTAGCAGAGCGAGTCGGCCACTACCACTGTACTATAGCCATGTTTGGCAATGGTCATCGCTTTGATCATTTCACAGAACGCATTTACGAACTCGCAGGTATTCGTTTCCTGCTTTGCTATTGGTTCGTATATCGATATCCACAGTTCTTTTACGCTTTCGATCAACAGCAGCTGATCGTACTCCAACGGGTACAACAGAAAACTCATCACGGTAGTTTGGTGTTGCAAAAATCCTTCCATATCCTCTCGTATTTGCACTGTAAGATAATTGCCCAACTGCGTGTAGATTTGGGAACGTATGGCGCGAAAATCGGAACTGTTGTTTCCGCTGTGGTTATCTTCGAGGCAAATGTATTGGACTGTTTTGTGAAGTATATCCCAATACACATTTTGTCCAGTATGTCTTTTCAGATCGAACAAACATTTCACTATTGGTTCCGATTTTCTGAAACACAAGACATACGATGCAATTAGATATCATTTCAGCATTGATAAAATTATGTCATAAGAATTAATTTCTACTTCCTCTCATACATCTTCAACGAATATTTAACACTAGATTGCGACTCAAAAATTCGAAAAAAATGAATTCTGCCATTGATTGATTAATAAGTTTTAAATTCTCATTTTTTGCTTTAAGCATAAAATGTGATTTTTGTAGCGTGTCAAATGAATCATATTTATGAATTCAAAGAGCGCACCAATAGACGATCCGATTAGGATGTACCCTGATTTAGGATTCGTAATTTCGACTTGTTCTTCAAACGTTTCAAATCCCATCTGGGCCGTCCCCCCATAGTGAGGACTGAATATCCAACTACATGGTACCGGCAGTGTAGTAAGCCATTCGATGGCCGGCGCGACCTTAGAAGACCGTTAAGCGAATAAGAAGAAAAAATTCGACTTGTACAAAATTGAAGATGTAAATAAGTTTACCCAAACAGTAAGGTTTAACCTTTTTATGTTTATGAAAATGAACATCTATCTCAAACAGTACTGAAATTGTTTTTTTTCCACAAAATTAAAACGAAACATTCAGAAAAGTATACTTACTCTACTGGACAAGGCAATTGCGAATGAAGCAGCAATGGCATCAACGTTTTGTAATTGAAAATCAATTGCTCCGGTGGATCGTAACCAATGTTGACTTTAAATAGGTCACTTTGCACTATGGTTAGCAGCGTGTCGTACAGCAAATCGCGAAGCACCAGATCACTCTCTTGGAGTAAACACTACAACGAAAAAACAGCGAACCAACATGAATACTGTGTCTTTGATATTACAGATGCAAACTTATTTTACCAGTTTTAAAAGAGCATTCATATCCTCTTTGATCCACTGTAACATGTCATTTTTCGACACTGTTGTCCCTGTAGTTCCACGTCGTATCAGGTTGTTCCAGACGCATCGATTAATCTGCAGATAATCAAGATGATGCATCTGACCCAACAGTACCGTGCACTCTGTACACGAATTGACAATTAGCTTGGCTTTGGCAGAGAAAAGTGTGTCTGATATAACCATGCTGGTATCGGTGAAATCGAACGGATATTGTAGACTACCACTGTCTGGTGACGTGACTAACGTTTTCGTGATAGCCGGAACTGGACCAAGAAGATGTATTAAAGCGATTGCTGATAGCTGTTTGATAGATTGGTACCTAAAATAGATGGTGTAAGTGCAAAATAAATAGAAATTTAAGTTTTATGCGTATGATCGCTATTCCAAAAGATTCGTACACTTACATTTTTCCCGGGGCACCCAGCTCCTGGTACGATGAGTCAAAGTAATAGCACAAAGGTGTCTTAAACGAAGGCCCAAAGCAAAAGTATATGAATGGCTCAAATATTGTGTCCCCCATAGCATCCAACTGGGGGCGTAATTGACACAAAAGGTACCACCAGATGTCAAACTTTTTCATTGCGATCGTTTCCGTTTTCGACTTAGAACTTTTCAGTGGGATACAGATAAGTTTCACCCGTTTGGGAATGTTTATCTGTTTGTTGTTGGCGAAAATCTCAACCAACAGCCGCCAACAGTCAAACGACTGTTCGCGGATCGAGAGCTCTGGTGATCTGAATCCTGCCTCAACGATCGATAGAAACATGTTTATGATGGACGAACCCTGGCATAGCTCTCGGTCGATAATGCGAACCAGCACCGACCAAATCCTGTGCCAGTTGGGATCCTTTTCGCTTCGTGCCGTATCCAGCAAGGATGTGTACTCCTTACAGATGATCTCGCGAATCTCTCCCCACGACGAGTGTTCCTGGTAGTTGGTGGCCTTGATTTGGTAAACTGCAGCCTCTAGCGCATTTAGCGCCAGCTGTCTCGTTTTCATCGACCTTGCCTCAAACATCAAGCGACCTACATCCTCGAGCCAGAATTTCAGGTCATCCTTTCCGATGCTGCTCTTTATGTCGTCAGTGCGGCTGCCAGTAACGGGTGCTGGAGAACGGCATTTTTGTTCCAGGTCGACCAATATGCCATCAACTTCCGCACATGACCCACCGGACAGCAAAGCTTTGCGAAGTAGATCGTATAATTCGCATCCAAGCTGCACTCTATGTAGTACTTTCATTGTTTCCCGACAGTTTGCAAGTCTTCAATCTTTGGAGCAACAGAGCAAGCAACCTGCGAATGAGAAAAACACAACAGGGTTACCCTTAACAAGGCTTTCGTATGTTGGGCAGAAGCACCCAGGTAGAGGGAATTGGGCTTGGTTATAGAAGACTGCTAAAATTAAATTGCAGCATTCTTCTACAAAAAACACACTTTTGATCTTATACGAAAAAGAAACAAGGTATGTGCTTCTCTTTCACTCCCAGTCGTTTTTGTAAACCACATTTGTTCATTCGTAAGATTGCAACATAAAACTTAGCCGAATTCCTTATGCATCCATTACCTAACACCAAAGTTTGCAATCAGTATTCTTCGATAATCAGATATACCAAATAATAGCCGAAAACTTTACGTATTTAGCACGAAATAACAAAACTTTTGCTCAGCAACACAACACACGAACGACAGACGGATAAACAATTATTGGCGCGCATCGGTTGCAGTAAACGTAATGTAAGTTGTCTTGCCAGGTAAGTACATGGTACATTTCTATCTGTCATTCAAAATCTCCGCGCCCAGGAGACAACTCAGCGAACAAAATCATGCTTCTCATTGTAGTGAGCAGATGCTTCTCACGATAGTAAGAAATGAAAGTTTGTTTGCTGGGAACGATCGCACCTTGAAAACTAATCTCCCTATACGGCCTATTAGAAAACCAAAAACTCGCATTTACGTTAATGTGCATTATTCCTTGTCATCCGAAGAAACATTCCAGCCAACGCAATCTGACTTCTCATTATAGTTACCTCAAGTACCTGCATAGTGTGTAGTATCTGACTGGTGAGATTTTGTTCCTAGGGTGGGAATGGACTGTGTAATCTGGGAAGTTTCGCTGCTCCAGGAGCAAAATTTAACATCTCACTATACTGAAAAGTTCGTGTTCACAATAGTGAGAAGCAGCTCATTATACAATATCATGCTTCTCACTATAGTGTCTGTTCACTTAGTGAGAAGCATTTGAAGAGCCTTCTAAACCACTGCTCAAAAGAAGGCTTTGGTCAGCAACCATGTAACATCTGTTTTTTCAATACAAATTTGCCTTAGTGGTACCTTAGTTGGCGGATTTACACAGATTTGGTTTTCTTTGTTTGCTTGCAGGATTGTCTATGGGGCAGCTTACCTCTGCACACCGTGGTAGGGATAACCACGATTGCTGTCAAAACTGACATTTCACACTCGTATGAGACCACCGCCTCCTGATTCACATTGAAAGTGTTTACAAATTGATCAAGTGCTCGGTACGGTGCACGGGAGTTGTTTCATGATTCTGTGCCGGTGAAAATGTGAGTATAACAAGGTTTTTATTTTCTATCGGTTCAAACGTTTATTCACGAACACGGTGTGTCTGCAACTACACGAACTACTTGGTTTATAGTGTCGCATTCGCATAGATTCCCCTTGGACAGGTGAAAATATTCGTAGTGCATCGAATAGAGATTTACATAAATGATATACTTAGTGCGAAATGTTGGACCTGTTGGCCGCGTACAGGGCTGCAAGGCCGAAGAGTGGTCTGGAAAAACAGTGTTCATGCAGCAAAGGGTGTTATTTTTACACCACTAGCACCATCTGGAATAGTGCCGTTTTTCGGGTTCGGTGTGTGTATGACGTTTATGTACACATCCGATGCCACCGACGCATTCCAACCGTTGTGTTGTTTCGTTCGCCGCTACACATGGTTTTTCCATCATCCGACACCGCATGCAACAGATTACCCTCAGCATGCAGATGTCTGGCACTGTGAGCGTAATGGATCTCGGCCCCTCCTTGGACTCGGACTGTATTTTTTACATTTTTTTTTATTATAAACCAATTTCTTAGCATTTAATGTTTCATTTGTTGGTTTCTTTCTGTAAGATAAATCTGCTTCCTTGGCTCACTTACAGTATACTGTGATACAAAACAAGCAAATCAACACCGAAAGGAAAAATGCACATTTTTCACCACTAAGCATTCCAGTGTAACACGAGATACGCTTATCGCTAAAAAGGGGTTTAACAACAATACCAATACCAAGCGAAAGTCTTACTACCATCGGTATAGGCGTTCATGTGGCGAAGAGTCATGTTCCGCAGCATATGTACATGCACCTCCGTCCCACCAAATGTTCAAGAACGTTCCTTCAGACCTCCACCAATGTTTCAGCCATCCGCTTCCTTCCTTTCATCTGTTCTCGTTCCTCCATTCCCTTCTTGCGCTGTTCCTTACTGCACATGATCATTTAAAACATGAAGTCCATCACCGTCTCCCGTTGGCCGCCGACGCAACGTGGTTTATGTTTACTTGGAGATGTGATATAGCATTTAGTTTTCGTTCGGCATCCGTACAACGAACACATCCCAGCTGGACCGGTGAAGATCTCAAAGTCTCACAAGGAGTTTAAGGTATTGACACTTTTGGTAATTTTGTGTGAAGAAGTTGCTAAGAACAGCATAAAACAGTTGATTGTGGGTAAGAGTTTGTTTGCATCACAGTTAGGACGTTTGTTATTATTTGAAGATATCAGCAGTGAGAATTATGCGCATCCTCCCAGTGATTTTAAGCTTATGACGTGGCACAATGTGACACAACGTTTTGTCTACTACATTGTTTAGTGTATACCAAATTCTTTTTCAATTCCTCTGCCACTCCCCGCTTTGTCGATCAGTACTACAATGTCACAATTTATTGTATGCTGATCATCCTAAGTTTTATCTTTAGAGGAACAATGTTTTCTAAACAACGGCATGGAATGCATTACAAAAGATCTGATTTTAGTTCGTGATCTCATCATCGTTTTTATTTCCGTCACATCAACGATAGCGTACTTAAGATCAGCAGAGCTACAAAAGGTGCAGGCCATACCGGACCAAACAACAAATGGCTATGAAAATGATGTTCGTATCGGCAATGAGCATCTGTCTGCTGTTCAATTACGCGGTGTCCGCAATTCCAAAACCGGAAGAAAAGCGGGAACATGATCCCCTGAGCCACGCGCAACACTATCAAAATGATGAGCACAACAAACAGTATGATCATGAAGCATTTCTTGGCGAAGATGCCAAAACGTTCGATCAACTCGAGGCAGACGAAAGCAGAAGACGCTTAGGGTAAGTAAGAAGAGACTATTTAGAAAAGGGCACAAATTTATCATGCAATCACGTCGTTAGTAGTCTTACACTAATTGGTTAAAATGGTTTCGCTACTTTGTCACCAGACTCATCGTAGATAAAATTGATGGCGACAATGATGGGTTCGTTAATCTGTCCGAGCTAAAGGCGTGGATACAGTACACGCAACGGCGCTACATTGACGATGATGTCAACCGGCAGTGGAAAACGCACAATCCGAACAATACGGAGAAAGTGCACTGGGACACGTACCGGAAGAATGTGTACGGATTTCTGGACGAGCTGGCGTCGCACGAAACGGACCACGCGAGTGACGAACACTTTTCCTATCGTGCGATGATGAAGCGCGATCGACGCCGCTGGAGCATTGCGGATCGTGACGGAGATGACGAGCTGACGCGGGAAGAGTTTACCGATTTTCTCCATCCCGAGGAAAGCCGTCACATGCGGGACGTGGTCGTGACGGAAACGATCGAAGACATCGATAAGGACAGTGATGGCAAGGTGTCGGTCGAGGAGTACATTGGCGATATGTACCGACAGGGCGAGCCGGACGAGGAGGAACCGGATTGGGTGAAGCACGAGCGGGAAACGTTTACCAACTTCCGGTTTGTTTTTGCTGCTTTTACAGAACCGCTCGCGCACTTAGATATGGTAATATTGCTAATTCGCCATTTTGGCTTCGATTTGCAGTGACAAAAACAAGGATGGCTTTATGGACAATCAGGAGGTGAAGGATTGGATTACGCCGGCAGACTTTGATCATGCGGAAGCGGAAGCACGCCATCTAATCTATGAGGCAGATTCCGATGCGGACGAAAAGCTAACCAAGGATGAGATAATTGAAAAGTACGATTTATTCGTCGGCTCACAGGCGACAGATTTTGGCGAAGCTCTAACGCGGCACGATGAGTTTTAACATCAATCTATTACGGGATTAAAAAAAGATGGCGTACCGTAATGCGATGGTTTCCGTTTGTACATGTAACGATTAGTTTTGCATCGATATTGATGAGAAGAATGGAATTAGTGACTGAAGCGTTTAACCTACACTCCATTTGCCATACAAAAAGGGTAGACGAAAAAATGAGTGAACAACTAATGAACAAAAAGTGTTAGCTAGTAAAATGGATCTGATTTTTTACCACGATAATTCTCATTCTAACTCTCTAACATTTTGGTTAATGTATGCATATGTTGCACTTGCATATATATGATAACATACTATATTTCTTTTTGTATTAACTTGGGCATTGTGCAGAAATCAGAATGTGCATTTAGTAAAACATAGACGGAATGCAAACTGTGTTCAAATCAAACCACAAGCCAATAAACCTTGTTCGATTACAAATCAAATATAGCAATCATTTTATATTACACACTTTTATATCATACAAGGTCTTTTTTTGCTTTCATACGGTTTTTTGTCGATTTCTAAAATATTTTTGGATTCGTTCCATAGCTTTTCTATATTTAATACATCCGTTGGACCAAAAAATCCAAAATTTTGAGATAATTTTATGATAAAGTAATTTTGTAATTTTACTGCTAACAAGCATTTCTTGGCTTTCGAAAAGAAAAGAAATAGTCGAAGTGCTTATTTACCTATCAGAAGCTAGAGCAGCAGCAGCTATGGTGAGATACTTGCATACGAAAAATTCGTCTGAACATCTACCTCGCGAATGTGGTTAAGAGGGATCTGTTTTGGCAAATTCCAAGTTCCATTAATCATAAGGATTCTGGTGTTGCCAGGATCATTTTGCTTTTCGCCTCGTTACAGTGATTGTGAGTGCACAAAAAAGGATGTTTTTCATTTGTTCAATCTTCAACATTTTGGAAACAATTGGGACGAATCCAAGATTATTTCAGGAACAGACAAAAATCTGCTCAATGATTCGAACAATATGTTTCAAACTCTAGCTACAAATTAGGGAAACACATAATGCATGCAGCCATACTGCGGTCAGAAGGCATAATTGGTTAGCAAGTAGAAGAATCAGAAAAGATCATGTAGAGATCGGACAAGATTTTCTCTCTTCGCACTATCGTTCTTTAAGTTGTCTTGTACGTGAAAATCACGTAGCAGTAAAGCTGGTACGATTTTCGAACCAAAGTATTTGAACCGAGGAAGAGTTTCCTGGCAGCAGACAATCAGTATGTAAACTGCACAATAACCATGCAATGTCAATTGGTTTCATTCATAGATGACAATTTTATTGTTAGCTTTTATTTCGTATTGATCAGTGAAATCGAAACGATGTATTTACATTGGATTTCGTTACTTTAAGTGTGCGAATTATTGTTAATTTTATGTCTCAGGTTCATTTTTATGTCTTCATATTGTGTGTGTGTGTATGTGTGTGTGGGTTTCTTGTGTTTGTTTTTACATCCGAGAACTGTATCTTATGTAGTACATTCTTTTCGATTTATTTCCAAAAAAAAGGTTACCTTCCTTATCTATTATAGCTATATTGTGCTACAGCTTTCTAGTTTGGATCTTTCCACTCTATGATGCTTGGCTTCGTCCCCTTAGTACAGAGTGCATCCATTGTGGAGAGTACGGTCGCAAATATGCATCGGTATGTATACGGCTTGTATGCATATCGGTACAATGTATGGTTGGAACAGCAGCAGTACGAGCTACATTCGTGTCTAACTTGGTTCCGTTTACTAAGCACTGCTTACGCCCACGTTCCTAGCATGGGTTCTGCTTTCGCTGTATTTGTTTTTCTTTTACTTTTTTCAGTTACGTCTAAAGCGAATCAACTGTACACGTGTTCTGGCCATTTCATTTCCTAAACGTGTGCGCTTTCCCGAAACAGATCTTGCAAAGCTAGCGTTTTCTAATTTGTTGCCTGAAACTAATCGATACTCTCGTCGTTGTAGCTGCTACTAGTTGCACAGTATTACTTATTATTACCACCGTTTCTAGTTAATTGTTCAACGATTTTTTTTACAATTTTACACACAAAATAAATGCAGAAATTTAGATATGTTTTGGACGTACAAATACATGAGTACAATCGTGGGAAAAATTAAACATTGTGACCGACTAATGGAACATTTTTCGTGTTAAGTTTATTGATGCTGACGACAAAGAAGTTAATCAAATGCTTCAACAGTGCCTCAAACAGAAAACAGGACTCATTCATATTGAACAGTTGCATGACTTAATGGGTAATTTTCTTAACCATCGGCTGGACTTGACTTGAACGATACTTGGATTTGCTTAAAGGAGTCGGGCGATTATAGATGTTCAAACATTAAATTTTTTTCCCGGATTTCCACTCGCAATTTAAACCGTTTGAAATCGATGTAAAAATGGTCAAAAAACGCCTCGTATGGGAAGCTTGTGTATGCGCCAGGTTGTCAAAAAATTGATCTCAAAGCGAGAACATTTCACAAACATTTACAAAAATCTAAAATTTTGATTTGGAAAATTCCCGTTGCTCGCGGCTCTTAGGAAAAGAATTTCGATAAAGAAGTTTTGGAACAACAAACGACCATATCCGAAAGGTTTTCATTTATTATAATGAAAAGCTAATGAATTTTTCTAGTTTTTTTGGTATAATAGTGCATTTTAACGCTGAACCAATAATGGTCATTTTTGGGTTATTGGTTAGAAAACAGAATCAGAATCTTATTCGAAAATTTATAAGCTTTGATCAAAACTTTTTAATCAAATTTATCTTTTAAGCTGCATGTTCCCACTAAGCCATGCTTTGCCTATGATTTTGTTCTGGATATGGTTTTTTTTTTAGATTTGTTCATCGTCCTAGCACAGAAATGTAAGCTCTTAAGCACTTTAAAGTAAAAAAATGTAATAAAATGTGTTATTCCTTTTTGTCTAAACCCCACATAAATACAATTGTTCGGTTTTCTTTGGTCAGTCCAACTATAGCCAACAAAAATCGTCTTTAACGCCGAGCAAATGTTAAAATTTTTTAAGTTTTCCCTATATCTGTTTGAGTCACTGTAATAAGCTGTTCCTTATTGCACTTCGATCAAATTAAAAGAAAAAAAAGAGTAAATGAAGAAATAATTGTTTAAACTATCCACCTCAGTGACAATAATAAAATAAAATATTTTTTTTTTTGAAAGAGACATCATCTAGAATTACCGTAAATAATCCAATTTCTTACGACTGTTCAATAATCTACAACAACAGAGGATTAACGTCTACAGGACCGCTAAACGTGTGGTAACGGATAGACAGAACAGCAACGCGCACGTGTTTTAAAAATGCAGAGCAGTCTATGGAAGACCGAGATTAATGTTTATTGGGATGGTTAATACGCGGGGCAAAGTTGATTTCTTCACTCCCCCTTGACGCCTTGTTTTGATCATATACCCGATCGGGTATTTAACTATTTGCCTTAACGCATTTGCGGTGCTTTGAAGCTGTTGTTTGGTGATGATGATGATGCTCGCCATCAGAGCGTTCCTTTGGGTTTGGTGATAAGGCAATAGCTATTGTTTTATTTAATGATTTGCGTGTAACGTGGAACACAAAAACATGTTGAGACTGGAGATTTGGTTTTTATTTATCCTTCATAGACGTTAGGTTGGCATGCGTAGTGATTATTGTACTAATTTTGTAAAAAAAAATATTCCAACGTGTTGGTTTGGCCAATTTGACTAGAAATGGTATACAGAGTTTGCCATGGAAAATATCTTGCTTGCCGCCTCTTATCAGCACATTTTCGTTATTCACGACATCAAACGTCATTGGTTGTTTGGCATTTCGAAAGTTTCCGAATCCGGACTGCCGTAACCGCTGGAACCATCGTCTCGATGTGGACCCGGGTTGCTTGGATGATGATGATGATGTTGCTGTTGCGGTTGTTGAGTGGAATGTTGCACATGTAGATTGCTAACGCCGGACGCTAGCTGGTGTTGTTGCTGCTGTTGAGGCGAAACCGTTGCTGGCGTACATGATGGATGTGTCTCGCAGGCTGTCGAAGCTATCGTGGCCACCGATGTCGTCGCTACCGATGCAGCTGCAGAGGATTGTTGCTGCTGTTGATGGTGGAGATGTTGCTGCTGCTGCTGCTGCTGTTGGGACAGTCCAACTTTTTCTGCTACGTATTGAGATCGATTAGCACTGGCTGGTGGCAAACGTCCGGCACTAGCGTGGTGATTTTCTCCAGCGGGCTACAGATATGCACGATTCGTCATTTAAGCAAACACCCGCCAAAGTGAGAAAAGAACAAAATGGTACATATTTAATTATGGGAAACATTATGAAACTACTCCATGGTATGATTCACGGGACAAACAGACATTAAGCGGATGGTTGGTGGAACGGGAAGGGATTAAACTGCTGCACAGAAGAAGGCAAGTGAATAATGAAGCACGGCGAAAATGTAAAACGAAAAAATAATGCTTAGGTTTTGTGCCACTCGTTTTAATTAAGATCGTAGACCGTGCTGGAGAAAGGTTTATGCCGCATAATGAGAAGTAAAACACAAAGTATTTAAACAGAACAAGAAATAGAATCAAATGAAACGAGTACAAAAATATGCGACACTGAAACAGGACCAGCGCGTAACTCTTTGGTGATAAAAATATTTTATTTTCATTCGAATTCTACTTCGCCTGACAATAAACAGAGAAAAGGATACACTAAAACATCATCAAAACTGCATGTGCATTAGTTGCATTATGAACTATCGCAGGCTATTATTTAGAATGCTAAATAAGCGTTGTCCTGCTTCTCGTTCAACTTGCAGGACACACAGTGAAGATTTAGTTTTTGCTTGTTTGTGAGGTCCAGCATCCCGCTCCTCGCATTCCGTATCCCTGCTTTGCACACCACTTGGTTCACCCCTTTATCTTGTGGGATCTGTTTTCTGTGTATTCTAATTATAAATTTTTAATTATCTGGAAAAGATTAAAGATGCACAAGAAAAGTTATTATCCTTTTTATAATTAATTTTCTTTTGTGCTTTGTGAAAGTAGAGGAAGCCACCGTATGCTACTTTGGGTGTCCGGCATTTTGGCTCGCGCTTCAACTTAATGTACAGGGTGGCTTTTTGGTTTTGTTTTTATTTACCACAGTCACAGTTTTGTTTATCACTTTCTAATTTGGCGGACCGATGTGCTGCATATTATAGTGTAATCGTTTCGTTTGATGATAGAGTTTTTTGGCGGATCGAAATGCTCTTTCTCTTTGCCTTTAGGTTGTGTAGCACTCGATTTTAAGTAATATATTTTAAGTGCATAGATAGCAGAGCGGCACCAGTAACTCGCAAAAAAGAACTGGTATAAAATCACATCTAAATCATAATCACATACGCAGGATTTACTTTCCTTTTATAGGTATAGCAATAATGAACGGAAGCCATGAACATTTTTAGATTTTTTAGTATTAAGCCGAGGGGAAAAATCCGTACAAATTAAAATGTTTTCATTAAAAGATTAAATGAAAACCTACAAATGTCGTTTCTATAGAGCTGTCACAGAAGAATACTCAAATGGTAGCAAAGTAGCTCAAGCACTGAGAAAAGAGAGCGCACTGATCCAAGAGCGCTCATAACAGCGTCTGTCGCTAGGCGCACTATGATGTTCGCTAAGTTAGCAACCGCCAAGAGCCTCGTGAGTATGGTCCTCGGGTCAGTTGTTCATTCCCTTATACTATTCTTAACCATACATTAACCTTACTTAACCTTAGTCTTTAAAGGGTTTAGTATAGCGAAAGGTTCAGCTGATGAACGGTTGAAAAAACGTAGGGATAGGTATTCCATAATTTTTGTGAGTGATTTTTCTCCCGCCATCCAGTATAAATCTGCGTTCCGTGTGAAGTGGCGTTCATAAATTGTCATACGTAACAGTTTCTTTAGCTTCACTCAGAGTTCTTTCGGATTAGTTATTGCACATGAATATCACACTGGATTCGCATAAACGACGAACGATTTGTTGGGGCGGCACTTAAGTCATAAGTTCCAAACAATAAATTACTGGCCTTTTTTTCTGTTGAAATGTCGCCTATATTAATTCATCCCTAACATTGACCATGCAATTATTAGATAGGGATAGATTTTCCTCTTCAACTTGATCTAGAAAATTGCGATCGGACGGTACTAGGACACACTTAGGTTGGCTACTTGGGGAGATCTCTTAGAATGCCCAAACGCTCCTTTTTTCAGTACTCGCTTCGAGTAGCCTTCGAGGGCCATCTTTGTGGTACTTTTTGGACTTTTACTACTATTTGGAGCAATTATTGGAAGACTCCTTATACTACAAATCACATTGGACAATGCCATTCCTGTAGAAAATAAAACGAGAAGTGACGACCTTTTTATTGGTTGTGAACCGCAACTTCTGTTGAATGTTCAAGGGGCTTAAAATGGTAGGATAGCCACTCTATCAGGTATCTCAGGTATCTTACCGATGGACACCATGAGACTGCACTCAAAGGAGGAACCAGTGATCTTTCAAAGCATTGGTTTAGTTTTACAGAAGATTGATTTTTTTTTTACTATTCAGTTGCGAACGTTCAGGTGACTCTGTATCCTACATTTAAGCTAAATTAGTTTTCTATCATTTATCGTCTTCAAAGGTGCGATCACTCATCTGCAGATTACCCCTGCGTAAATCAGTGTTTCTTAGCATGCACACTAGTGGTGCTACCATCATTTTTGTGTTTGCTACGTCAATGTCCAACCCTAGGTTTAATGCCACCTGCTCGATCCTTTGGCTGGCTCTTGCTGTATAGGAGAGCCTCAAACCTATTATGTTTATGACATCAGTGTATGTCAAGATCTTTGACTCATTGAAGATGGTCCCCGAGGATTCATTTGAGTCATCTAAGATATCTGAGTCGCGGATGGCCCTCTCTACCACCAGATTGAAAACAATAGTAGTAAAGGACGAATGAGAATATTCCATCCACCTTCACGTGACATATGATGTTCGATATACTCGTGTAATTTTAATCATTTAAGTCAATGTAGGGATAATATAAATCCAGCTGCTGCTCCACCTACTACTCCAGAAATGCCAAATTTATCTATATTTTGTCCTGACACTTTTCGCGGTCATCCAGGTGCTGCTTCAGGTGATTAACGAATTCTCTTCGTTGTGTACCAACACACTCTCGTTCTTCACAAATACCACAGATAAAATGACAGAGCAATTCGTTTAGCAAGTGATTCTTTCGCGTCCACGAATACACGCGTTGAATTTGTTTTACAGTTCAACTTCTGCTACTGCTGCACACTGATTTATTCTTTTTAATTAATGATAAAAATGCTATTAAAAAAAAGAAACGATTCTCTACCAACACCACATACCCCAGTCATCGTCCCCACCGTTCACACCGTGAATGTCAATGGTTTTTCGAAAACAAAAAATGAGATACAACCATTTTTTCGTTTAATCCTAGCAATGGCTTCCAATTCATTGCACAAAAAAAAAGAATCGTTATTTAGGACGGTGGTACAGGCATCGCGATGGGGACAAAGGTACAGTGGCGAAAAAAGGGCAAAGTTGCAGGAGACCTGCTCTATTACAATTATTATTTAATTAAATTCATTAAAAATATTTTCCCATTTCTCATGCCCCATCGTCCTTCATTTACACGCTTTTAACTACCATCACCATCACCATCGAAGCCGAGTGCGATAGTGGGAATCTATTCGTGTATGCATGGTTTAGTTCTTTCCTACTCCTACAATCGGTGCGTTTATCTATTTTCTTTGTTAACGTGTATGTGTGGAGTGCCGTGTATTAAATAATGTATATACATCAACCACAAATTTGTTGGAGAAAGTAGGAAAAAAAACACAACGTTTTTAACAATTGTTTTTGTTTCCAAACTCAACTTTTTTATGATGTATAAGTTATATCTATTTTGTTACATGGACCGGTGTGTCAGTCGGTCTTCTCATGCCATGACCTGGGTTCAAATCCCACGTATATCATTCCCCCAAAGAGAGGATTTTCTATACAAAAACGTGTTACCAATAAGTCTAGTAAGTCACCGGATGCCCGGCGTGACCCCTAGCCGGTCGTTAAGCAAAGAATAAGAAGATGAAGATCTTCAGAACAAATTAGCAACTTGGCCAGTTTTTATTGAATAAATGCTTGAGGCTTAGGACATAGATTAGGTCATTTAGCAACAGAAATAAACAATGGCGGGTTGAATGATGCGCGGACTGAGCGTTCAGCGGTCGTTGCTCCTCGAGTTATGAATATTCAATATAATAAGGGCCCCGAACTTTCACGCGGCTTAAGGGTTTATTTCTATACAGTAATTTTAAAATGAATTAAATCAGAATGCTAGACTCCTGTACAAAAAAATTAAAAAAAAAACTCAACCATAGATCATCTTGATCTGCAGCCAACTAAAGTTTTGTCCCATGTTGAGGTGTCATATTTCCTAACCTAACAGATTCCTAATTATCCTCCGATACCAATACACAATACTTTCGCACTTTCTTTTGTTAGGCCTTCTTCTTCTTCTTGTTGGCTTAACGACCTCTAAGGTCATACCGGCCATCGAGAAATGGTTTACTAGACTTGTCGATACCACTTAGTTGGTTAGTCAGTCCTCACTACAGGGGGACGGTCCGCGGATGGGATATGAACCCCGGTCCTGTCGTTTGAAGACCGGCGCCGCTGTCGCCTACACCACCGGGAGGACATTCTTTGCCAGGCCCATTTTTTCCAAAATCACTTTCAGATCACTTAATAAATGTAATGTAATGAAAAGTTATTATAATAAAAGCACGATAGCTAGTTTAAAGAGTAAAAAAGGAGAGACAAAATAAGGTCAATGATTTCTTCAATGAGCAAAAAAAAAACTCATTAAAGGTCACGCTGGCCAATGGCCTACTAGACTTGCCAATTACCAAGTAGTTGGATAGTCATGTCCTCACTAAGGAGGGACGGTCCGGATGGGATTTGATGCCCGGTTCCGCAATTTGAAGACCGGCGCCGCAGTTGCCTACACTACCGAGTCGCCCCTAAAACCTATTTTACACTTATTTACTCACAAAAAGACAATTTTACACTTATTTACTAAGTAATAATTAGCCCTAGTTACGAAAGGCCTGTTCGTATTGCTGGCTAACTAACCTAACTAATAACCTTTTTTCACGATAATTAAAAACAAATCTTTTTAAATTACGTTTTTTAAGGTAACATTCTTCGCTAAATCCTTTCCGTTACTTATTACCCGGCGTTTAATAACAATCCGATTTTTACATTGCATTCTAATTGGTTTTAATTATTCGACATTAAAGTTCTACTGTTGTAATAATTAAACTCGATATCAAACCTTACATAAACGAATGTTTACACCATAGCTTAATCATTAATTTAAAAAAAGGGAACCACCAAGACCCTACGCTACACGCACGGAAGTCACCCTTCACCACAAGCCATAATTTGCCACCGGTCAATTAAACAAACCTCCTGTCCTGTTTGTTTTTAATTATAAGCTTATAAGTTGTTCAAACAAAATTAAAGCGCATACAACTAGTTGGATGTTTGATTTGACCTCATCATACAGGGAATGTCTTGTTTATGGTGGCGAGGTTCGCTACAACAGCCCGAAAAAAAAAGCAACTCATAAACTACTCCCGGTCAAATTGCTTGAGATTCAGTCAGCGAAGAGCATTTAGCATAGAGAGCCAAAGAGGAGTAAACAAAAACAAAAAGAAACAACAACGTCCTAAGGGCATGTGAGTGGTCCTGCGTCATATTTTGCAGTGGTTTGTGATACCCGCTTTGTGTTGAAAGCCATAACACGATCTCAATCATAGATAACAATGCAGTTACACATTTTAAAATAGTTCATACTTTGAAGCATCTGCTCTTTTTCGCCCTGCGTCTTCTCTGCGGTGCTGTGCTTAGGATGGTCTTCAGCCGCAAGCCACGGATCGTTTCGCGTGCCGAGGCATCAATAGTTTGGCCGTTCCATCCTGGCGAAGCATGACCATACGATGGTTTAATCAAAATTATGCACTGTGCATGCTTCGCCTACCGCACAGCGTGAAAATCAAAGTTAATATACACCTTTTCAACTAGAAACCAATTGTCTGCTTTCGAAAAACAAATCGTTCCAAACTGAAAGTGGAGAACGAGGAAATTATTATGTGCCATATTTTAACTATCTTTTTGCCCCATGCCAAGGCCCCATGCCTTTGAAAAATATATTTTTGAAATATTTTTAAATTTTAAGTTTTTTTTTTGTTCCATATGAACTGTACCCAAGTAACCAATGTAGGGTCAGGATAATATTTTAAAATGTATTTATCGTTTCGCTTCCGATGCCCCACACGTCCACACTAGAACCAACGAGAAAGTGATTGTGTAGCACACTCGTGATATGAGCTCTTGTCCGTCTTAGGTTCGATGTCGGTCTTAGGTTCGATGAAGATAATGCCATTTTGGGTGGAAAGCATCGTGTAACTACAAATGCAAATAAGGATAAGATAACCAATCGCGCTGTAACACACACCAAAATGATATCATGACACATTGTGTGGAATGTACAATTTTAATCAAGTTTGGTCACATAACTAGGGAATCTTCTGTTGCTCAGATAAAATGTTATATGTTCGATGATTTGTTTTATAATAGAGTTCAAGAGTGTCTTTTGGTACATTAGTAATTTTTTTTTGAAGTAACTGACTAGTGTCAGTGTAGTCAATTGCCCATAGTTCTGGAAACTAAACTAAACAAAATTGACATCGTCTCTTGAGCCCAACATTTCAAAAGTGAGTCATAGATTCTTCGCTCTAAAGCTAGTTCAAAAGATAGGTTTAAATAATGAGTTCAGGCTATGCTAACGGCCAAACGTTTAATCGAATTAATCAAATAATTCTAAGGTTTTACAAAATATGTTTAATATGTCTCAGGGGAAGAAGTGGCAAGATAACTGAGGGACACAAGTAGAAAAAATAGGAAAGAATTTATCAAGTTCACGCGTAAAATTAACACAGAAACATGAAATCGTTTTTCGTTTATTCGTAAATTAACGTTATCTGACATAATTTACCCTCATAATGGTTAAAAACACAAACAATTCCAGGAATCGTCAATATGAATGTCTTAAACTGTTTCTAATCTGATCAACTGTCATATTCGTATCAACTACATTACTGAGTGACTAGGACGTCATCATCCTTTGTGTGATTGGTTCACTAGCGATGTGTTTGGTAGATCTAAATTCAGCCCTTAAAAGCGGTCTTTGTTGTTTCAGTCTGCCTGGAGCTAAGAAGTTTATTTAGTTAACGATGAATTGAGCGTCAGTAATTATTAAAATGGTCTTATCGAGCCAGACACACTAAGCAGCTATTCTTTAATATTCTTAAGATTCAAATAAAAAAGCAAGCATCTAGTCCGGTAACTAGTACAAGAGACATTACTGGATCAAGGTTTATTAAACTTAATTACTCAGAGTCTCTACTAATGCTACAAAGCACTACTATGTCTCGACAATTTAGCCATAGAAACCAACAATTTAGTACATAATAATACAGAAAAACAAATTCTGAACATGTTTTTGTGCAATAATTATAAAAGCAGCTACTGCATTGCAACTAATTCCACCCATCCGCTATGCCACTGGTGCATTTGTCACCAGTCCGATCAACTCGCAGAGGAGGGACCTCTGTGAAAGCGGTCTCCTTCCTATGGAACATATCATCAGCAACCGACTAGTGGAAGCTGCAGCTCGGATCCTTGAGAAAGGACTCGACGTAACTGCACTCATCACCGGAGCAAACGCAGAACTACAAACACTCACCAACCAACAGCTACCAGCGATCATCCAATCCACCCGCCGGGGGATTCGTCCCTGGCATCTCCGTACACCTGCCATAGACTGGGAACTTATAAGCTCTCTCCGGGGAACCGGAAAAAGCAGCCACATCACCAATAGCACCTTTACTCACTCAATACAGATTAAATACAAACATTTTCATCATATCTTTACAAACTCAGGCTTCGTTCATCTGGACTCAGCCGGCCTTGGGATCCACTCCACCACGGACAACTGCGCCATCAAACTTCCTAATCACACCTCCATCTTTTCCGCCGAAGCAATAGCAATTCAACTAGCCGCCGACGAAGGACTGCAAACTGACCGACCGAACGTCATCTTCAGCGACAGTGCTAGTGTTCTGGCTGCCCTGGAACACGGCACCTCCAAAGATCCCCACATCCTGCTCCTAGACTCGATACCTGAATCCCCGACAATCGTTTTCTGTTGGATTCCGGGTCATTCCGAAATCAACTGAAACGAGAAAGCCGACCAACTTGCCAACGATGGTCGGCTCCGTCCTGACGAACCATACAACACCTTTTCACGCCGTGATGCCATCCGCTTCACCAACACCATCATCTCCCAACACTGGAACTCCACATGGCACAACGTAGACCTCAGCAACAAACTCCGTTCTATCAAGCACAACACCTCCTCATGGGAAGATACCGAATCCAGCCACATCCAACGAGTCCTTTCCCGCCTTCGTATAGGTCATACCCGCCTTACACACTCCTACCTGCAGCTTCTGTGGTGTTGACATCACCGTCCGCCACATCCTCACCGATTGCCATGAATACACAACACACCGAGCCACCTGCCTACTAGAAACTGATTTCACGACAATCCTATCACCCGACAAACTCCAGCAGAACCGCCTCATTAGATTTTTACGGATTAGTAATTTATATTTAAAAAAACAATAGTTTAAACTTATCCCATACCATATGCCATAATCGCAATAGTTTTCCATAATATTTAAGCCACATATATGATAGTTTTGTATTAGATTAAACCATTTTTTTATACAGAAGAGAGGCGAATGTAATCTCTAATACTCAAAGACTATCTTCTTCTTGGCGTAACGACCTCTAAGGTCATGCCGGCCATCGGAATGGCTTTCTAGTCTGCCGATACCACGTAGTTGGTTAGTTAGACCTCACTACGGGGGACGGTCCGGATGGGATTTGAACCCCGGTCCTGCCGTTTGAAGACCGGCGCCGCTGTCGCCTACACCACCGGGCCGCCCCTTCAACCACTCAAAGACTATAAATAAACGAAAAAAACTAATTCCACCGATAAGGCATTTAAAACCACCCAAAAAAATTTCGCATTAAAATTACGAGCTGAGTAATTGTAATGAAAATCATATATTTTTAGCATCACAACTAATAACCAAAACAAAACGAAGACGAAGACCTGGTAAACTGGTAAAGAGATAAAGTAAAAATCGAATCAAAATTTACGTTCCGGTCGCTGAAGCCGTAAGTAGGCTAGTTGATACAGGATAGCAGCACTGCAACATTCAACTGCAGTAGGCAGTAAAGAATACAGCTTATTTCGGAACCCCGTGCTGATGGAATATCAACGGGGTAACGTAACGTTCAATCGCGTTTTATAGACATTTTGGTTTTACCACTACAATCTTTTGGAAGCAGGCACAATAACCGCACTCCACCAGATGTCACTTATATTTTCTTGATGACACAAACATTGAGCCAACCGGCAATACCTTCGGTTATTTGTAATGCTCCATTTATTGTCACAGGCGTGATATTAAACTCGTAACCGAGTTTACGGTGCATTGCCGATATCGTGCGTAAATTACTTCCATCCATTACACAAGCACTTCCATTCAATACTATTTATGTGAGTGTGTGTGTGTGTGTCTTTTTTTTACACTTCTTGCCTATTGTTTTGCTTCGTCATTTAAAAAAAAAGAAGGAAACAAACGAACGGTTCTTCGTGTCAATGATCGAAGTACGCGATCCATTTTGATCACGGCAGGATAATCATATATTTTACGGCTGCTTTGATGACGGAAGAAAATTTTATATCCTCATTATTATTATGCAGATTGTTGCCGATTTGCTCTGGTTTCGACTACAAATATTTGTGGCTTGAAATAGTCAAATTAAAAAAAAATTAATAAAAAAAATCGATTTCAATGGTTGTTTTTTGACAATAGGAGCAGGAATAAGTTTCTGCACTAGAAAGTTTTTACTTATTTTGTAAATAGATATCTTATTTTAGGCATCTAATCTGTTCGGCTTTAAAATTTGATAGAAAGCAACAAAAACGAAATGATGAGCCATTAAGTCGTTCCTATTAACACCTCTCCTAGTCATACTTAGTGTTAAAAACGTGATGTACTGCATAAATCATAGAACATAAATGTAAAACATACAAAAACTGTCAAAAGCAACACGACGGGAGAGTTGTTAAAACAAGGAAGGATTCGATTTGAAGTGGGGGATTTTTTATTTTACCTGTAAATTACTAACTTGCCTCCGAATATGCGCCAAGCTAGAAGGATTACAGGCCATGCTGGCAAACACCAACCGCTCTTCGTAGTCATATTCGCATAGGATTTTATTATCACATAAATAGAAACGATCGCCAACACAGAATCTGGAACGAAAGCGGGAACAAGCCAGACAAACGGAAGAAAAACGGTGTTTCGTTAGCATCGGAGGGTGTAGGGAATGGGTGGTTCCACGGAACGTCCTTACCTATGATTGCACTGTTGGCACGCGAAGCACTCCAGATGATAGACATTGTTTTTGGCGCGCATTACCATCTCGAAGGCCGGTATCACCTTGTTGCAAGCGGCACAGTAGCCAGTCGTGCCGAATAGTCTAAGATAGTCTCGCTTACATAGAATTAGATTCGCTTTAGTATACAATGTTGAGCCGACCTCGCCCAGCCGGCAATCACAGCACCCGCACTTGAGGCAATCTTCGTGCCAGAAGATATCGAGTGCTTTCAATAGAAAGCGCTCGGTTATACGCTTCCCGCAGCCGGCACAGTCCTTGGCTAAACCGGTCGCAGCGACCAGGTTGGGCGTGGATGAGACCGATGATTGGATCGTGGTGGCCGGTGCGGTAGGTGTAACTGTCGTGTGTCCCATGGTTGTTGCTGACACGCTGCCGGAATGTAGTGTCCGATTCGGTTGTACATTGATTGTGTGGTCGTTGATTGATTCCACTGTAAGAATATAAGGTAATTAAGACTGTTTACATTATTTATTCAGATATAGAGCGGGCGACAGTGTACCGTTAGGTTTCTGAAAAATTATATAGTAAGTATTTGAATAGTGTTATCCTTACGATTATCAGTCAGTAAAAGAAGAATAGCTTTTTGCATTGCTTGAACTCCACACATTCCCCATTTGCCGCAAAAAGTTCCGATACGGACACTGGATGCTGAACCTTTTCTCCCCAATTCCAGCAACAATTGCAGTACCATCTATGCACAAAATCTCTGTACCATGTGTGCAGAACCGTCCCATTTAAACATGCATTAACTTTAACCTGGCCGAAGAAATCCTTCGCCGAGCAAAATGCTTACAAGCGAATAATTGCAAGCCCAGTTTCCAATCTTCTGGACGTTACGTACGTATCCGGTTCCGGCTGTTGTTGTGCAGGATATGGAGAGGTTAAGTGCGTGTGTCACACAATCTTTATCTCTTCCATCCTCCTCCTTTTAGCAAATACAATCAGAATTTCACTTTGAGACGACGACCAACCGACCGACCGACCGACCATCACAGTACAATTGCGACATCCTTTTTCCGTTCATCCGGTGGTGGTACCACAGTATCGGACCGAAAATCAATTTCTACCATCCTGAATTCGATTCGGTTATGGTGCGCACGGCTTTTCCCCTGGCACTTACTGCCATTCCTTCGCCACCGTCTCGCCACACAAATTCATAAATGTAGATAAACTTTTTCAATCAGCAGAAATATGATTGCAATTTTTATTACGACCTGATCCGTTTTCTGGTTCCTCCCGCATTTTTTTTTTTTTTTGTAACGTGTTCTAGGGATCTATTTCGTTGCGCTTGTTTATACCGATCCGAGTGTGTTTAAGGATGAGATGATTGTAAATTGCCGACTGAGAGTGAGTAAGAGAAAAAGAAGTTTGGAATCAAAGGAAAAGACCGATGATACACGAATTTCGTATGTCACGTAAATAGAGCACTCGAGGAACTTGTTTGTTTGCCTGATGTAATCGATTCGGTTTTGTAGCCTCAAACAGCAAAGGAAAGGTTAAAAATTGCTTATAATTGTAGCTGAGGAAGTATGTGAAAATGGCGGAATTAGGTTCCACACAAGTGAATGGCCATAGTACAAAAAACCGCAAAACAATAAAATCGAGATCGATACCAACTCGATCGTCTGTTTGGAAGCGGATATGATACACACACGCAATAAATGCCAAAATCTGTATTTTGGGATGCAGAATTCGGGTACGAACGAAAGGAAATAAATAACAATTAATGATAATCCTCTCGTATCTTGTGTAACAGGTAGAGTCGTCCAATGGAACGGCTTCTGCGACCAACCAAGCACAGATAAGCGCACACAACATCCATGAAATTAATTTTACCAACTAAAAAGTGTTATCAGTTCCCTTGGTTTTGTTCAGTTCCTTTCCAACAAGTGGGTTTTATGAGATATGCAGAGAAATGTTTTAGATTCATTAAAATCGTTATTATTCCAATTGGATGTTGTTGCAGGTTGATGATAGTCCGCAAAGGGACACAACAATCCAACATCTGGACTTGTTGCGATACAGCTGGTGGAGAGTGTAGACACTTTACTACCGCATTTTAAACAGCGGAATACAGTTTAACAACAAATGTGCCGTCTTCTAATGATCGGTGGCAGATGATGATGCGACTGTTGTTGTTTTATGCGTATTTGTATTTATTTTTGTATATTTCTCCATTTTATAAACACTTTTGTTGCAATACATTATCGTCGCTTGGCGCTCTTTCTGTTGCAAAAGAATGGAAGATGCAGATGAATTCTGTTATTGGATTCCGTTTCGGGTGAAATTATTTAATTAAAATCACGTCAAGTGCATGCCGATGTCAAAACGTCGCTATTTTATAATGATTAAAGAGAAAAGTAATTAGCATTAATTGCATCCTGGCCAATGAATATGTAATTAGGGTAGAGGATGTTTTGTATTCATTAATTAGCATCTTATATGTTGCTGCAAAAGTTTCCTTCACCCGTTCTGCTCTTTTTTTTCCTATGCGTGTAGACTTGGGAGTTAGATCAGAATTCATTTTCGGCCTTTCACCCGTTGCTTTCGTTGGTTGGTGCTTCATTTTCGGTCTTTCGTATAATGTCGTTGCGTTCGCATTTTTGTACTAGTACAAGGGTATAGTTTGCGGGTCTGTGGTTTTGGAAATGTCCCACTTTGTGCTCGTTTTAATTATGCTTCTTGAGGCATTGCACAAAAAGAAAATTTCTTTTCGAACTTTGCAGAACATGGTTACATGATTTAAAAGGAAGATGCACTTGAGAGTCTCTTGTGCTTCACTGTTTTTTTTTTTTTTCAGGAGACATTTATGAGTGATAGTTCTTAAGTAATACCATTATCAGGTGCATTTGGCTATAACGAACGACCAGTATGCTTCCCGGTACATGCGTTAGTATTTATTATCTAAGAAATTAATTAGCGATGGGAGTTTCTGCCAATCTTTTTCCTGCCTCAGGCACCAACAGGACCACCACCATCAAATGCTATGTGTTCTGCAAATATGTCCATTGCGATGTGATACAGTGGTGGGGCGTTTTGTGTGTTTGTTGGAATGTTGTAAAATTTGGTTTTCCAGTTTCTTCCGACCGGCGATGTTTGCTTTGTGTTTCTTCGCATACTTTATGTATATGTATATTTCGGGAATCATTTCAGCAAAACCGAGCGCACAGCTGGCTTGCTGGCATTTCTTCCGCCATAATCGTCTGTAAGCCGGTGGAAATGGTACGGTACAGGTTCTATAAATTTTAATTAGGCTAACGTTAGCAATTATTGGGATAACTTTGGTCCGTAGCAGGGGATTATTGTTGCTGACGTTGGGGCTAGCACGCCTAGGGACAAGGGAGGAAATATAGTCGACTGGCTGGTGTTTGCACTAGCTGTGCATAGAGAGTTTGCTAATTGACTACAAATTGTTCGTAAAAATGATGACGTAGCAATTTACTTCGTCTTTGCAACATGCCACGATTTGCCACTGGTACAACCATCAACTTGTGCTAATAATCGATATTGTTATACTTATATTTACTTGAAGATTAGATTAAAAACCATTCCCTTTCACTAGCAACAATCTTGACGGTTAAATGAGTATCGATCAGTGTGGTGGAGAGTTTGATGTAGTTTATTTATTTATTAATTGATCCTTGAAATGTTCTCCATCCTGTTTGGGAATACTACCTCAAGATAACTAATCCAGCGTACTAACCCGGTCGATAGCGAGTAACAGGTTAAATATAGTTTTTACAGGAATATACATTAAAGTACGGCAGGACCGGGGTTCAAATTCCATCCGGACAGTCCTCCCGTAGTGAGGACTGACTTTCCAACTACGTGTTATCGGAGACTCTAGTAAGCCATTCGATGGCCGACGTGAACTCTAAAGTCGTTAAGCCAAGAAGAAGAAGACATGAATATATTAATATTACAAGATATTGGCCATAATGGCGATGCAGTTTAAGCATCAAAGCATCTCATTGCGCGAGAGTTCAAGTAGAAACAGGTCATCAAACTATGTTTAAGTACTCCATCACCGGTCAAACATGAACTAGAGAACACTACAACGTCTTTACATTCATGAAATTGGTAAGGACCCGTTGAAGCAGCAACTCATTTAAAATGCCAGAGCATGCACATATTGATCTTGACAGGAGGGATTATCATATTGACCAATCCGTAAGAAACTGATCTAGATTTGGAAGTCCAAAACTACCGAGTTGACCGTCTTGACATAAAATCGTGTTGGTACATACTACATTGGCTTACTACTAAACTAAAAGTTCGAATAATTTGACAAAAGTGCACGGAGAAGTTGAGTCACGATAATTAGCAGTCTAACATTTGCAGACGTTTTTATCGATAGGCGTCAGCGATAATTGACAACATCGACTTGTCCCATTTATCGAAGAGATAGTTGAAAACTGTCAGAGAGGATCCAATTCCGAAACGGAATGTCAAACACTGACCAGGCTTTCACCATGCAGCAAATATTAAAGAAAACGGCAGAGCAGAAACTGCCCTCTTGCCATCTCTTTATTGATTTTACTGCTGCATATGACATTATGGCCTGGGTAAAAATATACGACGCATTAAGCTCTTTTGGAATCCATGCCAGGCTTACCAGGCTTGTAAGAATGACATTGACAATGAACTTCAGCACCTGAACATCTCGCAGCGAGCACACGATCGCCTCGACGGAGAATCTTAAGTATCTCGCAGTGGAACTCTGCCGTAAACAAGCATTAATCTGCCGGCAATTGCAAGCGGTCTGCAACAAGGCGTCTCGCTTAAAAAGCGTCTTGACCGCATTGATGCTGAACAAGCGTGGTCCTAGGAACAGTAGGAGAAAACCATTGTTGAATGTAGGCAACAGTATCATCAATGGCAACAGCAACAGTGTAGGCAACGAAACAAAGGTCGCATTGCATGAATGGCAAGCCCATTTCAAGTGTCATACGACGCCGCTCGTGTAGTCGCTAGCACCATCCCGCCGGTTCTACCGATGGAGCAAGTTATCCGCTACCATGATGAACATGCAGCTACAAGAGGTACGTCACCTGACATCTGAATGATACAGCGAGAGGAAACAAAGCAGCTTCGGCAACAGCAATGGATGCCATCAGGGACGAGACCAGCAGCACCAGAAATGAACACAAGGCTGCTAATTCCGGATACATCAACCTGGTTCAGCCGGAAGTAAGACTCCTCTATGGTCGAAGGATTCCTCTGCTACCATTTCGTCGAGAAACGCTGACTAGCCAACTGGCCACGATCCGCTAAGAAATGCATCAACGGCGTCGCACGTAGCTCATGATTATTTTTATTTCATGATCATTCTTGATTATTATCATGATGGACATGTAGATGTAATGCGCCCCGACAGCGAAACCTTGTAGGTGGTCCGCACTACCACTGGGGTTATTTGCCGACACTTCTAGCTAAAGAGGAATAAGGTAGACGAGAGGTGGGACACGAATCACCGATCCTAACAGCCACAAAGGGCCACCGACTCAACAGTAACAACTGTGGTCCTGGTGACAACGGAGACATTGGTGCGAACTTTTAGGACCAAACGCATACGCATACGCTGATAATATAGACAACAATGGTTTGAGACTCTCCTACAAAGCGGAAGCTGGACAAATCATGGAGCAAACGGCACTAAGCCTACGGTTGGATATGTGATCACTCCCTACAAGTCGGACAAAACATCATCTAGGATCAATCACCGACAACAACATAGATGGCCAGTAGTGAAAGAGCAATTGAGAAGCTCTACGTGGTATTGGTGATCATGAGAGTGGTACCGGACGACCCTGACCGTAAAGTCCTTTTAAGCTGTCCATACAGACAGAAAATGCATAGAAGGCCTAAATCGGCGCACAATGGCCAGGATAATAAAATGGCAGACGACGGCCCTAGTGGTATCGTTAATGGTTTGTGACAGGCCAAGGCACTGCGCTTCCTTTGCTGAATCTTTGAAATCTTTGCTAATAAACTACCCTTCGACGTGGCGCAGGTCATAAGAATCGGCGCACAGATACCGCCAGGACCCACAGAATAAGAAGATTTTTGGAAGTAAACGTCTCAAACGAATGACGACGCGTTGATGACCGGAATCACGAAACAAAGAGCTCCGTTTGGTATGTTACTAAGTGCAGTAGATTTCCATAACAAAACTGTCTTCGAAACAGCTAAAGCGTCTATCACCGATTCTTCTTATTTCAGTAACAGATTGTGCTATATTCCCGTATTGTGACATTATTATTATTATTTATTAACGTGTTGTCTGCCAATAGGCCACACTACACTCTTACACTCTACTTAAAATTATTTAACTCTAAACGTAGAGAAATGGGGAGGGAATTAAGTGCTAAAGGGAAGACCGCATACTGGAGCGTAAGGATGGAAGGGAGAGATGGAAATCGAACACAAGAGACGAGGAGTTAAACGAACGCAGTGCCCTCAAAAAAGGATCGTTGCGACCGGCAGACGTACGGCGCCTAGGGATAATCAAAGCGGGACGAATACGAAGGGAAAGGTTAGGGACATAGAACGGGATGGAACCAAGCAGAGAAGGAGCATCTATACAATTCAACAACAGGGAAGCGACAAAAAGTGTTTGGGAACGTGATCGACGGTCTTCGAGAGAGTCAAGACTCAGCAACTGACACCTTGACTCGTAACCGGGCAGGGTGGAGGTGGATCTTCCAAGGAATTTGCGAACCGCAAACCTGGTAAAAGACCTCTGCACCCCCTCGATTCGATCCATATGGATCCGAGCCGTTGGTGACCAGATTACTGAGCAATACTCCAGCAATGACCTGACCAGCGAACAGTACAGCGTTTTCAAACACAGAAGATTAGAGAAGTCACGAGCAATACGCTTCAGGATACCCAGTGTTTTCCAGGCTCTAGCAACCATAGAGTCGATGTGGGACGTTAGGGTAAGGCCACTATCGAGCCATACGCCTAAGTCCTTGACCAGCGAAACCCGGTTGACTAGGACCTGGTCCAGCGCATAAGGATAGAGGAAAGGAGTGCGGGAACGAGTAAACGAAATGATTTGACACTTCACAGGACAAAGGGTGAGAGAGTTATGACATGTATAAAGGAAGTAAGAATAAATCAAAACCTTAACAATAAACAATAAAGTCACACATTTGTGAAAGAAATTCTCATTAAATAAAAGCATAAATATTGTATCTGTCAAACGCAACGCCGCAATAATGCTGATCGAGATAGGACCAATTGCGGCATGTTACCCACTAATGATGCAGGCTGGGACGAATAACTGTTAGAAACAAACAGTTGTACAGGTGGTGAGAAAAAAAAAGCTATACCACATATATAACATTCAGTAAAATTCCTTTTCCTTCAAATAAAACAAAAAAATAGACCGCTGTTGACAGTGTGTTTGTGTATGAACGGGACACGGAAACTCGTATGAAATGAAAAGTGCAACAACAGCGAAACTTTCTCCGAACCGCTTTCCAATCAAACGGCTGCACCGCAGTATTGTGCTACGTTCGCAAACGTTCGTGATGTTGCAATTTGCAGAGCAAACGCTGCACTATGCTCAATTTCACCGGAATAGAAAATGCCACATATTTTGCACTATGTCTATCTTGCTTTTCTATGAAGGGAAAGAGTATGCTTCTAAACGGTATTCGAAGAGATTTGTGACATAATGTGAAGGTGTGTGGTATATGTGTGAGTGATAGATGAAATTGATCAAGAATGTTGGCACACTACTGGACTTTTAAATGCGAAGGAAATATTTACAACTCTCCTGCTTGTTGTACTCCTAAGTAAATGAAGAATGATACTTCCATACACATGACTTGGATTCTTAAGAGATAATTTTGTATGCTTATGAGCGAGCATTCAAGTATAAATCTTCAAATCTTCAAATCTTCAATATAATGGTCAAACCTCGATGGTCAAATGCAGAATTTATCAATTAGTAGCGTATAAAATTTGGTTTAAAATGTACGACGTAAACGACGAATATTTTTCACCTCCCTTCGTGGAGATGCACTGTACATCTCAAATAATTTGTTTGCTCAAACGTACACACTTTTCCTCAAATGGTATACCCTCGTTTTTGGAAAACACAGATAAGTTTAAAAAAAAAACTGCCAAGGATCGCTTCATAATCTTTCTAGCCGACGTAAAGAGTTTTTGGACTCTTTTTCCACTGCAATGCCAAGCAATCAGTGCACTTCTTTCGTGCCAAGTTGATGCTTAAAATGGGGCTCTTATTTTTATGCTTCGTTAAAGGATAGCTCAGGGCGCGTCTTTTGCGTGACTCTTCAACTGTCTCTCTATCCACCACTCGTGGCTGTTCGTTAGAGTTGTGTACATTTTTTATTCTCTCTTGCTCTCTCCAAATAGCAACAGCCCGACCAGATCGAGCCGCTCGCTGCTCCGCCCCGAGGGTATTTTTGTTTTAATGAGTTTGACCCTTCGGGAAGAGTTTTCAAAGTTAACTAGCACCATTAGTAAGTAACCATTCGGTTATTCGTATGAGCATTATACAGCTTCTAATTACTGTTACTCACTTGAATTTGGCCCCAGCTGCTGAAAGAGGCCCAATTTACGCTGCATACAATTTATTAGTACATACTACAGTACATTTCGGAGAAAAACCTTTCTCTTGTAGTGGTAAAATTATTAGGGATTTGTTAGATAACAATGCCGTATAATTAATTGCATAAAAAATATTTTTCTTGAGCTGTGTGATCCAAAACACACGATTGACAAGCAGTAATTCGTAGGTAGTCATTTCTATGTAAGTTTTTATTGAGTATGTTGTGGTAGTAGTGTTTGGGATAAAGTGATTATTACAATAATCAAGCCATAAAATATATTAAAAGAGCACATTTCATGTATGTATCTCGGTCAAGCATTAGTTACTAGTCCATCCATCCAAGATATCGCCATGCCATCGCGAGGCTTGGAAGAATCAATAAAAGTAATCAATGGAAAATGATAATCGCACTAATTAAAGATAATCCTTTCATATCCCTCTTGGGGTATAATGCTCATTACCACACGATAACGCTAATTTGCAAATACATTGCCATCCCAGGAGGAAGTCAATCCCTATTAAAACATTTAGCTGCATTGCTACATCGAAGAATCCATTCTTCGTCATTCATGAGTCACTTGGGTATTTGCCTGGTGTACGTTTTTGGACTCGGGTTATGACACGAGCCGGGTGGACACATTGTTTTAGCTTCACCCACGGCCGCACTGACTAGCTAGAGTTGCGATTGAATGCGAATAAACAGTGTAATTCCAGTTTTTATTCGTTACCATACTCGCTTTCCTTCAAAATTAATTAAATAAATGTGTTTATGCTTCTTGTTGGTTTTCGTTTCAACAGACAGGGGGCTACTTTTGCCCAGTGTTGAGCGTTGTGTAGGGGGCTAGAATTCTTCGCAAGGTGCATGTACGGTCACACGCAGTAAACAAGGTACACTTTTTCATTTAAATTTTTCATATTTAGTCAATAATATCGTTGATTGAATTAGTGATTTGTGTAAGTTGTTATATTATTTGATATAACTGTTTTTATCGTAACCGCATTCCATCTATTGTGTTTACTATTTTTGCGTAAACAAATGATGTTGATATACATGGATATTGGGGATTGTCTAAAACAGTGTTTCTCTAAACGTTTCGGTGCTGGGATCGCACTGATTTACTTCAGGATTGAGCACGTCGCGTTGGCAAGGCCAGCTCTCCAAACAGCTTCCAGGAAACTCGGTCTAGGGCTGCAGTTCTCCATCCACGGCTGCATCCGATCTCCGACAGATTAGACTCCACTTGATCCAGCCAACGAGCTTGCTGTGCTTCTCTACGCCTCGTGTCGAACGGGTCGTTGACGAGCACCTTCTTGGTACGGCATGAGTCCAGCATCCTCATCACGTGCCCCAGTCAACTACCGTCAGGATATCAACACCGCCAAACAGCTCAGCCTGCTCGTAGTTCTTTTTCAGTCGCCACACGCCCTGCTCGCACACACTGCCAAAAATAGTCCTTAGCACCCGCCGTTCGAAAAAGGCGACTGCATTGGCGTCCTCCTTCAGCATAGTCCAAGACTCGTACCCGTAGAGGACTACCGGACGTATCAAGGTGCGGTAAATTGTACATTTCGTGTGTTGTAGGACTCTTCTGAATCGTTTGTGGAGTCCGTAGTAGGCACGATTCTCCTGAACAATACGCCTTCGGATTTCGCTGCTTACGTTGTTGTCCAAAGTTACGATCGTACCAAGGTAGCACAACTCCTCTACCTCCTCCAGATCGTCGCCGGCAACTGATACTCTGCTTCCGAGTCGGGCTCTATTACGGTCAGAGCATCCGGCAAGCAGGTATTTTGTCTTCGTCGCATTGATGCTCAATCCGATTCTATTGGCCTCTCGTTTCAGTCGGGCCTCGCACACCGCCGCAGTTGGCCGTCCGATGATGCCGATGTCATCCGCGAAGCCAAGGAATTGGAGAGATCGGGTGAAAATCGTGCCCCGGATGTCGAAGCCTACGCTTTGCATGACACCTTCCAGAGCGATGTAAAACAACAAACAGGAGTGTCCGTCTCCTTACTTCAGACCCCGGTGAGATTCGAACAATTCCGACAGCATGCTCGAAACTCTCACCTTGCACTGCACCCCGTCCATAGTGGCCTTTAGCAGCCGAACCAGCTACCCAAGGAATCCGTACTGCTGCATGGGATTCCATAGTTCGGTCCGATCTATGGTATCGTAGGCCGCCTTGAAGGCAATGAACAGGTGGTGCGTAGGGATCTGGTGCTCCCTACCTGGTGCATTTTTGGAGGATCTGCCGTCGAGTAAAGATTTGGTTGGTTGTCGATTTGCCTCCAACAAATTCAGCTTGGTAGCTACCGGCGAAATCTGTAGCAAGGGGCTCCAGTCTGCAGAAGAGTATTCGGGACAGGATCTTATAGGCAGCATTCAGGACTGTGATGGGTCGGAAGTTAGCACAGTCGCCCTGTTCTGTCGCCCTTTTTGTACACCGGGTGTATGACACCCAGTTTCCATTCGTCCGGTAGTTCTTCCTGATCCCAAATCTTAACAATCAGCCGATACATGATGGCGGAAATCCACTCCGGACCATCCGGACCGGAGCCCATCGCTGCCAGCTGATTTGTTGCATTTCAGCTGTTTGATGGCACTGATGACTTCGTCCAGGCATAGCGGAGGGTACCTCGTCTTTGTCATGCTGGCTGTCGTAGTTCTGCAGTCCCCTGCTTACTGCGCCTAGTTCGGTGCCTCCTGCATCTGCTCCTTTAAGGTGTCTGTCGAAGTAGCACTCCCACCTGTTGATCACCTCTCGCTCGTCCGACAGGATATCTCCTTCCTCGATGCGGCACATAGCGATCATGGGAGTAAAACTTACTTACTGACTTACTTAGATAAAAACTTACTTCCTTACTTATCGGATCCTAAATACTCCTAGATACTGTTCATTTTTTGCATTCTTGTCAGAAATAATTTTCGAACTCATCTACACTTTAGTACTTCTCTACGAGATCTCAACTCGTGACGTAGAATTTAATACGTTATATTCCCTTCTGTCTAGGGGCAGGCGACAACGACACCTGTTTTCAAACGGCAGGACCGGGGTTCAAATCCCATCCGGACCGTCCCCCGTAGTGAGAATTGACTTTCCATCTACGTGGTATCAGCGAAGTCTAAGTAAAGCCATTCGATGGCCGGCGTACCTTTAGACAAGAAAAGAAATTTCCTTCTGTGTTTGAGTTACCAGAAATTACGCTAACAATGCCTGTGTCGAATCAGATTCGCCAGACTCGGATGAACTGGTTTCGTAATGAAAATGGCATAGATCGAACCAGTTCGGTAAAGTCGTTTTAGGTTCTATTCGTCATTCAAATGGATAGCAAAAGCATAGAAGGCTCAAACTAAGATGGAATAATGGCGTCGATGCGTCCACCAAAATAGAACGGATCTGCCAGAGTCCAACAACGCGAAGCGATTATAGCGCTTGACAAACAGAGTAAGTTAGTAGAGCCGTGGACCGAATTACTGAGTAGGGGAGACTCCCGCCTGACACACGCTAAGGGTTCGAACTTTATTCGATGTGAAGATTGTAGTGAAACGGTATCCATTTTACAAACAGAGGCGACACATTTAGAAGATTACATAGGGACATGAAGGGAAAAATTGCACAATAAGAATCACTCGGCTGAGATTGCAGTACGTACTATATTTGTGGTAAATTTGTGTACTGTTTCGAATGTTAATTAATCCCATATCAAATCAAATTAATCCAAAAAACTGGACCGATATCAAATTATCTAATTATTTATCGGTTTTCTTTAGAATCGATTTGTATCCAAAAAATTTATGTGTGTGAAAATGTGTACTGTGCGTGGCGGTATATTTGGACCTCTTTTTTTCCTCCACTTTAAACGAGAAGACGAATGAGTGACAGCACACTTCAAACTGTATTCAACTCCTTCGAAACAGCTTTACCTTCTTGGGGAGCTGGCTAAATTTTGTGAAGTGAAATTGCTTTTTCTCACTTCTAGATAGCACGAACGTGTCACGTTCGGTCGGGTCGGCACCAATAGATTTGCCATTTTTGGTACCGGGCCGGGCCGGTCGTGAGGCAATGTGTGTGTGTGTGTGTGTGCAAAAGACGCTTCGTTGTTCTTCGGTCAAACAAGCAGCATCGGAACCAGGGCCGGCACACAATGTGCCCAGGAAAACATTGCGGACGACAGTTAAAGAGAGAACAAGAGAGATTGATTGAAGCTGGCAGGGTGAAGGCGAAGGGAAAGGGAGCACAAACTGTCAGGACGCCAAAACAAAGTATGCACATAAATTAAGTTAGATTTCTGGAGCTTGCCGGCGACGGGCGTACGGGCGTGGGTGCGTATGGACGCTCTATGTACGTGTGCGAGGTGCCAGGGAAAAGGACGAGATTTTTCCGGCAGTCCACACGAAGGGACCGCAAAGTGTGTGTGTGTGTGTGTATGTATGTGGCAATGGCAGCGGGCGCCGGACGGAAGGAGTATGTAAGAAATTAATTAAGAAAATTTTCTTGATTACGGTACTCCAACTCCATCGCAACTGCGTCCTCCTTCTGTTTGACCAGGTCTGAAATTACGCACTCACACAAACATATACCCACACTCACATAGCCTTAGATGACGCAGAGTATGAATAGCAGAGGAGAGCAGGGCAGTGCTTTAGTCTGTGGTCCAGCGTGAAACCTGCGCTAGAATTATTCGCTAGATGCATGGCCAACGGAGAGACGGCTGTTTGGAAGTTGAAACATAAAACCGACAGTTTTCGCCACTTCTTTTCCCGCATTGCTTGGCTAGCTTGTTGGGAGAATCCTGCACGGAAGGGACACATGGAGCAAGGATCAAAACTGTTGCTACACTCACGGTGAGAAGCATTCGGAAGAGCGAGAGAGCAAAAATGTTGCAGGTTTTAAGCTTTCTATGTGCTCTTAAAATAAATAATCTTTACTAAAACCCCAATTAAGTTGATGGCAGCTTGGATACATAAGTTAATGTGCTGCAATAAGCAATAAAGTAAAGATTATGCAGCAACAAAACTGTATTTATGAACTTATCGTAATGCATAGTACAAATGAAGTAATAGTTAACACGTTTTTTTTTAAATTAATATTGACACTTAATTTGGGACCCTTCTTCGACGTTGCTAAACACTTATATTACAGCTCATGGTAAAATATTAGGAAGCCTACACACTTATACGCATACATATTACCTATTACACTAATGGATTTCTAATTTGATACAACAATGAATCACATCCAGTTAGGCTCACGCGTCGCTCTTGCAGATTGCGATGTGAAGGACGTAGAAAAACCACAAAATGGAACAAAACTGTGTCTTGGCAAAACGGAGTCTTTCGTCTGTTTTTTTGTAAATAAGCCCAACGGTACGTACAGCAAATGAGCCGAAACGACAAGAAACTCGGTGGCTGCTTATAAGGGATGGAATTTGAGGTACTGATAAGACATGACTATTTATTATGGTTCTCTTGCAACTAGAGGCGTAAAACACCAAAAAAGCAGTGAAACAGGGAGACAGTTGAAAGGATTAAAGAATGGAATTTTAGTTGTACTAGCAATAGCAATTTTCTTATCCACCACAAGGCAGCAAGCTGTGCGTTTTAATGCTTGTGTGCAACAACTATGACTTACAGTTAAGAACACAAATATCGTCACAGCGCCCAAACAACAAAAATGGAACTGTCGACACGAGGCGAGTGCTTCAACAAATTTTATATGTAACTTCGACTAAAAAGTATAATCATCTCCAAAACCAAAACAAACGCAACGCACACCACTTGCGTGAAAGTAAAAGGAATAACACCACCCCTGTCGGATTCTTTCTGCCGGATCGTACGCCACGTGCCATAGTTTTCAATTTATTCCAATGTGATCTCTGGTGCTTGATAAATGGGTACAAACTTAATAGACTTTCTTACAGCTTGTTTCTGCCGAGGTTCATTCACTGCAGCCATTGTGTCTGCGTTAAACATGGTAAAAGAAAAATCCCAACTGTTGGATGGTACCGAAAGGCGTACTCCCGGATGCTCGGAGATATGCTCGGGCGTGCAGGAGAAGCAGCCAACGCCAACGCCGGCATCTTTAAATGGGACCGGGATACCGTAGCGGCACGAAGAAACGCGGCGAAGTATAAACCAATCAAAAGTGGAGAGTATATTTTGTGTGGCTATTTTTATCGTCGCAAATGAACCGTATAATTACAATATCAAATTGAAATTCCATTATATGGGAAACTGTCTTGAAATTTGAAGGTAAGCCTTACGTTATTATATAATAATGCTGACGAAGAGCTGGTGATGGCGACGATGACTTGTTCCCTTCTACGCCTCCCCCCCGTCGATTCGCTCTGTTCCCCGGAGGAGAAGATGCTCGGAGGCGCTTTGGAGCATCGTGTGCGCTGTGGACATAACATGAGGACCTGTATATCTAAATAGAATGCTTCCTCAAATGCGATCCAGGGTCAGTGATAAGAATGTTGGGTACGGAGCGGATGAAGAACGAACGGCGAATGTCATTTTATGCCCATTCCAATACTGTAAACCAGCCCCTGAAACGAGTGGAACCAGCGGGCAAAGGCACGGAGGGGGGGCATGCATCTCTTCCTCTCGACAGAGGCTGGGGCTGCTATGCAAACGGAAGCACTCTGCAGTGTATTGTCGGATAAAAGTTAACCTCACTGCACCGCACATGAAAACGGAGCGATTTAAAGGATTTCCTTTTACTGCACACATCGTTGAACTATGGTGCCTGATAATCTTAGAAATTACTCATTTTGTCTAATGGTCTGCAGAAATTGAATTCGAAAGAATTATTCACGGTAGGTAGGAACATTATTTCCTACCATTGCAAATGCTAAACAACGAAGCAATATACTTATTTATTTCAGCATGGTTATAACGCTACAAGCATTACAATGCACACAAGGACCGCCGAACATTGTCCAATTTTAGTTCCACTTTTCTCCACATGTGCAACATCAACAGTACAATGGCTCTGGGGCTCTGCAGAACATGGACGACGAAATAAACTCGAAAGTTCATAAATACGCAGTGACCATGGTGTGCCGTAGTACGACTTCGGAGCGTTGAGGAGAGAGAGAGAGAGAGAGCGAGGGCTCACAAGAGTGAGTGCAAGTTGACAGCAAAAGTAGAAAAGCTTTTAATTGCATTCATTCACTAAAATTACAGACATCCATTCTTCTTGCTTCAGACATCATTAGGAAGCACTTTGCCTGATCGTTTGGTTTTGTTCTGCTGCTTTGGATTATTGACCGTGTGCAATAGAACGGGAATGGTTTCTTTGCTTTGTACCGAAAAGAAGAAAAAAAAAGCTTCTCTCACCACCGCCCGTTTGGTGTTTTGGCAGATTCACGAAATTCGTGTATCTGCATCGTTTCTTGGATTTCAGTCAAGCCGGCCATTAAAATTGTGTGTTGTTTGTTGGTGTGTGCGTGTGTTGCTTAATGTGTTTTTAGCTTAGGGTTGAGTGTGAGCTAATGCGAAAAACAATTTTTTGGACATTCGCATATCTCATGATATTTCTATAAGTACAGTGTAAATATCAGTAAATATCTTATTCAAATCAACAAAGCCTTGAAAGACTTTCTCGGCTCTCTGCTCAAAAGTTTCATAGGTCGAATTTAGTATTTTTTACACTTACAAGAACAGCGGGGAAGCAGCCATAACAACCATCGGGAATTGTATCTTCATTTGGATACTATAATATTTTCTCAAACGTTTGATTTGAAACTAATTTTATATTTTACTTGAATGCTGATTGAATAATTTACTGTAAATGTAGTTAAACATTTTACACGCCGGTTTACTGCACACTGCAAGTTACCCAAAACATTCCATCTTGAGCCTTTATAGACACAAAGAAGGCTATGAATTGAATTTTTTCTTTTATCTCACTCAAAAAGAAACATTGTCAAGCGATCCTCGCTCTCTCTCTCTCTCTCTCTCTCTCTCTCTCTCTCTCTCTCTCTCTCTTTCTCGTTGAGCTCCTGTCGACAAAGAAGAAATTCAACCACAGCTAACACTTCTGGAACCGCATCTCCGTTTTTTTTTGTTGCCAGAAAATTATTTAATTAAGTTTTCATTTAATTATACCCGGACTCCCGGTCGATCCCGGTGGTCCTGGTGAGCAAAATGGCTGTCGTCCTTCGGCCGGCATGTGCAGGCGGAGCAGTGAATAGCTGAGAGCGGCGAGAGACTTACGCGGCTACTTAATTACGAAGAGTGTGCAACGAGAGGAAACATTATTACGATGATGTTTACATTACAGATTTATTAAATTAATTTCATTATTCAAGAAAAATGATGGATTTTTGGCAGGCATCACCAGCGTTCAAAGCAGAAGTTTGTTTTTCCCTTTTTTGTTGGAACAACAAAAAAACGTATCCAAGAATAGCAAAACTGGTGGAAACAGAAGAAGGATTAGAAAGTCCGTAAGATGGTGTTTCGTTCTTCTCTTTTTTTGCCATTTCCAGCATTTCCGTACTTAGCGTATATCCCAAGCCAAGAAAAACGGCACAGTGATTAACAGTCACTGCAAAAATGGCCGACTTCCTGTATGATTGTGAAATGAATATTGGGAAGCCGAAATTCGTTGCCACTTGCCACACTTCGGCGGAGATGGTGGCAACCGGGCGTATGCGTCGTCCTGTTGGCACATTTGCCTTCCAGGCTTCCTGCCAGTGTGTAGCAAGGACAGAGCGAATGCAACAAGGATCATTATTCGTCGGAAATTAGTAACATTAACAGCAACGCTGGGGCGACGCAGTACGCGCGTTGGCGAAAAGTAATTTCAATTACGTTTTCTTTTCTTTGTAGAGGTTATTAGTATTCTTATTATTATATAATTATATTTTGACGGAACCTTCTTGCAAGACGCACGGCGGGAGGCTGCACCATACTAGCAAGACTTCTTTTAGCGCTCTGCCGGGTTGCTACTGGGAAAGCGTAATGAGTGTGAGGCAGTGTGTTTCCGTGGGGAACATTTGCTTGGATCCTTTTGCTCACAATCCTCTCTAATTGGGTGTTATTTCATACTGCTGACATACATACGTACACTCTTTTTACCCTGCCGAATCAAAGGGCTGCTGTAAATCAACCACATTACCATAACTTTGTTGATGTATTTCGGGCATGTCTTTGACGAAGCGTTAATTTTCTGTGAGAGAATGTGATTAACGCATGGTTGCTGTCGAAAATTAACAGGATAATTGTGTTCCCTCTGTACCTTTCCAGTTCTTCAAGTTTGAGCGTTAAGAATGCGTGTTTGCTGTAGAGCTTAGATTCTGATAGTGCACTCTTTGCCACTATATTTTTTGCTTACAAGTTGTCTGCAAGGAACCTATTTTATACAGCGATTATCGATATAAGTTCTGTTTGTTATTGAATATTGTTGGTTTATTAGATCATTATTGTGTTAGGTTCTGTCAAAAAATGATGCTGTATAGACACAAATTCTATGACCTAAGACTAATATTTGACGGCAACGACTGTAAGCAGATACTATTAGGCCTGATTGTCAAAGCCAAACGGGAAGCTTTCCGACGGAAAGACTCTAACCAAACGGAAAGCAAATTTGTATTATGGTCTCCCGTTAGAGTCGACGAATGTTTCGTCGACTTTTTTCATACATTCATACAGGCACAGGTTGCTCTGTTCATACATTCACAGATGATTTCATTCGAATAATAGGCCTGATTGTGGAATGCAAACGTCTTCTCAAACGTCACATAATTGTTACTTTGGTATTATGACTTTCCGTTTGGATTTGCATTGCCTTTGCCAAACGGAAACACGCGTTAGACCAAAAGTTTTCCATCAGTCAAGAGCAACGGAAAGTATAGTTTGCATTCAAAAAATCATGTTTAAGCGTTAATTTATAGAAAAGTGTAAACATTTTACGTAGGTATGTTATAACAATCATTTTGAAGTCGTTTTAGCGGTTTTATATAGTGGTTTGCAGGAATTCTTCTGAAACAAGAACCACGAAAGTCTGCCACGTCCATTACAAAAAAGTATATTATTAAACCAAACTAATTCACTATTTACTGATTCTATTCTAAATAAGCTATTGAATATATGTATAATACGATTGAAATAATCTGTGAATGTATGAACAGAGCAACCTGTGCCTGTATGAATGTATGAAAAAAGTCGACGAAACATTCGTCGACTCTAACGGGAGACCATAATACAAATTTGCTTTCCGTTTGGTTAGAGTCTTTCTTTTTGAAAATTTTTTACTTTCCATTTCACAAAGATCTGTCATCTACTTTTAAACGTCTGATTTAGCCAAACGGACCCACGTAAAATGTTTACACTTTTCTATAGATTTAAGCCTAAACATGGTTTTTATGAATGCATATTATACTTTCCGTTGCAATTGACTGACGGAAAACTTTCGGTATTACGCGCGTTTCCGTTTGGCTCAGGCAATGCAATTTTTTTACTTTCCGTTTGACAAAGATCTGTTGTCGATTTTTAAACGTCTGATTTAGCCAAAAGGATAGCCAAACGGAAAGTCATAATGCCAATGTAACAATTATGTGACGTTTGAGAAGACGTTTGGGTTTCACAATCAAGCCTTAAAACAATGACACATACGACAAAAATGATATTCATTCTGTTTCAGAGATTGACTATTAAAATATATAAATTTATTAAGAATAAACTAACAGATTCATCAATTTAATGTAAGAAGAGGAATTTTACAGTACAACTACTTTTTCGATAGGGAATCAGAAGATAACAAAGCATTAATCTTGAAGGATCTATACATCGGCTAGAAAGGCTGCTTCACAGATGTAGACATCGGGTCCAGGAAACTAACAAAAACATATTTTCTTCATATGTATTTCCTATAAATGCAAGTAAAATAGTTGATTACTCAACAACAGTTCTCTACATTTTTTCTGATTGAAAGCTTCCAGTGTTAATAACATCAACATAACTAACTGAAAGCATTAGTGACAGTATCCCTTGACTGCATCATCAGATCAGATTTTGAAAATGAACTCAAAAGGTGTGGTGAAAACGAGAAAGAATAGCCATACAGCATTATGTCCGAGAGTATCTGTATTCGCCACTAATTGAAATCGGTACATAAACTCCGCTAAAGCATCATGCGGAGAAACGACCACATGGTAAGAGGTACGAGGTCCTAGTGCTATTACCGTTTAACGAACGGCCCCAGTACCAACTTACTCCTGCGCCTTTGATGCTGATGATGATGGTGATGATGGTGATGACCGGGGATTGATTCATTGGTCGTCGTTGTTGCCGGGGTGCAGAACGGCTACCAATATCTAGGATCCTTTCGCTAAATTGGAGGTAGAAAGGATAGGTTACGGTTGAATCGGGTTCGCAAAACGGTACCGAAAAGTTCAGCTGAAAATGGAAATCTTTCAATATAATTCACTTTTCCGGTTCGGTGACAGTTTTGAATTGACTTTCTTCCGATCTAACCTCCCCATTCCCCAATTCATTCCGGCACTCTGGACACTACTACCTACCAGATTTTTTTTCTTCTCTCTCCTTCTCATTCCTTATAAGTCCAATTTTACCATTTCCATCACTATCGCCGAAAATTGGAATTCGAAAGGAGACTCGTGGGCTGTACGAGTCGAGTTTGTGTGTTGTGTCGTATGGATAGTTTGTCCCCTTGGCCTTAGCCTCGGTATACGGTATCCGACCATATCCTAGCCTCACAACTGTCTCCCAAGGATGAAGTGGTACGACTGCTTGACCGGAAGGGAAAACTGTGATGGACAATGAGAATAGCGAAGAATTTATCCTATTTCGTTTGCTCTCTCACATACGACGACGTTGCCTTATTCCATTATATACCATTCTACTGCGATTGTCTTTTGCGTCTGCCAGCTGGGGTACAATTGGCCGTTTCTGAAAGTGGGTGCTTGTCGCAGCATTATTCCTTGGTCGCAAACACGTCGCAAAATGTGGATGCGAGCGTATTTTCTGGATGAATTGGAGTTTAAAATATCACACATTGAAGCTCACGGAATGGTGGTACCACCAGCACCCAAAACATTTTGGGGGGGGAGAGGGGGGGGGAGGAGGGGTCGCTCAAAAAAGTTGCAGGCTACTCTTTTGCTGCTGATTCCCCTATTTGTATTTTGTATTCGATCCCCACTGCCGTTTTGGGAGGATGGTTCGGCACAAAGTGTTGGGTACAATTGAACAGAAAATGATGTTGAGAAGAATACCGAAACGCTTTTACCATTTTACCATGGTGCCGTAGGTGGATAGATCAAGTTGGAGTGCCTGGGAACCGACAAACAATGATAAAGTATCGAAAAAAGATCTCAATAAATAAAACAACAATTTTCAATATCCATTAGCTGGCGAAGAGCACATCTGAACCGAGAGCGTTCCCACCGTTCTGCCGATCTACCGATCGGAGATAGATGTGCTCCAGGCAACAACGAAACTGTGTTCCATAGTTTCCCACTTTTTATGTTTTTTTTTTTTTTTTTTTTTGTTGGCGTATTTTTTTATGTTTGCAGTTATTTTCATTTTATACTGTCCCGTAAAGGATGTAAAAGTGAACCGTTACGGATTTAGTTGGGTGAGAAAAGTAATTGAAATGGAATCGACCGGTGGAACCGGCTTATCTCAGCCGCTGAGACGGCCATTGATGCGTACAGTAAATCACTAAACATTATTAGATGAATTAAGGCGCTTGACAATACAGCATCGAACTATGACAGAAGCTTTACATTTGCTTTGGATAACATTGTAGTGTTTTGGCTGTATCTGTCCAGAGGTTTTTCGCAATCAATGTTTATTACATGTTTGTACAAATAAACTATTGGTGCATCAAAAAAAAAAAAAGCACTAGTCCTATTTACAAGCTTATTAACAGTGCGATGTTCATATTTACGACACCTACACGCACATCCCCGAGCCGCTGAGGATAAGTTTTGGAGCTAGGGACGGTGAGATGATTGCTTTTCCGTGTCCTTTACATTACCGAGATTTTAACAAGAAAATTGGGCTCCATGCACTTGTCCAAATAAATTACGTAATCGATTGCGTCTGTGCTGCACAGAAAACCTTTTAGTAAAATTGATCAATCGGCATGAGCGTAAGCGTTTCGGTTTGATTGTAGGAGTAGTTGAAATGGAAAAGGGGGTTAAATAAAATCAAACATTCAAAACATCTTTACCAGTAAACAAACCCCTTTTTAAGACGCGTGTTAAGACAGGAAAATATTGCTAGAAAATTAGTCTATTGTTTGAAAAACAAAATTTCCAATACGTGTTCGTAAACAAACAACATCAAAGGGATGAGATTCTGTACCCAGGCCGGCATACAGACTTGAACTCCTTTTCTTCCGTTTTGGATTCTAAATAATGAAATAATGCCATGTTCCGTAAAAAAAAACAAACTTCAATCGCTTGCATATCGTCGCACACGAATGTTTAGTCGAGCATATTTGACAACTTAGATGACAGTTTTACCTGGCTGCAGGGGCTAGAAGATGAGATGAAGACTGAATAATTAAACCGAACTCGTCCGTAGCAGGAATCCATTTGAGAAATATTTTAATTAGATTTACAATGGAAATACGTCGCAAAATGAAAGTAATTAACCGCATCCCTCCGCTTCGTGGGCCCGTATATCCAGGCTTCTGCCTTTCCTCGATTCTTTTGGACATATGATGTGGTCGGAGTGTTCAGCCACTAAGTGCCAACACCAGTACGGCGGGACGAGCACATGGGTTGGTTGTGATTTTCCTGTTTTTGTTTCCTTTATGCGCCATGTGACTGCCCTGATACAGCAGTGCTGGTATCAGTACAAGATGGATGGTAATTTGAATGAGGGTTTAATCAAAACATGTTAACTGCACATCAGCAAATGACAACGATCATTATGCTACCTTAATTAACCGTACGCAGGAACCAAATTTACCATCTAATCATAAACATTTGTATACGTGTTACTTCTATGATGCCCGTGTGTCTCAAATTGGATACGAACTGCAACCTTACAGCTATGACTTTCAAGACAAACAAAATGGATGAAGAAAAAAATCAAACTTACCAGCAACATTTTCAGTGCTGTGCATTCCTGATAATAGCCGGTTGATGACTTTATCCCGCAACGTAATGATTCACTTGATCATGCTCAAACCCACGATATGTCAGGTTCATTCATTGCCGACTAGTTTGATGAAGCGTTCTGCAAACCAAAAAGACAATATAAAATGTAAGTAAATGCTTAGAACGTCACCATAATGCATATTTAAAAGAGTATCACAGTATCAACTACGCTATACGCCCTCACCGAGCGAACGAACAGATCACAACAATGCAAAGCTTAAAATTGAAACACAATCGGTGACGAAAATATTGATTATTTATGCAACAATGAAAACGAATAATGGCACGCGAAGTTGCGGCACGGGCCACGTTCAATGACTCTGTTGAATCTCCAACCGAAGGGGAGACTCAATTTCCTAAATCCAACGAACAGGCAGCCAGCCAGCCAGGATGGTTTAAACTCGAGCTGACAATTTCGCCGGAAGAACTTGTTTGCATGCCCAACGGTTCAACGCAAGAATGATCCACGTATCCTTTATAATGGAGAAGGGAAGTGGCTAACGACGGTTGGTTAATTTAATTTTCTGATTCCATAATAAACTTTGCCAATTATAGCCATTTCCAACGGAGTCGTTTTTGGTATCATGCGCCATGACAACAGAGTGTCTATGACGATGCGTCCTTGTGTTATACAGGGTTTTGCTGTATTTTCTTAGAAGATTGAAATAATCGAGAGAGCACATGTGTACTTGTGTGTGTGTGTGTGTTTTTGAGAGAAAGAAAGAGAGACAGGAAGAGCAATTAATATGAATACATCTACGGCAAAGTAAAAATAAGATTCGTTGAAAACAGTTGCTTGGGTTATTATAGCCAACGTCTTGTATGATAGTGCAGATATGTTGTCAATATCTGAAGCAGTTTTTTACTACTATTAAACCAATTTTATGTATTTATGTTTTTTGCAATGTAAAAATGTGTAACAAATAAGGAATACCTTTACTTATGTTAAGTGGCCTGGCTTTTGAAGAAGCTAACGAACATCTGATTAAAATAAAACATCAAATAATCGCGAATGAACTGTTCATCTCCTCTTGTTGCTTAACTTAGAGACCTGCTGGGCCATCGAATGGCTTGCTGGACTTGCTGACACTGCGTAATTGGATAGTCAGTCCTAACTAAGGGGTAACGGTCCAGGATGGCTTTTAGAACCCCGGTTTTGCTACATACAGATCGGTGCCACGGCTGTCACCTATATGATAACTTTCCAAAGAAATCAATAAAAAGAATTTTTTGGAACTGTAGGCGTCTGAACAGTGGTACGAAGGGAAGGTAACGCAAAAGTGACAGTTGTACGCTGGTCCAACCTGGTGGAAGAGAGAGCTGTCAGATACAGCTACGAAAAAGCACACGTCAGAGTGAACCGCCGAGGAGATCAGATTTAAAATAAAGTAGGAGGCGATGAAAAGTAAACCACAGTGTCTTAAATTTGTTTTACACAATATCCGACCCGGCTATAGTACTATTAACGTCGAAGTTGTTGGTTTGTCATTTCTAGCAGTTTTGCCTGCTATCAAGCACTGATTATCGTAAGGGTGATGTACAGGAAAGCACTCAGCACAGTACAGATCAGAGGTAGCTGAGATAATAACGGCTTCGATCTTCACACGACAGGATCGTCCACCGAATCACGCCCGAATCATTTTCCCATACGCAGGACTGACTGCATAGGTAGGGATGGGTAGGGATCATGTAAAAGAAAAATAAGTGCACTTGGATGGTCACTTCTTTGAACTTCTACATAACTACTGCTATCTTAGATCAAAAATCAGCATCGACTACTACAAGGACTGATCTTGAGATACGCGTAAAGGTGTTAGCTCCTAGATGAATCTACTATAGCATCTACTACAGAGAAAATTTCCCCCCCACTCAAAGAATCTGTCCCGGTAGACGAGTCTGCTGTTGTTGTACACAACATTTATAGCCCTCTGAGTACGGATCCTGTTCAAACGGATACATACCTGTTAAATTCTTGCTCTCACACTAACTAACTGACCAACTGAGATTCCCCACGTGGCCTAGTACTGTCATATGCACACCTAATCGAAAAGTCTTTCTAGCAAACACGGCTACGCCATCTCAGTTCGGGGATCTCACCTTTTAGTCCATTAGGATGGTCTAGCAAACTTTACTGGCTCTTCGGAGGCGAGTCTAACTTCTGCAACAAACTAACACTGCGCAGCATGGTAGATAAGTAGCAAAAGCAATTCAACGGCAAAACAGAGCTTCATTAACTCTTGCGGAATTATTTTGATAAAGTTCATATTGCTGACAACATTCACTTGTTCCTCCATACTACCAGCATGTTGCGTGATATTATGATCAAATGTAATTATTAACCGTTGGAGTCTGTTAACCAATTTTATCCGCTGCAAGCTATTTGTTCAGCTCACCCTGATGTAAAGCCGTTGGTAAGTTGAACCCCATTAGCTGTACCATTTGGGGATGTGGCTTTTTCGCTAAAATATTTCTTATTAATTTGTTTCACTGTCCTCGCCACTACTCGATGCTCATTACGGTCATGCATTATACGGGGTAGCGGTAGGTTCTACAAGGTAGAACGGGGAAGTAAAGAGAATTAATCCGTTTTGTGGGAACACGGGGAACAATACAGCAATAACGCTGACCATGGAATTCTGTGGTGAAGCCATCGAAACGCAGCACAATAAGTCTCTCTTTCTCATTCGCATCCGTGACTCTAAAACATTTGTCCTGTGAACCGTTAGCTTTCCCTCGATATTGCCCTTCAACTCAATCCTCCGTCCCAGCAAAGTTACCAACATATCAATAAAGGCAACATCAAAAACCACACACGAGTACATAATAATCTCCGCCACCATGCAGTAATTTGCATTCCCAATCGCTCCCAGAGGGCAGGGTTTTGAATGTCTTTTGAACTATCCCTGACTGCAAATGGTGTGTATCGGCTCGAGGATGGGAAAATAATTGAAAATTTACTTAACACTTGCGACGGAAAAAAACAGACACACACACATATGCTATCATTGCACATAAAAAGAATTTACCAAACGGGCGAAGTAGAGCACGAATTGCAATTGCAGATTCAAACGCTCATTGAACGATGCTGTCCCGGGAAACCCTGTATCATTATTATCTGTAGTGCAATATGGCAATGCCCGGGCACCCTCCGCACAATAGCCAACCCCCACCAAGGCTTTGCGGCATGCATCCAAGAGCCGGGGAACTGAATTTTGCACGCGTTAATTAATTTATATTATAATTGCTTGTAAAATGTAATTAATATAATCACATGCAACGCCATGCGGATTTCATCCCCTTTTGCGCGTCTGTGTGCGTGTGTGTGTGTTGGGCCGCTAGAAGCTGTGAGATGAGGAGCAATTGCGTCAGCCCTACCAAACATCCATGGAAGGGAAAGTGTTCGATGGAAAACTGAGAGCAAACGTCCTATATTAAATACAATGTTTATCCTTTTCGCTTGTGCTCCCCCACTTCCTATAGCAACTCTATCTCTCTCTCTCTCTCACTCACACAACCACAGCTGCTTTCGGCAGAAAGGGGGAGAGTAAATGATCTGTTTTCTGATTGTATCCCTTTTTTTGTTGTTCATACTACCAACTGATTATTACGATCCTTTTCGATGCCCTGCGACAGCCAATACGCAAATGTCCAGCATCACTTACTTGTATGTCTCCTCTGTGCCACACTAACACAACATCATCGGATACAGAGCATCGGGAAACCCGAGATGCATACGCTTTTCGTCGAATGTTTTACAATCAATAGGTACAGCCGCCACCATGCTTGCTCGTGGTCTCCTCCGTGTTTCCGCCCTCGACGTACAAGGGCGAAAACCATGTACTTCGGCGACGGACAGTATGATTGATCGGGGGCAAGAAGTCGGGAGAACGAGAAAGCGAGAGTGAGGCCGTGATGGGATGCTGATGAACAAAAACAAGCTGGAAACGATAAATTGCGGGCTGGTTTGGCAACATCCAAAGCACACATTTTCATCGCAATTAATTTGCATTGCCTGTTATTGCTCATCCCTCCTCCAATACGATGGCTTCCCGCGAGTGTGGAACCGCGTGATATGAGCAACAGTGTGTCTCTGCGCACTGGTGCAACATGAGTTTTGTGCAGTGTCAAGTCGTATATTTTTTGATATGGATTTAATTTAAGGATAGATGTAACGAATTCCAGGGGTGCCGACCAAAAGCGAAAGAGAAAATACTCAAGAATTTAGACTATTTATTTTAGCTTGCTCTAATAATGTTTTAAAAATGGATTGTCCAGATTGCTGCTGCTCACCGTGAACAAATGTTTTATTTTTCGTCTACTACTTTGTTCGAGATTTGTATTCCTACTCTCCGGGGAGTGTAAAAGTTGTGACATGCATTGTAAAATGTTGCTGCAACCGCTCGGTACGAATCGGTACGAATGAAGAAAGCGAGGAGGGTGGCAACGTATAGGTTTGGGGCAATTTAAATTATCACCTGCCCTGGTTGTACTCCCCACCCACCGCATGTCTGCTGACAATGAGTTCTCTCTACATATTCTGCATGCTCTACACCGCAATGGCTTTACACTATAATGCACCCCTCTGCTAGAAACAACGAGTGGATGGTACAAAATTCTCAGAACCCTCCCGGCACCTGCAATGCACAACCGTGCGTTCGCCGAACAGGGGAGGGAAGGATCGGAACCGAATGAATATGCAGAGAATTAATGCATAAATTTGCGAATTGCTTTCTGCATTCTCTGTTAATTTAAATTAATTTCGTTTCAATCGAAATTATACCAATAATAATTATGTACTTCACTTCAGCTCGTTGCTTCCCGACACGAAACGGCACCATTGGCATCCCTTCGAACCAGCGCACACGCAAACCATTTATCCTTTCGTGTGTAGAGCGTTGTTACTATGGATCGCTTTATTTATGGATGCAATCATGGAATTGAACGGTTTTAACTGTTGCATTTTCATGCATGTTCATCTATCTACTCGTAGCTCTGCCTTCCCGTTAGAGTGCACCGTGAGGTTTTTGGGTGGTAGACGAGTTAATTGTTGTGTGCTTGTGTCACAGGCTTTGCCAAACCGCAGCAAGACTTCATCAGCAATATAAATGCGATTTTTCAATACACGTTATGAATGTGATTGCACACTGATATGAATGGACCGTATTGGTCTCATCTGTAACTTGGTGGTAGGATTAAAACTTTTAAACATGATTAAATGTATTCAACAACAAAAAAAAAACGCGGGAGAGCTTCCTTTGTTGTAGATACAGCAAAAGCGAAATATTTGTTTTGACGAGCGGTACGAGTTTATATTTTTCATACAGACCAGAATAATATAGGGAATGAAAACATATGTATCCGCATCAAAAAAGAAAAAAAAACTATCACCAACAGTACACCGCTATCCATGTAAAATTGACTTGCACTCTAACATTATTCAATTGGAAAGCCACAACAACCGAACGCCACGTTGAGCTGGGTAAATGGAGAGAAAGCAAAAAAAAACGATCAATTAAGTTAATTAAAAAGAGCCTTTTACCATTTCCTTAATTCTCGGAGGAACGTAAAAGAAAGCGAACTCGGAACTCGTTGCTCATCGGAACGTTACATTAAACGCACGCGCGTGAGACCAAGCTTATGCAGAGGAGGGCAGAAACAAACAAAAACCTCAAATTGCAAAATAGAAAATGGAAATATACAGAACAAAAGGGTGTTTGCTTCTGTTTTGTTTGTGCTTTGAAATGTGCAACTAATTCCCCAAGATTACAGAAACAATTAAATTAAATTTAAAAATCATAAGAAATCAACACGGAAAACTTTCAAAACCGATGGAATTTCAAAATTGGTTTCAAAACCACAAAAAACGAAGCATTATGGGCAAAGATGCAAAAGATTTAAAACCATTTTAGAACCGTAGATAGTTAGTAATTGATAAGTTGATAAGGAAAAGTTTTTGGACGCCTTAATGACGATTTTAAGGAAATTGACAGTAGTGTTTGCTTAACACTAGAACCACCGGGCTGCTCAACATTACTAGAACCGCCATATGGGACAATTTGGTCCCATACGTTATGTAAACATATTTTTACATGTTTATTTAGGGTTTTCTTGTGGTAAAATAATGCATAAACATCGTAATTAGGTATAATAAAGCTTTGTTAGCAGCTCAATCAATAATAAAAAAATCGAATTGAGATATTCGTTTGATCGTATCAACCGCCCAGTTAAGGATATCAAGGCCAGTTTTCCTTATACTAATATAAAATTATAGGACTTTTACTGATGAATGCATATAATTATTCCTTACAGGGTTGAATGACAGTAAATTTTGGCTTAGGGAGATAAATTGTTTAAACTATCAAGTGATTAGTAGGGTTTTTATGGTAATAAAACAAATCTTTTGTTCTGTTTGTTGTTTTTGCCCGTAAAATCGACCAAATATTGTGCTAATCTACAGCAAGCTGTCTCGGTGTTCAACAACTGGTGCGTCCTCAACTGTTTGTCTCTATGTACCGAAAAGTGTTTCGTTTTGTCCTTTACGCGTGCGAAATCAATAGTTAATTATGATTGTTATATAAACGGAGTATGCGTTACAAGACCTGCACAAATGTGCGACCTAGGTGTTTTACTTGACCAAAAATTGTCATTACGACAACGTTATCAACCTCGCCAATAGAACTCTAGGATTAATATTCAAACTGACTCGTGACTTTGACGACTCCCGGCGTTTAAAAGCTCTGTATTGCTCGCTGTTCACCTGTGTGCTGTCCATACACTAACGAATGGATAAACGGATTTGAGGCTGTCTAAAGAAAGTTCACACGTTTCGCTATCCGTAAGTTAGGATGGGCTGATAGTTCCTCCCTCCCATCATACACTGAGCGTTGTCAACTGTTAGGCCTCGAGTCTCTGGAACATCGGCGGTATTAACATCAAGCCACATTCATAGCAGGACTTCTTTTAGGAACGATCCCTATTTATTAGGTGAACTTAGATTTAATGTCCCCAGACTATCCGCCAGACATCACCTAATGTTACTTGTTACACGCTCACGCACGGAGTATGGAGATAATGCTCCCCTAAAATCATCATGATCATGATATCATGGCGTATCATGATAAAATCATGATACGCCGATTCAATACGCGTTCGCACATGTTTGACTTTAATATGCCTCTTTCCACGTTTAAAAATCTATTACGCATCCGTCTTACTACGAACTAATGATCGGTACATGACATATGTTTTAATTTATAAGTATTGTAATACTGTAATTCCTCCTGCTTCGTTAAGCCGTAAACGGTGGACGATCAATAAACAATAAAAAAAAAATAATAATAATAATAAGCAGTTTGTGTCTACGCGGGCATCTGTGACTCCGTTTAGATACATTACAAAAATTTGATTTTAATACAGCTTTAAATTGCCAAAAGAAGAGGATAAAGCTCTAAATCTAAGCAAAAGTAATGCCTTGATTAATTATTTCAAGCATCTATAACATATCTTTAGGTTTCAAAATATGACATTGCTTCATCAGAACCTAGCACACATGAAACGCATAAGTACGAAACACTTTTAGTAATTTTTTTATATACTGGTTTATTGCCTGTGAAGCATTCGTTAGCACATTTGCTCTCGTGACAAGACATTTGAACCTGGCAATGCCGACGAGAACCTCCAGCACCTGACATAGGCAAGCTAGCGTTGGTGCTCTTATTTTCATCGTACTCTTTGGAAAGTTCTTCGCCTAGCTTGATAAGAAAATCGCGTCTAGATATCTTTTCTTTTGTTAGTTTGCCTTTGTACAAGGCCCAAGCATAGATTCCCGCCAAATCCAGACTATTAAAATTTGAATAAACAGGTCACCTTCTACTAGCACTTTTCACGGAGTACTTTCAACACATTTGGTCAACTACATCCACTCCGTACTTGATCGAGTAGTATAAAGACACTTGGGAAAGCATACACAGAGACCAAGCTAGCCGGAAAGCCGAAACGTGTAGGCTACTTGTTTGGATCTTTGGATTGTGCTGGGGATCCAAATACGCAATAGCCAGCAGGTGATGCTTTGGGTGGAGAGCGGGCGATAGGGGCACTCAGACGAACCAATGTTACCAATAAAATTACGGTAGAGTGTACAAAAATGGTGCTTATATAGACTAGTCGATTGATGATAGCGAAAATTTCGCTACTTCTCTAATTCGGGCACTTTCATTGTTCTATTCATATTGACATCCATTGTCACGAAAACGCGTACACGCCAGTGCTACGCGTTTACATACCAAATATACAAAAATAAAACAAAACTTTTATAAGGCAAAGAAACTTTCCTTTTTTATCTAAAACTTTGAAGGATTTAATCATATCATTTCCGGCTTCTTTTACATTTTGATACACGTGGTTTGACCGTCCAATCCAGTGTACCTTTTCGTGCGTCACGTAAGGCGTCTGAAGTCACACACAATCTTCATTAAAGTATTATTTTGCTTTGATTTTTATACAATTTAATTACAAACCTTGAGTTTTTTGTATTCATGCAGAACAACCGTTTTGCTACATTTTTTTTTTAGCTTATATAAAACACATCTGTTATCGGTAACTTATCTACACTCTTCTTCAATAAAGCGATAAGTATAACGCAATTAAAAGTGAGCAAAAAGAAGGTTCTTGCCGCGTGTGCGGTGCAGTAGGCTAACCGTGAAAGAGCAAGGAAGATTTCTGACCATGCATCAGCATCATGGACGGTATGGAAAATGCAGCCAGGATATTCTCCACGGGTTCGCAACATAGAAATCGTACGAGTGGAAATGCTTTTAAAGGCGAATGGGTTTTGCTTGTAGTCGATATAAATGTTTCAAAGAGCATTTTAATGTTCTCCGAATATCCAGGACGCATCTGCAAAGCGCAACAACTCGGAGCACTCACACATTGGCCGAAGCTCACACGGTCCCTCTCCCCTTCGCGCGGTTCGGAACTGCCGTGTTACACTGGCGTAACGCGCTACACGGAAGAAAGCCATTAAAAAATGAAAAGGCGGCTCAAACTGAAACGAACCACAGGGAGGATAGGCAAGAGTGGTGCGGATAGTGTGAACAGATTCGAAGGATAAAAGCCTTCCCGACCCTGAAGGCGGTAGATATTTGGGAATGTCGTATGCTGTTTCTAGCAAGCGATCATGCTTCAATTGACTTTGCTATACATCCTACACCCGGTAAGCAATTGTAACTGCCGACGCTAAACAGCTAAACAGAAGTATTAACTCTAATGACCACTCGTAGAACGTTTGAACAAGCCATGCGTAATTAGTTTTACCAAAAAATCGACGCTCTATTGTACATAAATAAATAAATAAACGAATAAATAAAACAAAATTCAACCTGATCAGTTATATAAAACAATTTGAAAGCATTCACATTAAATTAAGAACCACTTACGAGTTGATGGTTCTCCAACTCTAAACCATGACTAAATTGTTAAATTGTATTTTGTTTTGCAAAATGTGTAGCTCCACTAGCGCGCACTATTTCAGCTTGACAGCCGATGAAGGGATACAGTTCAGTTAGGTGAAAGTCCAACTAACATGAAATCAATATTTCATCCCATTAAATTAATTGGAAATACGCGTTCCATGCCATAAAAATGCCGACCGAACACAGCATTTATAATTTTCTCTCTTTCATTCCATTTAACCATTCTTACTGGGCTTTCGCAGCGCTTTGGCAGCAACATACACAATCAACATTAGCACTCGTTGTTTTACATACATTTCAAGTAGTTGTGCAGAAAAAATATGATCATTGATTTTTTTTCCCGTGAGCGTGAGCAGCAATTGGAAAATGGTAATATGTTTGAAATAAAATAAAAGAGCAAAAGTGTCTCTACTAAGTGCAATAATATGGTATTGTATCTTACGAATTGAGAATTGTTTAAAGAGTATTGATAGTAAATGTGTACACTAATCCTTCAACTCAATCGCATAGACTATACAATGGATAGTTGTAGCATTATTAGAAGAAAAAATAATTAAACATTAAAGGACTCGAAAGGACCATCTGTGCTTATAATGGTAAACGTACTGTTTACAACATCATTTTAATGATCCTCCTTAATGTAGTTGTGTTAGAGAAAATGTATCAGCAAAAAGGCAAAAGCTTAAAAAAATAACTAATCACACGCACAACCCACACTGAGATGCAGAAAGAAGGCAGCATAACACTAGCACTAAGCGCTTACGGATCCAGGATAGAGCGAGAGAGGGAAGCCAGGCAGAGAGCGAGAGAGAAGGGGATCAAGAATATCACACAAAAAATGATAATAATGCGGCCCTGATTTGCCGCCATTAAATTATAATAAGTTTTGAATTTAAACTTCTCTAACGAGGGCTGAATAAATTCTTTAATGATGTTTTCTTTCTATTTAAAAGTTTCCTGTCGTCCTGTCGTCGTCCTGCAGATTTTTGGTCCCCGTTGCGTTCGCCATGTGAGCGGGTAAAGGGAGGGAAGCGAAATGAAAAAAAAAAACCATCGAGCGAAAGGACATTTCTGGAAAAAGGGAGTGTGATGATATTTTGTGCAGTTTTCAGCATGTTTTAACGCCGTATCCTATCATCATCACGATTATATGCGCCAAATACCGGAAGCGTGCGGAAGAGGACTTCAGCCATACTTATCGCAATAAACCCAAACTCCCGATGGCAGTGCAGGGGTCGACCGGTCTGACACGTGTCAACGTCTGTGGGTTGTGGATAATAGTGGCACGGAAAGCATTGATCGTTGGGAATCAGTTTAACTTTCCAAAACATGCATGCTACACCGGCAGACGGTATTATGGCTAATGATGACTCATGATTGTTCTAAACTGGGTTGGTTAAACCAGCAACCGGGAGCGAAATTTAATGATCTTAATTGACTGTTCAACAGCGAATTATATAGACAGAAAGGTGAAGGTGTATCATAATAGAGTAAGCAAACCTTGTTCTGAACAAGGCATTGAAGAATTCTTTACCACAGGAAGGATTAATTTTTGCGACGAACGTGTTCTTCGTCACTAGTGTTGCAAGTAAAACAGAGTGTTACCAAATGTGTAGTAATTTAAATTATTTTAGCTAACAGTTTTGGACAATCAAAGAACATTAGAGTGGAGTTCAAAATGGTCATAATTTTTTAAGTGTTATTATTTACGTCTCTTCGATGGTCTAGGAAAATGATGTGATATTCAGTTTAACTTGTGGGTTTTGCTAATCGGCTTGCTTACTGTTCCGAATGTAAAAGCCGACACCTTACATTTTTACAGATCACATGAACTTCAAGTACCAACGATCGTTGTACGAAACAATTTAAAACTATTGCAGCACTTTTTCCTGCTAACTTTTTTAGCTGCTTCCTTTCAATTCACTTGAGCAATGAGTGGAGAAAAAAAGATATCAGTTATTAAGAAGGTTATGTTTTGTATTTATTGTAGAAACAGGGCAGGCCGCACTGGAATCCCATCCTAGCCAACTTGTCCGCAAATCTATAAAATTGGTTTTACCATTGCAGGATGATACTCTCATCTATTGGATGGCAAGGCTCTGCGAGTGCCAAAGGAGTGAAAAAAAAAACTGCCTGTCCTGAAGGTACGGAGATGCAGATTTCGTGTGCCCTTCTTCTCTATGTGATATACTCCCGAAATAACAAAGGATTGCAAAAGCGTAAGGAAGCGGAGCACGAGCTGGCAGAGTTGAACAGAGTTAGAGTAGGTGGACACATACAGAAAATTGAAAATGGAAAAATATTAAATTGATTTCGTCCGCCGTATCCCGTGCCGGCTACTCCTAACTCTTTTCGCCCAAAAGGTTGGCCGCTTCTAATAGACAATGTGTGTGTTACACTCCCTTTCGTTCGATACGTTTTAGTCAACCAGTGGACACGTGGTGCTCGCAAATCCAGCCATCCACACATAAGACGCTTAGAGTTTTGCCTTGGTTCTCTGTCGGACCGTACCGGGCAAAGGCATGTTGTTGGGCACCGCACGGTCGGGGGAAGAGCACGATAAAAAACGAATCCGATACGGTTATATCCTGCTGAGTAGATTGTATGGACAATACCATGAATATTGGGACGGAAGTAACTGGATTGTGATTTGGTAGGTGATGCTCACGAAGTGTGAAGTGTGGAAGGTTTACGCGTGAGTCTATGATAGTGTGTGTTGGCGAGACAATTTGGAGAGAACCCGTTCGGTAGAGTACTGATCATCTTGCTCGGAAACTACACTTTGAGGGGTTCTCAGTATCCGGTAGGTAATTCAGTTTACTAACACACACGTATAAAGAAGTAGCGGCATTCAACACAGGAACACCGGACACAGGACAAATGGTTCACATTTCACGCTTTTTTGAACAAGCATGCAAATAATAAATCGAATGTTGCCTTTAAATTGCTAGCTCGCCAGGAACTTACAGTTGGAGAATTTTAATGAGAAACAGAAACATTTCTTAAGTGATCTTAACACCACTGTTAACACATGCAGACGTTCAAGAACAAAAACTTAATAATGCACTGAAAGTAATAATCAATTTTTCGCTCTATTTGTCGTTGGTCAGCTAGAAACATTTTAAAGATTCATAAGAGTGGTTCGTTCAAGGAAGTAAATAGGATACCATTTACGTTTGAACCACGTTTTGAACTTCCTCGGCGGTCTTGTGTACTATCTAGCCACGGATAAAAATGCCTAGGAAATAAGAAACCACAAGCAATACCTACCAGATAACTAGTCCAAAATGAATAGTTCCAGATCCAGCTTACGGCATTTAAAACATTTTTTCGGTAACTTCATCAAATATTTAAGTATAAATTTATGACTTTATTAAGACAGCGTTTAAGTCAAATAAAAATCTATCGAATAAACTTTATTACTTACAGCTGACCAACGCTGATTAATATCCCATGGTTCTTCAACATACGCTGTACGATTGTGAACGGCTGCACAAAAATTGGTATGCAGACATTCCAGCTGAAAGCAATTACCCATTAGACGGAAAGTCCTACCGAAATCTACCTCCGCAAAGCGAACCAAGCGCAAGAAGTATCGGACTTTGAGGCATTCGCATAAATTTTATGCTTGTTGTTAGGTAGTTAGTTAGCGAGTTAGTTAGTGTGCGCTTTCTACTGATCCGATCAACGAAACCTGCTTGCTCGGAGGGAGCGGGCCTGATGCAGACACAGCAACAAAATAAACTTTTTCCCCGAGATTCGCTTACTGCTAAAGGCTTGCATATGCACGAGATATGTATGTACATGTGTGCAAAGACCAATGTGGACCCGGTTTGTTTGGGGTTTTGGAGGCCTTCCGTATGACGCCGTTTGGAACACGACTTGGCGATTTCTAAGTACCGTGGTTTAGGATGTTTGAACAAATAAATGAAACTGAAATGAACATGCAACGTGTGCCTCATTATCGTTGCTATGTTAGAAAAAAGGAATAAAATTCAAAAGCTAGGCTCTAACAAGCCTAGCAAAGGTATTTTTTAATCGTATGTCATCCACTAGTTCTTGACGCCATTTAACGATATTGCTTATTGTATTACTTGTTACTGCAACATTTGCTAAAATAGAGCATTCAGAATATCGCCTTTATGGGTGCCTGCTCATTGCGGGATCCCCGGCAATGAAAAAGCAAACTCCTTGGCCAAATGAGGTGCCTCCGATCGCAGCATTTTTGAGAGGTTGCTTCCCCCTCACGAGTTTCTTCGCACCCCACAACAGCTGTGCATGGCCCGCTGGCAGAGCATGTGGGATGAGGACGAACTCGGGAGGTTCCTGCACTCCATTTCACCACGTCCCTGGTTTCACGGGCTCCCGGTAGATCGTGCGTTTATTCGCATGATGTCGCGACTTATGTCGAACCCTTATGCGATGAACGCACATCTTCAACGCATAGGTAGCGCCGACTCCAAGGTTTGTAGCTGTAGCAACGGATACCACGAGCGTAACCACATCCTCTGGTCATGTGTGGAGTTCGATGTGGCTAGACCCGGACTCTTGGCAGCCGTTCGGGCATCAGGAAGATCCCCGGCGGTGCCGATGCACGATATCCTGACACAGAAGGACTACGAATATGCGCGGATTCTGTTTGATTTCGCGAAAGAGATGGGAATTGTCCTTTGATCCCTTGCCCTCTCCCTTCCCGTTATGTTTATTTGTGCTTTTGTTTTTTTGTTTATTACACGTTTGCAACGGTGGCGTCGACATGCGCCAGTCACTATTTCGGCACCAGAATCGGTAAAAGTTGATTTGGGAGATCTAAGGTCGTAACTGGCGACCTTGTCGTTGGCGGGTTTCGGGATCGATGCCTGGATTCGATTCTGCAATAACCTTACAGGGTTATTGTGGTTGTCGGCACCTTGCGTTTTGCTGGCGTCAGGGTCGCAAGCGACAACATTAGATCATTGAACCAATTGAATTAGGTTTGGACGACATGTAGTGGTGACTGGCGGCTTCACTGTTGGCGGAATGCGTGAGTTAGATGCTACTGTAGCTTCACAAAGTTGTAGTGGCTTTCGGACTCGTGCGCCCTGCCGATGGTGGGGCCGCTAGCCACAACATCTAAATGCTTGCAACGACATGAAGTGGCGGATCACCACAAACCATCCGCAACAAAGGGGGTTTTCTTGGGAGCCAGCAGTTAGTCTCCACGGCACGTTGCTCCAAAGAGGCGACAACACCATAGCAGACATAGAGAGGAACCATACCTGGCAGCAACAACATCCACAACCGAGCTCACCTGGGATAAGGTGCACTTGAATTGAGGGAGAAGGAAATGTCTACCCTCAAAATAGAATATAAGTTTGATGAATTGTTAAGCTAGATATAAGATTAGTTTTTTAAAGGAACAAAAATAGCTTTCTAACCAATTATACACAATTATCTTCAATACCGTTGTTCTACCTTCTGCTTCATGTAAACATTTTTCCAAAAGCCTTTTCCCTGTAGGCACTTTGCGCTACAACATGCCATATAGTTAAATCTAATAAACAAGATTACAAAAGCATGTGAGCACCGTTTTTTTCTTCTTTTTTGTACATTTCACTGGTTTCATTCTTCTCTGGCTGAAAATCAATCCCTCGATTGTTTTGTAACACAGTCATTTGAGTGGTTTTTCTCTACCTTTTTCTTTGTCGATCTATCTTATTTCGCAGAGAGCCCTACGAGCAGGACGTACTACGTAGGAGCAATATCTTTCAACTCTCACGGGAGCTTCCTTTTTGAATGCAACTCATTCTAGTTCGGTAAGCCAGATCCCCAACACCTACACATTCCATTAAACTTATACGTCCATCATTCCATTTCTCCCGGCCCACCCGGCGTCCCCTAACCGCCTTATTTACTCCGCACCGCACACATTGCAAGCCGTTCGAGAGCCAATCTGAGAGAGTCTTTTTCGGAAAATGGCAATCAAGTGATTGCAAAAAGTGCCGCTCCCCAAAAAAAAAAAAAAAAAGGCAAGGGCATTACTCTTTCACGGCGGCATTTGTTGCTGATGCTTCTTTGTAGCGTATCGCGCGACGCGCGCTGAACAGGAGACCGGAAATGGGAAAAGTAAAGAAAGAATGAACACATTTTCCTCTGTGCCGCGCGGCAGCAGCATAATTTTCCAAACCGCGCGAAGCAAAACGCGTCCCTCTCGCACCGAATGGTTGAGACGGCACGTGGCTAGAAATTATTTACAGCACAGTGTGATTACAATTATGCCGTGCTAGAAGCTTGTACACCGATCGGTGGACATTTGTGGAAGTAAATTCATCAACCATACTAATGAAACATTACAAGTGTTTGCTCATGTTGTTGATAAATATGTAGAACTATAAAAAAATCTTCACTTGATCCCTTGATTCCTATCGACTACGAGTTTTATTGCATGTTGATAAAAATAATAATAAAACAGACGCATGACACGCTCGCACTTTCACATGTTGCGCAAACGTGATTTTATTTCTTCGTAAAAATCCTTTTATCATCTGTTTTCATTTTTATCTATGTTTTTGGGATGGATTTTTTTTTGGTTTTTTGCTCACTGCTGTTTTGTCTGCAACAATGTCAATCAATCAGCATTCCTTGCCGTCTTACCCGAGACACGACCAATCTAGTGTAACGCGTACACGCGTCGTGTCGTCGATCGATGGCAGCCGAAGGAAAGGAAGGAACCAAATCTACAACAACCACTCGCAAACCTTTTCATAGATAACTCGGGTTCATACATTCATAACAGTTGGCTGCCGCTGCTGCTGTCTATAGAGATGAGCGTTTCTTTATGTTGCCGTACAATGCTGGCACCAGCCATCAATGGGGCGTCGTGTAAGACACAGGAAAATAAATTTCGCCCATTACAGCCATCACATGTGAGGAATGTATAATTTTCGTTTGATTTTTGTTCAATGTTTTACAAATTCAAATCAATTTAAGTTTTGATTTTAATTGCTACAGACCCGGAAGCATCCACCATTAGTTAATGATAGTATTATCGCTTCACCAGCTTACCAACGCTCTCAAAAACAAATGTGCGAAACGCTTCAATTGCAAGCAACATGCCTTAGCAGCCACTTGATGATGTTAATAAAAGAAAAAGCTCATTTCGCGTTAACTGATCATTTCACTCTTGCCACATCACCACCACACACCAGGCTCTATCTAGACTCCTTCTTTGTGACATTTAAACCCCATTTATCCGATTCTCTTTCACTCGCTGCTCACAGCGTACTGCTACAAATCGCTATTTCTACCCTTCTTTTTTGGGCAATGAAGTGTCTTTCGGTTCTGTTTTGTATCGTAGCGATTTGGTCCCGTTTTCCGGTGCCGTTAGCTCGAAACATTTAATAGACAAAATGGAAGGTCATAAGGGAAATGTGTTAAAATCGTGGCAGAACCACATTTTTGTACGGTCGTTCATTAAAAGCACTGAAATTAAATTACTTCTATACAGCGATATTGAAACGTGCACTTACCACAACTGGTTGTTCTATTTTCTGATGGCAATTTGGTCGCTATCGTATCTGCCACAGGTTTGCAACGTATATCGACGCGAGCGTTGATTTGTTTTTGAAGTATTTTTCCACGTTTCGAGAATTTTGTTAAATACTGTTAATTTCCTGTTTTTTGTTGCTGTCTACTTTTTGCAATGGTAACACATTCACACACGTACACACGATTATTTGATAAACTAAGAGATGGAAATAGCACTTTACCTGCTTCACTAGGCAATATCACTGCTAATGAAGTGGGATTTTGTTATGATGCACCGATGCTGCCTTATTTTATGGATAAGCAAGTGTTTTATGTGAATTAAAAACATGTTATTTTTATTGATTTACAAAGAGTTTTATTTTATAATCGAACTAAGCAACTAAAACTAAATTAAAGCCTAGCAAACATTTTCTCGCAAATAATTTTTTAGAAAGGGTGTTTTTAGATAACGGTGCGGTGGATCTTAAGCTGTATTAAAGGAAACACATTACGTTAATTTCAAGATAATTGTACACATTTTACAAATTTTTGAAACTGAGAAAAAGAATCTCACTATCAGTACCAAGATTTTAACAATTCAAACCAGCTAAACACATGTGTAACAAATTCAACACAAATATCCCACTTTTCTTTTAGCGCTATAAATCCACGCTAAATAATGTGAATTCTTAATACACTTTGCAAAAACATCTCTTCCATCCCACTGGCTACAATATCCGACGCAGTAATTAAAACTTTTATTTCTCAGTAACAAAAACCTCAACATCGGTTCGCACTCTTCCCAAATCACTGAGTAATTGCAATCACTTACACTTTCTCAACAATCAAGTTTTCAATTCACTGGCACACAAGCATCAGCACCGTACGGTTCTTTATGACTCAAACCACCGGGAAATCCTTTTTCACGACACTGCTACGATGGACAGAGCGCTTGCCGAAACACATCCTTACGGTATGCGACCATCAACACAAATGTTGCCGCTTTTCCGAAGCATCTTGGCTTTGCAAAACATCTCGCGTGCAGCGAAAATGAGCGCATGGAAAATGTGTGTACCCTCTGTCCCATTGTGTCCTGGGTGGAAAAAATCAAAACAGAGAGAACCACTCTCCCAACAAGTACTGCCGTTTCTCGCCAACACATCGATACTCTCTTTCATTTTCCTCCTCTCAAAAAGAGGTTCTCTTTAAACGAAGCATCTCTACCGCCCTCTGCCCCATTTACCCCACCCTCTCCTATCCCGCACGCAAGCCATATCCTTACAATAGCCACTTTTCTCGATTACGGCACAACCACTAAAGGACGATCTGGCGCCATTACGATAATTGTAATTGAATGAATATCACTGTGTTTATGTGCACGCTTATGGCTACCGCACAGCCGAGCCATTCTTTTGCGCTATGTGGGAGTGAAACATTGTATTGGTGTGTGCGTGCGCCAGCACACGGACAGCACGGGCAGCAGGATACGATATAAATAAGGAGAACTTTGCCGACGACGACGAAATACGAGAAGGGGAAATAATGTAATTATATCAAACGAGTCCTGGCTCTAGAAGCTACGAACGGATGGAATCAAAACAAAACTGTGCACATTCCCCTGTCGAGGGCTCTGGCGTGCGACGGTTTCCCGAACACTGCTCGAACGCTTTTCCCCGCTTGAAAATTTCCAGCACGAAAATTGCCCGAATCGCCACGAAGCGGTGCTTCGCACGCGTCGGCCAGCCAGAGGCAGGCAGCGTCTGGCAAAATTTCCAATATGATCAAAGCTATTTTCCCACAACACAATCACTTAAACGTACCACCATCGCGCGTTCCTGCTCGCTCGTCTCCGGGCCTCGTTCGCTTCCTCGTCGAACAGCAGAAGCGGCGGCATTATCAAAGTATGCTAATGGTATCGTACAACAGGCGGAAAATAGGATTGAAACAGCATGATAAAAGGAGATCATAATTGCATACTTTATTTACTCTTTCACTCGTCACATTCCTTTCGACCTGGCACCCGCAACCACTGTCGATTTTCCTTTAAAATTTTCCCTCCTCGCTCCCTGGGCCCTTTACCAACCCATCCACGATTTTCCTTCCTTTTCATTTACCATTTCCCGGTCTTGCTCTAGCAGGCGCACATTTTGGTAGCACCTTTTGCCGCGTGCGCCTCTCCCTCCTCATCGCACTGTTCGTCCTGCGATAACCAACCATTTTGGCACATCTTTCTTCAGCGTTCTGAAAGCAAACGTCGTTGCCCGTTGGTTGCGCGCGTGCTGCTGCTATTTTGCACCGAAGCAACCGAAACCGAACAAAAAAAAAAAAAAAGAATCGACCGAGACACGACAGACAACAGATAAACCGGAAGCAACTGCGAATCGTTTCGCTTTCTGACGTGTATCATTGCGCTACTGTTATTGTTATTTTATTTTATTTCATCATTCAGCGATGGGTGATGATGCTTATTTAATATCAATTTAAGCGGCAACCGGAAACCACGCTTAACAGGCCCCACACACCGCACACCGAGGACACTGAGGCAATTGTTGTGCTTTTTTTTGCATTATCTGAGGCCTAATATTTAATGTTTGTTATTGTAATGCATATATAAAAACATAATTGGTACTGTTGTTCTTTCTTTGTTAATATTTTTTTATTGTTTTTTTACGAATATTAATTTCAATCTGTTATTTCATTTATTTACAAAAGTTTTGAATTTTTGAAACTACACTCGCCGCTCGTTGGGCGTTGTGAGAAGTGAAGCTGTGGTGCAGATAAATAAGTTTGAAATTTTTGAGTAAAAAAATATAATATTGCTTCAAAGGTAACAGCAATGTGTAATGTTGAGTAAACAAAGGTAACATGAAATCTTCACGATTAACCCTTTTCCCATTCTGAAGGCGACTTAACCATGAGAAGAATGACAATAACATAAGACCGTTAAAAACATTGTTTAAGGCCTATCTAATTTGTATTTTAACGATTAACACATGCTGTACCGCGTATAGTAAAAGCTAGCTTCTATTAACTAGACCAATAAAGGGTAAACTAATTCTAACTTAAATGCTGTTCTGGAAATATGAATCGAGGGAGTAGATAATGCAAGGGGTTGGAAGGATGATAAGGTGAGATTATTTACAAAGAGAAGACGATTACGATTAAGAAATATGAAGGTATATAGAGCCACTGTACCAGTTTTTAGCAGGATAATGAAACTGTTCGACAAAAAAAAATTAAACCTTTATTAATGTGAATAGTTGTCAATGAATGTTGAATGATGATGGTTCTGTTGTCAATGTATGTAGCAATACCGCACTGATACGGGTATGATCCGACACCTCTTGAAGGTTAATATAGGATCTACATACCCTACTCCGACTCAATACGTCCGCGGCGTACAGAATGGTAACATATCTCTCCAAATATCTGAGCTTGGGTAAACGGGGAAACCCAACCCCTTGGGAAGATGGGTTATATGGCTAAATTGAGGGGGGGGGGGGATAACTAGCGTCTGTTCTCCATGTAAGTAGCGGCTGGTTGTCCTTCTGTCCTCCGTAGGCATCCGTAGGGACTTTAATCAGCTAGGATGCGTAGGCCCTCAATTGCAACGAAATGAATCGAAGAAATTTCGAATCGGATCAACAGATACAGATATTGGAAACTTGAGACATGGAACTGCAGATCCCTCACATCACCCGGAAGTACCCGCATTCTTTCGGACGAAGTAAGGGCCCGCGGCTTCGGAGTAGTAGCACTTCAGGAGGTGCGCTGGAAAGGAGTAACGGAGCGTCCCTACCGCAGTGATTGCATGATCTACCAAAGTGGTGGAGAAAAGCATGAACTCGGTACGGCGTTCCTGGTCATAGGTGAGATGCGAAAGCGAGAGATCGGGTGGTGGCCGATCAATGAACGGATGTGCAGGTTGAGGATCCGCGGAAGGTTCTTCAATCTGAGCATTATCAATGTGCACAGTCCGCACCTTGGAAGCACCGATGACGATAAAGACAGTTTTTATACGCAGTTGGAGAGGGAGTACGACCGTTGCCCACAACACGACGTCAAGATTGTCATCGGAGATTTTAACGCTCAGGTCGGACGGGAGGAGGTATTTAAACCCACGATAGGAAGTTTCAGTGCCCACCAGCTGACGAATGACAACGGGCTTCGGCTCGTGAACTTCGCCTCCTCCAAGCACATGACCATTCGCAGCACCTTCTTCCAGCACGAACCTCGGTTCAGTTACACCTGGAGATCACCATTACAAACCTATTCCCAAATCGACCACGTTCTTATCGATGGAAGGCACTTCTCGGATATTATCGACGTGAAAACGTACAGAGGCGCAAACGTCGACTCGGACCATTTCCTGGTAATGGTAAAGCTGCGCCAGAAACTCTCCGTGGTCAGCAATCAACGGAGCAACGCTATCCCAAGTCTCTATATGGATCGGCTGAGGCGTGCTGATGTGGCGGAAGGATATGCGACAGCGCTCGGGGAAGCGCTCTCGGACGACAATCCCGCATTGCCCCTAGGAGACCACTGGTGTATGATGGAACGAGCCATCAGCACCGCAGCAGAACTGAAAATTGGCCGCTTACCACGCAGACAGCGAAGGAATGGTTCGACGAAGAGTGCACTCGTGCACTATCCGAGAAGAATACTTCAGCTTGAAACCCGTCAGAACGTGGAAAACTACAAACGGCTGAGGAGACAGCAGACCCTGCTCTTCCAGGACAAGAAGCGCCGCTTTGAAGAGTCAGATGAAAAGCTGCAGGAGCAGCCCTCTCAGTCGGGTGACGTCCGCTCGTTTTACAGGAGGTTGAAAGAGGCACGGAGTGGATTTGCTCCTAAAACCGCGATGTGTCGGGACGCATACGGATATCTCCTGACAGACGAGCGGAAGGTGATCGAAAGGTGGAAGTGCTACTTCGAAGGACATCTGAACGGAGCAGAGACAGGAGAGCTTGATGCAAGTAGCAGAACAAGTCAACGGCAGCATCAACACAGCAACAACATCAGTGACGGCAATAGTGCGGAAGATGAAGTGCCTCCGCCATCTCTGGATGAGTATGCCAGCGCGATCAGGCAGCTTAAAAGCTACAAGGCTGCTGGTAGTGATGGACTGCCGGCCGAGCTCTTCAAGATCTGGCCGGAAAAGGTTACCGTCGAAATGCACAAGCTGATCACGAGAATCTGGGAACAGGAAGAATTACTGGAGGAGTGGAAACTAAGAGTCATTCACTACGTCAGTATACAAAAAGGATCACAGACTGAAATGCTAGAACTATGTTGCCATTTCAGTCCTTAATACCGCCTATAAACTTGTTCTGCAAACTTGCCCCCCTTGCTACAGATTTCGTCGGCAGCTACCAAACGGGGTTTGTTGGAGGCAAATCCACCGCCGACCAAGTCTTTACTCACTCGGCAGATCTTCCAGAAGTGCCGAGAGCGCCAGATCCCTACGCACCACCTGTTTATGAACTTCAAGGCGACCTTCGTTAATACAGCGGTATCACTTTCCTGGAAAGCTGATCCGGCTGCTAAAGGCCACCGTGAATGGGGTGCAGTGCAGAGTGAGAGTATCGAACATGTTGTCGGAATCGTTCGAAACTCACAGGGGTCTGAGGCAACGGACTCTCTTGTCTACTGTTTAATATAGCCTTGGAAGGTGTCATACGAAGCGCGGGGGTAGACAACGATATCCGTGGCACGATCCTTGTTGTAAACGCTGTGGCCAGAGCTTATCCGCACACTCGATGCTATCTGGGAACTGACAGCATCCGATATGTAGCGGATATAGTCGTCTCGGTCGCACGCACGCACGGACGGTCGCATCCTTCAGTGAAGCAGGGATTAAGGGATCCTTTCTATCGGCACCCGGCACCCAGCACGGACGATGCATGCGCGCGCGGCTTGGATACCCGTTGTGAACGTTGTCCTTTTTTTTATTGTGTTGTGTTAAGTGTTAAGTTTTAACGTGTCTAAAATAAATAAGTCTTAAACCCAAAACACAAAAATTCTCTACCGGTCTCTTCAATTTTTTTTGCTTCGCGGATGATATTGATAGGCGTACACCCAACTGAAACGTGAAGCAGCAAGAATTGGATTGATGATCAATGCGACGAAGACGAAATACCTGTTTGCCGGAGGCTCTGATCGTGACAGATCCCGAGTGGGAAGCAACGTGTTAGTCGACGGCGACAACCTCGAGGTAGTACAGAAGTTCTGCTATCTTGGGACTGTATTAACTTCGGATAACGATGTCGCCAGCGAAATCTGGAGACGCATTGTGCAGGGGAATCGTGCCTACTACGACCTTCACCGTCTGCTGAGATCCAGAAGACTTCGAGACCGCACGAAATGTGAGATATATCGCACACTGATTCGCCCGGTGGTCCTATATGGCCACGAGTCTAGCAAACACTCTTAGCGTGTTTAAACGTCGCATCCTCCGGACCATCTTTGGCGGTGTGTTTGAGCATGGAGAGTGGAGGAGAAGGATGAACAACGAGCTTGCTGAGCTATACGAAGAACCGGACATCCTGACGGTGGCAAAGACCGGCAGGATACGATGGCTGGGGCATGTTATGAGGATGCTGAACTCATGCCCCGCTAAGAAGGTATTCGTCAGCGACCCCCAGTTCGGTACAAGGCGTCGGGGAGCACAGCGAGTTTGTTGGCTGGATCAGGTGACGGGAGACCTGACAGAGATCGGGGGCCTACATGGACGGGAAGCTGCAGCCAGGAATCGAGTTTCTTTGAGATCTATTGTTGACCGGACCATGTCACAACGACGTGCTCTTTAAAAGAGCAGCCCAAGAGCCATGAGAGTGAGAGAAAGAGAAAGAGAGAGATAAAAAAAGGGAGAGAGAGAGAGAGAGAGTTACCAATGAAAGCGATATTATTTTGGCTGTTGAGCTGTCAACAAACTTTGAGATAAATTTGGTTTTAGCTGTCAATACAATTTGACAAACTTTGTTTCGCTCCTTTTTTCCGTAGAATGTTCCCATTTTCGGCAGGCTGTAATTAATCATAATTGATTTAATAATTAACTTTATGTTACTCATTTACACGAAACATCAGATTTTTACGTCTTTTGAAAATTGTTCTAAAATCATTCTAAAGCAGCAGAAGTAATTGCACAGTTGAACAGTGAAAAATCAAAACTTTCCTTGTAGCTGATTTCGAGACCTTAAAAGTAAAAAAGTTTAATAAAAATGAAAAAAAAACAAGTCTTGACATCTTGTGTCGAAGCTACGATATCACTACATTAACATTATGTTATACGGAATAACGATTAAGGATAAATATGCAAAGCTGATTGACTATAATGTTTTGCATTATTTTCCAGTTTAATTTGAAGTATTTCCTCAAAATTTAGTGCATTTTTTACTGTAAAACTTTTTTTTCCCGGTAGAATAACCTGGAAGAATTGGTAAATGAAATTTTATGTTATCATACAATTTTTTAAATAGGTGCAAATAGGTAAAAAAATATAACCAACTGAGCTTGACATCCATTCAAAACGAGGGTTGAAAAGAAATACGTTGTAATCTGGTAATATTTAAACGTACACGAAATAGCCAAGAACGTTCTAATGTTGTTAATCATGTTTCCAAAGTGTTAGAGGTCATAAGTATACCATAGAATCCAACGATTAAACATCATTTCGCGATTGTGCTTAGACTGGACATGAGGTTTAGTTTTTCATGTTTTACAAATTACCGAAGAATTATTGTGGTTTTGAAACATACATTGCATGTTATAGTATCCGTTTATCCGTTACTATGTACATCAATTGAGTCGAAAATCGAAAACAAGCCGAACTCCTTCAATGTTGCTTCATTCATTCACAAAATTCCTCTATTTCTTATCGGATTCGATTTGATTCCTTTACGGTCCTGCACGTCGTCCAAAATATAAGCTTACATTCGCAAGCAAGATCGATTTGTTCTCAAGGATGTCCATCGTTTGGTCAGTGCATGAAAATAAAAGTAAAATGAATGCACGAAGCGCAAGAAACAAGTTACGAAAAAAAAAACGACAAATCTAAAAGTTAGTCGGAATAAATTGAATTTGCTATGTTCTTTGACGCGATAGTATCCCCAGCTTTTGGATCCTAGAATGTATTGCCAACTCAGGAAAGGTAACAGATTTCAAATAGCTGCACCTCGTACGAGAGCATACATTTGCTAAAAGATTAGTTAGTTTTAGAGAAATGTCTCTAAAACATGCATAACATACAAAATGTGTGTATGCACAAAGATGAATATTTTCTCTACACCACCAGAATTTGCCTATGTTTTTTTAATTATAGAAACAATACACTTAAGCTTAAAATTACGTACCTCAATATTCTAACGTCTAATGTCTCATAATTCTTTTTTTTCGATCCTTTGATATCTTTGGCCCATTTATTTTCATATAATTAACAATTGAGCTACGACTACCATTAACAGTTTTTTTAATATCTCACAAGACTAATTGAAATGTATGCAAAATTCTTTACGTTCGATTTTTGTTATAAACATAATCAAAACCTCCCTACCTACCTTTTTAACATAAATTATAGTATCTCGTATTTATAATAATACATTTTCAATCATTTAGCTTTCCTTTACATCATCAAACATTTTTTCAATATAAATAATCTATAAAGCTGACATACAATTACACCAATGGATTTTCATCCTTTTTCTGATCATGTTAAGAAAGGTAAAACTATTCCAACGATCTTCGCCTTTTCGACCTTTTCTCGGCTGCATCTATTGACCAATCTAACAGGAATAGACGGATCGTGAAAAGATAAATTTCGTTGAGTGCATTTTCCTATTATTTCTACTAAATCTCTATCGATAAAATTTATTTTCGATTCTCGTCCATTCGTGGATTTAAATATATCCTTTGGTGGACACATTGGACAAAACTGCCACATACTGCATTCTGGCCATGCCAAATGCTGCCTGCTTCCATCCATTCCTTCGGATCGGGTTGCGATTCAGATATTTGAGAAAGTTGAACGACAAATAAATCTACTTGAGCGTACTGTGTCATGTAGCATTCCATGTCGTTCTGCGTTTTAGAGGAGTAGCATTTTGGGAATTGATTCACCAATGGATTCCTTAATATGCTTACCTCCGTATGGTTTACAGGACAGAAAAAGCTATCCCATCGACCGGTTCCGAATTTCATTGGACGTATGCAGTAGCTCCAATATCCGAACCGCATTGCATTGCTGTGAATGATTGAATGCCAACACGGGCTAGTGAGAAATAATACATCAAATGAAGGTTTAAGTCATTCTCTTAACGGTCTACATTCATTGATTACATTAAATGCGTTTGTAACATAATTAAAAGGTACAGTGTCAAAGTGAATAGCTTCCACACGGATTGACTTCGTATAGCAAGTTATTTGCTACGATTGAAGAAATTTTAATCCAAAGTTATACAAATGTCAAGGAGTCATACTTAGCAATACACAATATCAATCATGTATGTTTCATCATAAAAATATTCATATAAAACAATACTCTAGAACAAAGCATTTACAAACAACCGAAAACACAATAACGCATAAGAAGCAGAAAAACATATCACCCCTAGCAGTTCTTTCCATTGCACAATTCTAAAAAAAAAAATCTAAGTTCATAAGGTAGCGGCAATCCCTAAGGATTATTACGATAGTTTTATCTACAGATAAATAAAGAAAACAACACAAACCAAGCAAAGCCAAACAGCACGGCAAAAAGATTCTCGTTGAAACATCAATCCCCTTTGCTCAAGACTAAGAACGTTTGATTTTCTTCTATTTCACTAACGTGTCGAAGCGAGTGATGTATGTACCCTTCGGGTATTTGCCAGTCACACTGTGTTTAAATAAGCTTTTCAATCCATAGGTAATGCATTATTCCACCGTGCACTTTTGCCGTTCTACTGCTGCTACTTCAATCACGGCACGGGGTTTAGAGCGAACCCATGCTAACGGGCGAATGTTGCACGAAAGGTCTGTCCGAAACCATTGCATTAGTTTTCATTGATTTTGTTTATTGTTTACACATCCAACTTAGATGTACAACTAACGGCTCAGGTGTTGAAAGATTGAAGCGAACACTGTTCCTACAATGAAAAACAGCTGAAAAGATCCTTTAGCGATTGTAGATTAGGAAAATGTTTATCAAAACGTTTATGTTATTAACACCAATATGTAAGAATAATGTTAAGGAAATGTTTAACTTCTGCTTACTTTGTGGCAAAAATTAAATTATAAATGTTAATTACAGGGTTTACCAGCCATTCCAGAACAAGCATCAGAATAGCTTGAACAGTGCAGGATTTAAGATGCTCAACATTTTCCGACTTGAACAGACATTGCATCAGTTTAGCTACGCTGTTTCAATCAATAAGACAATCTGCAATTGGTTTAGAAAGCCGTCAGATTCGACACCTTTTCCCATACCTTCATCATGGCCATCGGTTTGGATTCAAAACGGTTTGGGTGAATATTGCCATCGTATAAAAAAAAATGTATATTCCATTCTAAGAACTCACCTTTGTATACTAAACATAGCCATCGTAAATGTATAGAAAAAGTACCGAATCTGACGATGTTCTAAAATAATCGGACATTGTGTTATCAATTGAAACCGCGTAGCTAAAATGATGTAATGTGTGTTCAAGTCGAAAAAGTCGAAGTCTCGAATGTCGCATTGTTTGTACTATTCCAATGCCTGTTCTATGGGCTGTTAAACCCTGTACATATGTTATTAAAAAACTACAAAAAATATTTTTATACAACACATATATACCAAAGCAACTAAATTGAATTTAAGCTACAACATTTTGGGCGTAAAGCTTATGCCCTTCCAAATCAAGCGTGAATTGTTTGAGTTTACGCTTCGTGTACCGTGGCTTATACACACAGTGTATAACAGCGCGACAGGCTGAACTGCTCTAACTTCCGGGCTATCACAGTTCTGAATGCTGCCTTAGGATCAAGTTCCAAGAACTCTTCTGCAGACTTGCGCTCCTTGCTACAGATTGCGTCGGAAGCTACCAAGTTGGATTTGTTGGAGGCAAATCGACAACCGACCAATTCTTTAGTACTACTTTACGGCAGATCCTCCAAAAATCCCTACGCACCACCATCGACTTCCAGGCTCCGATAGATAGATCGGACCGAACTATGGAACACCATGCAGCAGTACGGATGCCTTGGGAAGCTGGTGCGACTGTTAAAGGTCGCTTTGAATGGGGTGCAGTGCAAGGTAAGAGTATCGAACATGTTAAGGAAGGAAGGTGTCATGTTAAGCGCTGGCTTCGTCATGCAGACAAGAGTTTCACCTGATCTCTCCGATTTCTCGAAAGATCACGAAAGATCTGTCACGAAAGATCTTGTCTTCGCAGATGACATCATCGGACGGACATCTGCGGCGGTATGCGAGTTATAAACCCGATTAAAACGCGAGGTCAATCGAATTGGATTGAAGATCATTGCGACAAAGACAAAATACCTGCTTGCCGGAGTCCTTGACCGTGATATAGCCCGATTAAGAAGCAGAGTATCAGTTGACGGCGACGGTGGTAGGTGGTGGACGGTGGTAGAGAAATTCTACTAACTTGGTACGATTGCATCTTCGGAACTCCTGACAGTAGTCAAAGCAGGAAGAAAAAGATGGTTGGGGCAAGATGGAGGAATAAGATGGTTGGGAAGTTGTAGAGCATCGAGACATATCGAGACGAGCATTTAGAAGAACAAGAAATCTTTTAAGATTGTGTCATGCTTGTATCATCAGATACAATGTAATACGGAGTTTACTACTAATGAGATATGACTCAGAATCCAGTCCTGTCAACAGAAGGACAATCTTCTTCTTCTTCGCTTAATGACCTTCTAGGTCAGGTCGGCCATCGAATGGCTTACTAAACTTGCCGAACCCCGGTCCTACTGTTTGAAGACCGGTGCCGCTGACGCCTACACCACCGGGCCTAGAAGGACAGTATGGGTCATTCAATTTCTAGGATCAAGTAATCAAGATGCTTTAACCGAGTGTGCCCGGGATAAGGCAAAGAATAAGGAGGAAATGTCTTACCAATAAGATTGTAAAATTTATTCAACACAAGCGGTGTTGACAATAAGGCACTGGACCGCCATAATCAATTGTAAATAAATAAATGAATAAATAAATAACCAGGATGCTTGTCTCTAACCGACACAGTACACACAAGCGATTTGGACATTAGGCAGAAGCGCATATGCTTAGAATAACCAGCTCTCTAATTTCTTTGGTCACACGGATAATAGAGGGTTGGTTGCTTTCACCTGCATGTTAATACATCATTGACAGAGAACAACGCTCTACTGCAAGTAGATTTAGTGTCTTCCTGCAGTAGCTTAAGATCTCTTAGTGTGAGCGTTTCCCTATTTACCACTCTCCACTATCAAGAAAGTTGACTTGAATTTATTTCCAAATCAATTTACCAAATCCTCACATCCAGAATCCACAAGACTAAAGTGTAGCAGTGCCGATCGTTAACAATTCGTTAGAATTAGGATGTTTACGCATCGGTCGGGATTTAAGGGATTTAATTTGACTGTAAGGATGTTTTCCAGAAGGATATGATACTGGATGAACGGCTTTGAGAGCCAGTTCAACGAAAATGATAAGAATTTTACGCATGAGCAATAGATTTAATTTGACACAAGCCATTCACGCAATTGTTTTGTACAAAAGTTAAGCCACACACGCAATAGTTTGTTATATGTTTTCTTCAATCATTTGTAAATAGTAAAGAGGCGATTGTAGTGTTTAAAAATCAAAGCTTGAAACCAACGTAAAAATTTCCATTCCAAAATTCACAGCGAACAGTTACTAGTTATAATTCACAGCAGATAGTTGCCAAATACATTTTCTTCATGGCTTATCGACCTACTAGGTTACGCCGACCACAGGATGGCTTACTAGACTTACTGATACCTGATGATAGTTGGATAGTCAATCCTGCACTCAGTCAGGCCGGATGGGATTTGAATCCCGGTCATGCCGTATAAAGATCGGCCATATTGTAGCATCACTATGTAAAGTAATAAAGTGCCGTATGAATACAGAAGCAAACGGCTTCACTTTAAGTGTCGGGAACACTGTGAACCACTTCAAACAGTCGTTAGTACCGGTCAGCATGTTCTCTTTAGTTTTTATTTTCATTATTATTATATTGTGATCAATCAATGAGGTTTTGCAAGTTGATTTATTTGATATTCACATCTATGTTATTTTACATGTTTATGCATATTTATATTCCTCAGATATTGTTTTGCAACCGAGCATGCGCGAGATAAGGCAAAAAACTGGGAGGAAATGCCCCGTTAATCTAGTTTATACACATAGTCATCACATGCGGTGTACACAATTCGGCGCAAGCCGTCATACTTAAAATAAATAAATAAAGATATTGTTTTGATGAGTTGTTTTATTTGAACTGATTCAATACTCCAAAAAATCATTTTATGTCGATTTTCTATTTTATTAACACACCCATATGCATTCAAATACATACTATAAACACATTTGATCAAATCGGTCGTTATGTCAAGTATTCTGCTTTCTTAAAACACTCTAAACCATGCTCTAAGTCTTGCGCTTAAAAAGATCGACATAGCCACCAACCGGTCATACAAAAACACTTGAAGCCGATACATTCTGGCACAGTATTCAGGCGACCAATATTGAGCACCGTATACACTCCCCTCAATATTCGGGAATGCATTTGTAATCATTTTAAAAATAGAGAGCAGATTGAATTTGCTTTCCACCTGTGTACCGAGTTGGAAAAGAAAACTCCAGGAAACGACCGTAGACTTCGATTTCTCGGTTGGCAGCATCTATTACCAAATGCATTGCGTGTGCATGTGAGGCAAGCGTAAATCTGGTCCAGCAGTAGAAAGCGCCAGCAGTTTGCAGCGATAAGAGTGCGGTGGAAGTAGAGAGCAAAGTCAAAGGTGTAAGTGAAAAGCATAGAGCTGATTTCTCCAAACGGGTGACTTTTATTCAGCGAACGCCGCCCTGGGGTGTGCTTGGAATTGGAGCGTTCTTTCTTTTTAATTTCTTAAATTGATTTAATTTTTCTGATGGAATTTCCTATCATAGCCGGAGTATTGGCATTGGTTTGGGATAAAATCTTTTTGAAAGAAAGGTTTTGAGAGCTGCCCGTTCTGAGACAGTGAGTGGATAATTTTATGCATTTTTTCCAAAGCGTTGTTGCAATGTACTCTTCTTTCTTCTGGATGGAAATTCAATATTTCAATTGACAAAATGAACTTTGGGAATTGTCAAATCATTATAATCCAATTGCAACATAGATTATACGACCAGCCTTCAATGGATTGTAGTAGTGGTGTGATTAGAGATGGGATAGCTACGGGCAATTTTTAAACCCTTCTTTTGGTATTATGTGGCATTAAAAGCAGATTACGTTCATAAGAATTATAAACGTTCCAAGATTTCAATTCCACTTTTACAATACCATAAGCTCAACACTCATCACATAATTAGTGTTTTGCTCTTGCAATTCCAGCTAAATCATTTTCATCCCCGAACAATATTACCCTGCCAGTGCAACAATGTTCATGTTAACGTCAGTAATTTTTAGCCAACCGTACGGCATCCACTCGCTCTGACAATTGCATTGAAACGAGTTTCAACCAAAGTTTCACCATATGCCGTCGTTAAATCGGATCTCCGTTTCTCGCATGGTACGTCCAAGCCCAATAATCAAATGACTGCAAACTTCGCCAACAAATCCTAATAGCTTGGGACAGGTTGGAAATGTACGGCAAGGAATACAACCTCTTGCACACTACACCTCAGAAGCATAAATAGTGCTTAAAACTTGTTTTGCGGTACATGAATGACGATCACTTCGCACAATTTTACTTTTCTCACTTCTTCGATGAACATCAGGCAATGGAAATGTAGTCGAAGCAAAGGCTCAACAAACAGCGAAATTAATGCAAATTTTTACACGAATAAAATTATTAATCAACAATGTACTTCGTGTAACTCTACCACACGGGAATCATTATTCAGTTGTTTGCATTTAACTAACCTTAATTTATTTTACAATATTTTGAACCATTCTGCGTTGCTGGTGTCTTCCATGTGTACGACTAGCTTGAAAATCAACAAGCTCCATAAGTTTTGCATTTCTGTATAGAACATGTTTAAGAAACTTGCCACACCTCAATCCAAAATGTCTATTCCAGCTATTTAAACTTTCAGTGTTTCTTAAAAGTTCGTCTACGACCTAACCACTGTAAGAATGATGTTTGTGGCTTTCATGAGCAAGTTCTTCGTGGTGTGAGTATATATATTCTACATGTTTGCGTACTAATCCAACGTTTTTCCTTAGCTAATCGCTTCCTCTTTCAGATATGGCGTTATTTCTGCTGGATTCTCAAATCTTACTCAGATGTATAACTTACTAAAATACTAACTGATAGTTTAAAACATGTTCGATGAATAGCCAGCAAGTTGTGCACGCAATCCCACGGTGAACATTATCAAGGAACAATTCATTAGTCCATTTGTCCAACGTAATAATTTATATGTACGCTTCGTAATCAGCATCGACAGCCCGATGAAAATGCGTTCCGAGGGCACGACTGCCATCGACCAATCATTCGAATGGACAATTGTTTAACTAAGAAGCACTTAGTGCAACAGCAAACGTAACCGAAAACCGATAGTGAGGTTCATCCCTTTGTTTTTGTAGAAAGTGTCCTATCTCAAACCTGTGCTAGCTACATCTGTAGGAGTATTGCTTTCCGTAAGCCTTTTGTAATGTATCACCAAGTACAAACACTGCTACATTTGTTGGACAAAATTACGAAGCATCAAGTATTATGATAAATTTATACGAAAAAAAAACGATAGAAAACACGTTTGTTTGGGCGACATTTTGGTTTTTGTATTATGGTTGTTTACAACGAACGTATCGTCAATAATATTGCACCTTACATGCAAAAAAAAAATTACAGTGATTCACTGTTCCATGTGTGCATTTCGTTCAAACAATCTCATCCGTTCGAATCTCTCAAGCACCAAGGACTGATTGATAATTATATATTCCCTGTCAACATCAAAGCCCACAGCATTGGACCAACAACTCAACAGTGAGCTAATGTAGTAAATTCGCTATTGTTTAAGATAAGATATTTTAAAATATTATACAACAACATAATAGCAAATATTCGGCGTTTTTGTAAGGTTGTTGGGTAATTTTTAATACAAGGGCTGCTACATATATTTCCGACCTAGGCGACAAGAAGTGTTGCCAGATGCAGTCTGTTATTTTTATTCGAAACTTTGTCACTTTGGAGCACAATCAAACTCACAACGTTTTGACGTACCACCATCACTAGTGATGTTTACATTGAATTGAACAAACCAGTTTTGCAACAACAAAAAAATCACAACAAAAATCACACAACTTTGGACGTGGACTATCACGACAAGACTGCTTTGAAGAACTCAAATCTTTGTATGGCGATGAAGCACAATCCTATAGAGTATGTTTGTGTACTTGTATCCATCTTAACGAGGATCATGCACAAGATCGTCGTTTGTACATGTTTTTACCTTTGGATAAAACTGTGTACAATAAAGTCACTAGGCTCACTAGTTGAGTCTAACATTGTCGAGTGTCCAGAACATGCCCCACATTCGATTCATTCAACATCGGTCATTCAGCTCAATTCTCTAGAAGTGAGAGGATATTGCAACAACACTAACAGTATGGCAAAGTGTATCACGATGCATATTTAATGCGTTCGCCGATCGAACTGCTATTATGAACATACATGAACATCGATTTTCTATTTTAGGGTTTTACTAATATTTCTGATATTTAGAAACATAATTGCAAATTATATTTTAAATAAAACTGCACCAATCAACTAAAGTTTTACTTAGAAACCAAGGATCAGTAAGGATTTTTTTTTTCGTTTATTTATAGAGGCTTTGAGTCTTAGAAACTACGCCTCGCCTCTCTACTGTATAAAAAAATTGTTTACAAATTGTTTACAAAAAATTGTATACGTGGCTTAAATATTATTTATTTATAATTGATTATGACGGTAGAGTGCCGTATTGTCAATGGCTTAAATATTATAGAACACTATTGCGATTATGACATATGGTATTGGATAAGTTTAAACTATTGCTTAAATTTCTTTGTATAAAATACTAATGCGTAAAAATCTAATGAGGCGGTTCTGCTGGAGTTTGTCGGGTGATAGGATTGTCGTGAAATCAGTTTCTAGTAGGCAGGTGGCTCGGTGTGTTGTGTATCCATGGCAATCGGTGAGGATGTGGCGGAAGGTGATGTCAACACCACAGAAGCTGCAGGTAGGAGTGTGTAAGGCCGATATGACCCATACGAAGGCGGGAAAGGACTCGTTGGATTTGGCTGGATTCGGTATCTTCCCATGAAGAGGTGTTGTGCTTGATGGGACGGAGTTTGTTGCTGAGGTCTACGTTGTGCCATGTGGAGTTCCAGTGTTGGGAGATGATGGTGTTGGTGAAGCGGATGGCATCACGGCGTGAAAAGGTGTTGTATGGTTCGTCAGGACGGAGCCGACCATCGTTGGCAAGTTGGTCGGCTTTCTCGTTTCAGTTGATTTCGGAATGACCCGGAATCCAACAGAAAACAATTGTCGGGGATTCAGGTATCGAGTCTAGGAGCTGGATGTGGGGGTCTTCGGAGGTGCCGTGTTCCAGGGCAGCCAGAACACTGGCACTGTCGCTGAAGATGACGTTCGGTCGGTCAGTTTGTAGTCCTTCGTCGGCGGCTAGTTGATTTGCTATTGCTTCGGCGGAAAAGATGGAGGTGTGATTAGGAAGTTTGATGGCGCAATTGTCCGTGGTGGATTGGATCCCACAGCCGGCTGAGTCCAGATGAACGGAGCCGTCTGTAAAGATATGATGAAAATGTTTGTATTTAGCCTGTATTGAGTGAGTAAAGGTGCTGTTGATGATGTGGCTGCTTTTTCCGGTTCCCCGGAGAGAGCTTTTAAGTTCCCAGTCTATGACAGGTGTACGGAGATGCCAGGGACGAATTCTCCGGCGAGTGGATTGGATGATGGTAGCTGTTGGTTGGTGAGTGTTTGTAGTTCTACGTTTGCTCCGGTGATGAGTGCAGTTACGTCGAGTCCTTTCTGAAGGATCCGAGCTGCAGCTTCCACTAGTCGGTTGGTGATGATTTGTTCCATAGGAAGGTAGCCGCTTTCGCAGAGGAGGGAGTTGATCGGACTGGTGACAAATGCACCAGTGACAGTAAGGATAAACAATTGATTCCACTAATATTTTATCATTTAGCTTTATTTCCTCAGGGACGGCCTGGCCGTATTGCTCTATATTTTATCATCATGTTTACATTTTTAATTTTAATGCTTTCCTTATCATTCGCCCGTACGCAGGGCAGATAACACATCCACAGTAAAAAAAACTAAGTTAAGGCAGCCAGGCTAAGCATAAATTGTAACAATAAAATACATTACCAATACCGTCATAATAAAAAGAGTCGTCATAATAAATAAACAAAACAATACATGAAGAACACTAAAACACATGATTAAAGTTATTTTGTTTGAGGTTCAAACGCGTTTGCTTATACCATTATTCATTATTAATATTTTCATCATAGGGGCCGGACCGGTGGTATAGGCGACAGGGGCACCGCTCTACAAACGGCAGGACCGAGGTTCAAATCCCATACGAACCGTCCCACCGTAATGAGGACTGACTATCCAACTACGTGGTATTGCCAAGTCTATTAAGCCACTCGAGGGCGGGCGTGACCTAGAGGTCGCTAAGCCAAGAAGAACATTTTTCATTATGAACCTGATAATCTTTCACACCATTTCATTTGTTACATCTAAAACATTTACTTTTGATTTTGTGTTTTTTCTTTGCATCTATTGTTATATATTTACCTAGCGAATCATAATTTTGTAGGAACTAAAATCATCATTTAATAGTAAACAGGAAGCAGGTAGCATATATTATACAGTATACAGGAAGGTAACTTATAACACTTCAAGTAACACAAAAGTATTGACAAACAAAAGTTTAGCTTAATTTAACTAAGACAAATCCTAATTCTGCTACATTTTCAAACTACTTATGTTTAATAAGTGTAGAGCGACACTCACAATGTGACTGTGTTAGTAGGTAATGATTGCTGCCTGTTAAGAAATACCTGCAGTTCATCGCTAAAGGAGGACATAATTTATCAAAGTATAAACTCTCTTTACTGCATCGTCTTAACAATGCTCTTAATGAGAACAACAACTCACACCACTGAGAACAGTGAAACTGCTGCCAGCGCTAGGCTCTCTAGTGATAACTGCATCCCTTCTTACATCCGTTGCAGTTATGCAACACACTGTACCAGCAGTTCGGCACCGTGGGACTCCAGGCTGGCACCGTCCCACCGTTACTCCGTTGCTCATCCCTTTCCTCTTTTTCTATCGCTTTTCTCTTCAGTTCAGCATGCGATTGTGCACTAATTGCCGGTACACGTAGTGCGATGTAATTAGAAAATTCCTTCCGAAATGATTGATGTTGCCATTAAGCAGGACATGAAAATTTCTTTATACTATTTATTGATCATCCCCACGACGGCATACAACAGTGAAATATCCTAACCCCGTTCGCCAGCATTCCAAGACCGTTATCCTATCCTACAACCCCATTGAGCGAGGGTTGAAGAAGAGCAAGGGGTCAAAATTTATGTACTCATTTGTTGTTGATTTGATTAACGATTGCTGGATGTGATATGTTGCCCTTGAGTGAGTGAAAACCTATGGAAATGTTCGCGATAGTGTGCATTTTTCGATTTGCCTAGGTGGTACATAAGAAGCTTTAACAGATGTTTGTTTAGTGGATCGTCTAAAATTTGCCCTAACCGTGCTTCATCGTATGTGACCGGGTTGCTCTTCATCAACGCTTCTGCAGCGAAGTAGTGCTGAAACAGCCGATGCTCAAATCGCATCAGATTGTCTTCAAGCACTATCAAACCGATGTCGAGCAGAAAGACAAACTTCGACATGTCAAGCTTTTGCTCCGGGAAAAAGGTTAAGAGTGCCGCTAGTTCACAATGGCCTTCATGGGCTGCCTGTTTTAGTGTTTCGGCGGCCATTCGTTGCTGCCCAATGCCCATTACCTGTATCGCTCGCTGATTAGATTCATGAAACTGTTTCTCCAAATATCGTTCCAATAAAGCACCGAAGTTTGTGATGATTGTCTTATCTTCTTGGTAAATTTCTGCTAAAAGCTTGATCTGGAACGGGCTACCGACGATCCAGTCAGCGTAGTGATGCTGCAGATACTCTAACAAATTGCTAGCCTCTAAATGACTGCTGCAGTTCCACCATCGGGTAAGAAACTCTACGCACTGATGCACATCAAATGGCAGCAATGAAACAACTCTGGCTTGTGGCAGTGAGACGCGCAGGTGTTCCGTTTCGTGCGGTCGTGTTGAGATCAGTAAGTTTCGCATACGAAACGGGTATTGAAGAAACAGCTGGGATGCCTTTTCGACGGATATTTTGTAACGATTAATTACGCTATCGTAACCATCGACCAGTACGATCAATTTGCCCGTATTTAGGATGGCGTTACGAAACAGCACCTGACCCAGCCGAGAGCTGCCAGCGAAAAAACATTTCGTAGCGTGGCGTATTGCATCTTCCACACTGATCGTGCGTGCATTGAGGTTGGTAATTTCTTCCAGTGTTTCGGTGTAAAACTTGAGATGCATAAGACAGATCACATGATCCGGTAGCGAGCTAAAGAGCCGATCGATAAACATCTCCAGAAAGGTAGTTTTTCCCATCCCTGGTACATTGGACAGTATCACAGCTTTGTTAATCGTCAACAGCTGATCGAACCCATTCTCGTCGATCACGCTGCGGTCACTCATAAGCGTTCGGCTAAAATATTGTCCCTTGAGTTGACATTGATACTTAAAACTATACACAATAGGTTCGACTTGATTCATCAGCAGCTGAGAAATAAACTCCATGTCTAACAATTGCAGTGCTACCTCCTCTGACAACAGATCATGTAACCGAACGTTACGTTGCTGTAGTACAATTTTCTTTTCGAGCAGTTTTTGTCGCGATTGCCGACTCATATCTCCAAGCTCAAACTGATCACAATGTACGTACTCTATCTTCTCCGCAAAATACTCCTGCTGTGCATTAGAGGCAATGTAAATGGTTTTCACGTTTGTTAGCACGTTAAATTTGTGTCGCGCATTTCTAACTGCGGTGCGACAGCATTTGTCATTGGACACGATAACCATCACCTTGCTCGACACGTTTTTCAGAAACAACGCACAACTTTCTAGATCTTCAAAGTCATGAAAACAATGCGCATCGAACACCACGAACTGCTCTCGCAGTGTCATCAACGCTTGCAACACTCTGGAAGCACTTACCTCCGCATTATACGGAGCTATTACAAGCATACTGTACCGGTGCGATGTAGCCAAGAACTGTTCGATGGGAGCTAGCAGGGTATTGCGTTCGAACACGTAGCCAGTTGCAGGATTGGACTTTTGGTATTCCTCCGACTTCAGTAACCATTTCTTGCCTGCGATCCGTGCCGCCGAGTTACTACAGATAAGCCTCCAGTCGTTGGCATTAAGAAACTGTCCCTCCGAATCTCGTATCCATCGGTCCACCTGGTCAAACACTGCGCGCATATATTCATCCACTTGTTCTTTCAAACCGAACACTTCCACTTTTGTGATGGCTTCCAGCTCAATAAAATTTGGCTGATCGGTAGCTAGCAAGAGATGGTCGAAGAAATTTATCACTTCCGCCCGCTGTACTCTGTAGTCTATCCAATCCTTGGCAGGTCTCGCATGATTGATGGATCTGCATATGAATCCTGGCTCGAACAACAACTTCAGCTTCCCATTAACGATTAATCGATTCAGCTCGGTAATGCTGAAATCCTCACTCTTCATAATGGAGCGCAGCGTTCGCTCGAGCAAGAAGCGAAATTTTTTCACACACGGATCGATACCTTCCACATTTGCCAGAAACGTATCGCGAAACAACTGCCGTTCCAAGTCAAACACGTCGCGCACGAGCAGGGCATGAAAGTCGTGAAATATTCCATTCGGATTGATTGAAATTTTCTTCCGCTGTACCAGCTGCTCTGCAAGCTTTCGGGCCACCTCACAGATCGGTGAAATGCGATCAATTAACTGCTCGATGAATTCGCTACAGTTTGTGTTGAAGCGATACAGCGACGACTCTTTGCCTCGGCAGCGTACGTTCAGCGTATGGAGAAAAATATCCTCCGCTGGCACAACCGGTTCGATAACTTTCATGACGTTTTCGTCCACCTTGAGGTTGGTGTAGATAACAATATATTTCAGCCGACCGGCTTGGAATATCTCTTCCTGCTTCAGCCCCAGAAACGAGTCGAAATACTTTGGCAAACTGTACTCGGTGGTCGTTTTCAGCAGATCGTCCAGAATGATGCGCTTCGATTCGTCTTGTTTGTGTTTGGCCTGCACCAGACAGTACCGCTCTTCGTCCACCAGGTGCATTACGATGTCATCGAACTTTCCAGCCACTGCCACTTCGACTCCTATCTCAAAACGTTTGCCACTTGCAGCTAGCCGCGAGAAGTACAGCGTCGATAGACGTAGCTGGTTCAGGTACCCTTCCGTACCGGATCCGGGATTTTTCTTGTAATGTCTCTGTGAATAACGAATAACATTGCCAATGTATTGCCACTCACACTGAATCGGAAGAAACTTACCCTATTCGGTTCCATCTTAATTACGTGTTTATGAAGCTATTTTTCCTCATAATAGCCTATCAACGAAGATGATTTGATGAATCGCTGCGTTACAACTTATCACTTATACACCGGCAACACGCTCATACTATCTTCATTCCTGCAGCGTGAGTTTTTCTACACTTTGAACACGAATTTAGCCGTACTGCTGGTTGAGTTACACAACTCAATTTGCAGACCACGGGGATGCTGCCAACGAAAACCCGTTCATTCTGGACGTATGAACAAACAAATCTGGATTGCTTTATCTTCTTACATTAAAACAAAAGCGAAAGAAATACAACCGATGGGAACAACGAACAATGTTTACACGGAATTTGCTCGGAATGATCAATTGTAATTGTCACTTGTTGACTGCCCCGCGGTAACAGTATGAATGACATGAGTCCATTTGGTTAGCCAAAAATCAATGCCCCGCGTTATCGCAAATTCTAATCGGTTTCTTATCTATTTCTTGTCCAGTGCCAAAGTCACTGCGTGCTGATAAGCTTGTACGCACACACCGTGCTACTGGCAGAAATCGAATGTTTTGACCTTTTTGACGACCGGAGCCGGTAGTGCGTGTGTGTCAGTGCAAGTGTGTTTTTTCGTTCAATCGAAATGTACGTCCTTGACTGTGGATGAAACTATTGCAAAAATTCAAGCTAATGTTTTGATATGTGTTGCGCATTTTTGTAGGGTCTGTTTTGTCTACACTGTTCTGTACAGTTGTGTTGAATAATGCAAACAGCTATATATTTCATAATTAGTCTTCCAATTAGTGAAAAGAAGAGACTTAATAGAAAGGCAAATAAAATAATATAAATGACTCAGTGAATTTAGCAGTAAAGAATCCCGATAAACCCAGGATTACATCATATTTTGTGAAACAGTACACTAAACATAAACAGTGAGCGATTTGCAACAAAACTGAACAGTGCATCGTAGCATACAAACAACATACGTCAACCAAGTATGTTGCTGCATCGATTGGCTTAATATCGCAAAACGAATGTACGCCGTGGCTGGCGCTATCAATAAAGAAGGCAAATTTATAGCACCCGCAATTTAATTTTCTCAAAAAATTTGCCAAATTTATTGTATTGCTACACCGACTGAAACGAATTTGTGAACCTCAATCGACATCCCTACACAAGACCGCAGACGTTATCCAAGAAGTGCCTCGTAGGCTATAAAGAAAGTGTTTCTTCCTATTTTGTTTTTATAGTCTGTATGATAGCCAAGCCTACGAAACAGAACATTCAAGTTAGAGAGCAGAAGGACACGAATAACAACTCGTAAAACAGTGTATGGAACCAGTTACTAGCGTATCGTATCTTCCCTTATTGATTCAACTTTTCATTCTTGATACGGTTTAAGGTTTCTACTAACTATATTTACAAATCCAAAAACAGTACAGTAACTATCAAGAATATTTCCTACCTTCTTATTCTACAGCAATCAAACAAACATCGGATTCTTTTAGTTGTAAACGCACAGTCGAAAAACATGCTCACTTCTAACACTAATCTTTCAATTGCCATTTACTCTGTAAAATGGGATTAATTTGTTATAAAACACCAGCACTGAATTACTACCGCCATGAACTCAAAAGTGAGAAGCGGTCAAATTCATATTTGAAAACAGCAACGGTAAGCACTTACACTACTGCAGCCAACCCGTAAAGCAATCGATGGCTATAAAACATTTTCCAAGACGTTGGATAAACGTAAGGGGAGCAGCTTAACGTCCAAGCAAAGACTTTTATGGGAATAATTAATATACCATTTCGAAAGGGTTGCACCAGAAAGGAGCAACGTAGCAGTAGTGTTGGGTCAGCAAGATGCATAGGTTAGTTCTTAAGAAAGTGAAAATCCAAAAGGGGTTTACTAGGGTTTTGCGCTTGGTTAAATATTTACACAGAATTTTCAGCATAATTAATGCACAAGCTAAACAGAAGACTGTGCTCGTAGACCTTCAAACGGCAAACGAACAAATTGCCATGTTTGAAATGGCCTCCTTGAAATCTGTTAGTTTCATCTGTACGACTGCAAAATAGCCCGGAGCATTTAATGATACAGCACATATGATGCTGCTTTGCCAACACAGCCCCCGAATGTATGACTACCGGTGCTGAGAAAACCGCAAATGTGATCGGCATAAAGTTTTTCCTAACGGCCAAACACATAAACGAAAAGCGAACTGGTACGATGCACATAGAGATGGAAACGTATTTAAAATAGGATCAGAATCTACTAAACGCTATTTATAATCTTATTTGAGAACAACTCAGCAATCATCCTAAATCTACTCGCATCTACTATCTATTTAGTGCACTCGAGCTGCAGTTAGCTAAAATTTCATTTAAAATCACGTAAGCAAATAAAAATTATCTACAAAATTAAATTATTCACGGATAACACAGTGCCACGGTTGGTACCACAGTAAGACAAAATATCCATAAATCTCATAACTTTGGCTAATGTACAATGGTCTCTAGTGAACTAATTAAATGTTTAATTAGAGACTTAGTTTCAAAAAAGTTCCTTTTTTCTACCCACATCCACCCAACGTCGCAGGGGACAAATGAACATGAACAAGAGTTACATTTCAAAAATGCATTAAAAACCTCCATCCTGCATTGCGTTCCAATTGAGCGTTTCAAATATATGAATGTGTTAAAAATGCTGCAAAAAAGCAACGTTTTTTTTTTGCTTAACCAGTCTTAAGAACTTCTCATTTTAGTGTTTTGGTCAAAATCGTTTGACAAATTATAAATTTTACAAAACAACACAAAGTTATATTTTCATAGGCTAATGATATACCAAACACCATAATTAAATTTCTGTCTACTCCAACTTTTCACACATTCCTCTGTTTGCGAAAACAGTCCTCGACGAAGATTTAAATTGGGTGACCAAATAAGTGGATGCTCAAGGGGCATACGTGTTAGAAACTTTCTATACCTACTCCATTTTGCTCCACATTCAAGAGGTTGCACAGTATTTAAGTATTGTTGATGCTCTATATCCTTGATCGTGTATTTTCTGCACTATGCACACTTTGGAGTACTGTTTACTCTTCCCAATGGCACAATAATTTATTTCTACCTTTTCAAACTTCTTTCTGACCATACTCTGGTTCTTGATGGTTTCAATACTTTCAAGTACATCCGTAGTATGCCCATCGAGAATGTGTTATTCTGTATGTACAAAGCCATACATTCCTAATTCACTGCCGAGGCGAGAGCTGCTGTTCATGGCCTAATCTAATAAACAACCTACGATTTATGGTTTGCAATTCAGAAATCTTGCTTCATCGTAAGAAGCCGGTACCGCACTCTTAGCTTGCAGGGAGAAAATTAATTTCCTTTCAAAAGCACATTTAATTAAACTTTTATGAGTGGAATCTTCGATATTAGTAACCGATTATACATTCGCTTCTTTTCCTGCTGAAATTTACTTCCGATGGCTTATTGTTTTCTAATATCCGGTATAACATACAGTGTCTAAGAAAAGGATTCCCTACCTTTTACGGCCACCCCTGTGTGTGTCTTCACTGACACGTGTCTCAAGCGAAGCGTAGCGTACTGATACAATCTAATCACAACCCAACCCAAAGGAGTTTATTTTGAGTCGCCGATGTATGCCACACCGGTGGCCCTAAGATTTTGGTAGGTTTATTTTATACACGAACAAAACAACACGGCCTGGCCGTTTTTGGGTGAATAAAAAAATACTAACTAACAAAGCAAACTAAAATAACATATTTTTTAATTTTATAAGAAAGAATTTGCACTTGCGACAAGCTACATTTTTCGTCTAAATTAACAAGCACCATTGGTATTGACGGTAATTGATTAATTGAAGAAACAAGCAAAGCTAGTTATTTTTATACAATTTATACTATGATATACATTTGCGAAAAATAAAGAACAAATTGCTTATCATTATGTTTATATAATTGAGTCATGACAAGCGGTGTTGACAATACGGCATTAAATCGTCAAAATTAATTATAATTAATTAAAATAAATACATACAAATACGTCATAATTTACAATTTTTGTACAAATATGTCTGATACTTGAGATTCGTCATTATAAAAGGTAACAAAGCTGATTTAAAAGCCTGTGTGATACTTCAACACAAACTCACCTGATCCAGCTAGAATAGCTGTGCCCTGCTTTTGTACACATGAAGCTCGTATGTAGATACGCTGACTTCGAACTTCCTCCCTTCACTGTTCCGAATGGAGGTCCGGCCTGCGCGTGTGAATGATAGGTATCTGTTATTGATATTGTTTAATTATATCAATGATAAGGTCCAGCCCAGAAACAAAGGAGTTAATTAGATTAAATTATCCCGCAGGCAGTGCTTTGATTTATAAATACCGGCGACTGGTGGATTTTCTTAGTTTACGTATTGATGCCTTCCTCTTCGGGCCATCTTCACCCAGCCTACGTTCTTGCTGCCATCCGCTTGTCGTACAGGTTACTTCCGTCGGCTCATTCCACTAAATACCCTGACGAATATTGCATCCAGGTAAACCCTGACATCCCAATGCCTCCATTGAAGTGGACCGCAATGCGGTTCTCAATTATTAATATTATTGATAATTATGTGCACCGATAAGACGGCTGGAATCGGTCTAATGCTGCTAATACCCTCGAGGGGAATGTTTGATGGTAGAGAGTGAGTGAGAGAGAAAGGGTAAAGGCACAGAAAGCGAGAGATCGTGAATGGTGCGGTAGGTCTTGTTATGCTGCCCACCGAACATCTTCGTTGACTCCACCGTTTGTTAACCTTTCTTGCCTACCAACGGCTTGTTGAAATTGAGACAATCTCACCGTAACGTAAGAATAATGCAAGTAGAGTAGTGCCGGAAATGCAACATACGAGATCTTGACAAGCAGGAAGGTATCGTCTGAAATGTCTCCATGGCATCATTTAGCATCTCAAACGGTACCCTCTATTTGTGCAGGTGCCACCGTTTTTGACATGCTTGCTAATTAGTTTTCCTGCACATGTTTTCCAAACTCCCATTTCTTTCTCTTTCCTTGGTTAATCGCTTCACTGCACAAAGTTCACTAAAGTAGCAAAACAATTGTCCCAATAGCCGCGTGGATAAATTGTAAAAAAAACAAACAATTTTTTATCAACATCCAAATATTATTCAACAAAAGTTCTCAAATGAAAATAAATGTATCGGTACATTTTTCCTAAAAAACTTGTTCAAAACATTTTTCCTAAAAAACTTGTTCAATTTCACACACCTGTCACCTTTACGATTTTGTTATGCGTGATTTTGGAATGATTGCCGCATGTATCGTAGCTTAACTGAACCATCATAGCTAATAAATCATCAAAATGATCACATGAGTCAGTTTTTTTGTCATAAAGGACTGCCTGGTCGTATTGCTATACTACAGCACATGTTACCCAGGATGCGTGTTTACAATATGTTTGCAATTGATGTTTTTGAATCAAAATAATCAAAGGCTTTACGAGCCGATCAATATTCCTTGAAGATTTATGAAATAAAACATTAAAACCTGGAACAGTGATAACTATCTGAAGCAAAATTGAGTAAAAAGAATTAACGATCACTGATGTAACGAACTAAATAATATCTATTACGATGTGCTTAGGCGATTGAGGTCAATCCGTCAAAAACATATAAATAATTTATGCTCTTGCATTTTATTACACTGTAATCACATTTAAGCCATTTCAACCAAAACGTTATGAGATAGAGTTAGACATTCAATACACGTTTCAATGTCATATAAAACGCACAGAGAATAGCATTGTGTTCTAAGTCTCTTCTGAGTAACATGATTTATAGTCCAGCTGTTGAGCGGAATAAAGTTCCGAGTGCATTATTCGCGCGGGTAATGCATATCATGTTTATGTCAGCTTATGTTTGTTAGAAAGTTAGAAATCCTTTTCATATTTCAATTTCAGCATTGAATCAGTTAAAACCAGCCTTCCTCTAGGAGAAATAATATAATATTAGCCTTCCTTATTATAAACAAACCTTCCTCTAGGAGAAATAATAACCTATTTTATAAACATGTTCATTTTCAAAGCTCACATTACCTATTTATTAAGGATAAAGTAAAGTTTATATAGTTTATATAAGTGTTTTTCTTATGTAATATAACAATTTGTTTCGTATCTGCATTGCTCCAGGCGTTTCAAGCTTCAATATTAGATAAAAAAGAAGTTACAAAAATAATAAAATAAATCATAAGAAAAGAGCTTCACGTTCCAAGCATTTTAACTTAATTTGTTTAAAACACAAACGGTTTACTGCTTTGCAAACTGGGAACATTGAGTTACACAATAGGAAGCAGCTGAATCAATAAATAATTGCACAACCATTAACATCTTAGTTAAAATAAAATAACAAAGATTAAACTAATCGAAATAAATATGTCATTTTACAAATCAAACGATCACCATTATCAAGAAGATCCATTTACATTGAAGACAATATTGTAAATCCAAATGTTATATTGTATTTCTGATTGTTTCTTCGTTGTTTGACCGTATTGTTCTATTTATGTTTATATTTATGTGAAAATTTTAAATTAATATAATGATTACCAATACCAATATTTTTCTCATATTGAAGACGTAAAAACAAAATCCGTGGAAATCTTTGAGGATTTTTGAAAATCACCCACGGTGAAACCTCAATACCAACCAAACCAACTGGAAATTGTTAAAAGGAAAGCAACAATCGAATAAATTGACTAAAATTAACCGGTCAATTACACAAATCAAATCGACCGCTCCTGAGTTTCTCCGATCTGTCTCAATGCTTTCCGCAAGAGACTTCTAAAGACCGGTAGTACGTCTGAGCGATTTTTTTTATCTTCGAACTGAAGAGTCAACTAACGAGCTTGAGATGTATTCTGAAGTTTTTGAAGAGCAGAAATGTACAAATCTGCATGTTGGTATCGAAAGCAGACCGAAATGAAAAGGTTTGAGGAATGCAAATCGATAAAAACGGTTAAATTCAGCTGGAACATGAAACGGAAGCTAATCATGATTCATGTACAATGCCCGATCAATTATTGTGATGTCCATCTTCCCGAAGACAAAATAGTTAATTTTTTTAATTTTATTTATTGTATTTTTTAAGAATCTGCGATTGAAACACGCGTCTCAATGGTCACTTTCTTGTATAAGAGTCTTGTAGCATTATAATTTAGTATCACAGTAGAAGCCTATTAACCACCACGTTTTGAATGCATTAGCATAAGATTTTCAAACACCAGTTTCTTTCGGACGTAAGAGTAAATAGGCAAACTTTGCTCTAAAGACATCGATCTGATATGCAAAAGATTTAATCCGAAAAATTTATTAAGAACATTTCTTCCAGTGTCATTCCCGGTCATCTTGGGATCCAGGGACGATACCGAACAAGACGTCAGATTTGCCAGATTGTCTACGTTAGGCCTAAGAAGAACCTGTAGACTGGTATCCTTACTAAGCTCACCACTGCAACGCCTTCTAACGACGGATTTTGCAGTGCAAAGTGGTACCTCTGGCTAACGTTAAGATTCTTGCTCTATGACCAGCAAAGGATCACAAAAGGATTATTCTAAACTATCAACCTACGACAAGAAGTTCACAGTCCTGCACGAACTGGCTCGCTGCATGAGAAAAACCCGGTTGTACCCGATATAATTATGATAAACTTGGCAATCTTTCCATGTTCTTAATTTTCTGAAACCTTTCCTAGGAGTAAATCTCCGGACGCAATCAGTTTCACCGTAGAACCCGAAGGTAAAGAAGCTTTTAGCAATAATGAAGATTAATTAAAACAGCCATCGAAGGAAAGATGTTATCACGAAATGACCCACCTTGCAGAGGTAGTCAAACGATAGCAGATACGATGCATAGAAATAGATTTTCATTTAGTTTTTCCTTATTCTTGCACTAAACACTTCATCCTTTGAATAACAGGGAAACGTTTCTTATGAAATGTAAATGTACTTGCTTATTTAGCTGGTTATTTATTGCCTTTAGTATGTCCAATTATCCAGACGCTAGCTTCTTTAACTTTCACGACCTTATTTTAGAAAGTCACAAGCCATGAACGCCGTAAGATTTTGCCATTTTTCACATTAAAAGCATCAATAAACATAACGAATCAACAAAGTGATAGGCTTTTAATCACATTTCATCATGATAATATAAGAATAATGATTCATTGACGTTACATCCCTACGGCGAATAAGCGTGACTCCATTGCACTATGGGCACTTCATGAAGAATGTCGATACGATCTTCGATCGTTAATTTGTTATTCTAATGTTAACGTTTTATTGGTGCACATGATGTTGACAATACGACAACGTGCCGTCATTTTTAATTATAAAATCAAATCAAAAACCAATTTTTTATTGCTGTTGGTGCACTTTCTCACACCGGATCCAATTAATAAAATTATTTTGTTGCCTACAATTCATGAGAAGTCTAAGTAGGAACTTTGTATGTTTTGATAATTTTGCGAGGAATATGGATGAAAGAGGTGTGTCAAAGGTGGACGAACTTACGTCTGAATGACTGAATAGTCTGGTATGGGTAAATGAAGAATAAAAAAAATCAGTAATGTAGCAAAATAATACTTTAAGCTACTATGTTTAAAAAATAGATATTTCTTTTATAAGATATACTTAAATCAGAAAAATAACAAATAACCATCTCATTTCTTATGTACGTTTGGTAAGTGGTATTGAAAACTCATGTAAAAACTACCGATATGGAGACGCCTAGTATATCAGGTGTGGTAGATTTAATTTATTGTGAGGTTTACCATAAAATATAAACAAAAGTTTAGAAAAATATATTAAAAAGCACTTACTGTAACCATCAAAATTACGAAACGGATATGAGTCATTTTAAGTTGTAGAAGAAAATACAAATTCATCTATTTTTTATCAACTTGAAAGTAAAGCAATACCTGGCCGTCCTTTAAGAATAAAAAAAAAGTTCAATAAATTCTCATGTACACATAAAAATACACATTTATATTTTCCCTATTCAAACCTTTAGTTTAGAAGAGAAATTAAAATTACACTTTTGAATTCTAACCGAAAAATTGCCCGTTGTGCGTAAGAAGCTATCGCGAATCATTAATTATGAAAACATACTTTCTTCCACATCACACTGGTTAGAAAATTGGCAAACAATTCTGTCAACACAATTGGTTGTGTTTGGCAGAACGTAAGTCGTTTATCAAGTTAAAGGCTAAAAATACTCCCGACAGCTATCTCTAATGTACAACCGCCAATAATGATGCTATTGAATCCAATTTTTCATCATATTTTGGAATACTATGAATTATAGGATTATTTTCTTCTGCACTTTTCAGACTTCTGTCTTTTGTTATAAGAAAATATATTAACGAATTATCAAAACATAACTTATAGTACATAAAATTTATTGAAAGTGTTCAAAAGAACAATAGTAATTTGAGTCACTCTTTGAAAAGTCATTCTGAAATGTGTAATTGTACACATTAACACTATTCTACTTGCAGGGTTCTACAAACATTTGCTGGTGCAACAGAAATTCAATCAATGCTCAATTCCACTTCGATCACTATGCAACAAGCACAATCAATTACTCACAACTTATCTTCGTTTGTCTCAACTGTCATCTGGAAGGGTTTTCTTTTGCAATCAGACATATTCGACGCGATTTGAACTCCAAATAAATCTCTGTTGTGTGGCAAGCAAACCCTACCGACACTGCGGCACACAATGAAAACCGGATGACATAAGGTATATAGATTCAAAAGTAAGAAGTGAGAAGCAAAGATCATTGTTTAAATTATTTAAGCACGTCGATTCACGGGATCATTTGGCAAAAAGCAATACTACCAATGCACGCCACAGCAACGGCAGGAATAACAAAAAGCTTCAAACACAAACGTTCGTACAATCAGAGAAGCAATACCACCAGACACCAAAGGCTGCAAAAAGCTAAGACATTTCCTACCGCCAAATAGTATTGGATGGCAGTGGATGGTTATAAAAATTCACCGTTAAATAATGCATGACCAATTCCATTTGGTATTTTTCTCCCCGGATCCTTCCTGCAAGCTTTTCACCGGCAGGAGTCATACACGGAGAAAATCCACATCGGCCACCGGCCACCTCTGGATGGTACTCACATGGGGCTCACCATTTCTTTTGTCTATTATGATTATCCACGTTTACTCATCCGACCAATCGAAAAAATGGTTGATCTTGGGTCGGCTTGTGCCGCACAACAACCTTACAACACGATGCGCTGCTCGCGGAAAGCATCCTCACATCAACCGAACCAGCTCATGAGTTTATTTCATTTTAGATTTTTATAGCTCTTGTTACTGCCTGTTTCTGTTCACATTACGCCATGTTTTCGCTTTTGAAAAATGTACCAAATATGCGGTTTGCCGGATGTAGTAGCTCTTGGACTGTCTGCCCATGTCGATGTGCAAAAGGGAGATAGATACACAACAACCAAAAAAAAACTCTAGTGGTCAATTAGATTTATTGAAATCTTTTACATTATTTATAGAAGCAGCTGGCCTGTAAATCAGAGTACGCCTTTCTTTTTATTCAGAAGATGGAGGTAATATATTCCGCTGACCTCTTATTCCATCGTGAATTCGATTATGATTGCAACATTCGCTCGGCGCTACCTCGGCGTACTCTCTCTCTCTCTCGGAAGGAGGATCCTTGCCGGATGTTTTCTTATTTTACGACTGTAGTGCTTTGCTTTGGTCACCCGACCATCACCAGGTGTAATAACCTACCATGAAGCCATAAATAACGCGCCTGTGTGCATTATGTTTCCTCCCGATTCTGCCAGGCAGTTCAGTGTAACTTTCTCAACAAGCTTAACGGTAACACTGTTTTCATCAAAATGGGATTCAAAAGCACACGATAATACAATTTGACATTCATACATGATTTTACAACGTGTTTCTGTATTACGGTGGTGTGATACTAGGCATGGAGACTCCTTCTTACAGCTCAGAAACAGTCAACTTAAGAGAAAGCACCAAAAGGTAAGAGAATTACGTTTGATTTGACGATACAAGATGCCATTACTTACACGTTTCGAATAAACCTTTAAAGTTTTAACTTATACGATCGTAGAGATTGATCATGAAAAATTCATCGATTAATATCGTTTTGACACTGATGAACACATGTGCATGGAATGATGGCTCCAAACGTTGGTTAGATTAAATGTCATTACCACTTGCGTTTGAACTTTGATCGTTTTTGTATATTTTAATATTTTATCCTAATTTAATAACAAATAATCCGACAATCACAGCAACTCATGAGGAAATTTTTTTTTTTTTAAACTTGTCATAAAGCTGGTTAAAATTGTTATAAATCTTAAATGTAATCGAATTAAAAGTCAGTTTGGTAGATTAGTAGCTCAGTAGGTAACGATCCTCGCCACAAAACTGACATACACTTCACCACAGTATAATTCATCATTATAATTCAACATCTGAAGTAATGAAAGTTGTTGATAACTTTTATCCAATAACCTACAAGCACACATTCTGTATAATGTGCACGGGTAATGGTATTAAAACCAATATCGGACAGCTGTACTGCCAAAATAAATAGATGACCCAGTACGAAACACCAACTGTTACATTATTGCGGTGAAACAACGTCCATATACTAAGGTTGACTCTAAACTCTGCATAAGTTAGGGCAGCATTGTTTATCGCTTTTCCGGTGCTCTATGTACAGCACGACTTGGTAGATGTTCAAATTCGTTTTATTTTCTTTGGCAATTCGTTGCAACATGTGTTATAGAGCAAATAATGAAATTGTGTTGATTTTCATAATTGGTCGTGCCAGATAAACTTCCTGGATATTGTACTAAACTCATCATTACTTAATATTTGTCAAAAATTCTGCTAGATAATGTTGGATTGAAGCATTTCATATTGAAGCTAAAGAGTATGTAAATTTAAGATCAAAAATATTGAATTTTAATATCAATTTAATTCCGTAAAAAAAATTGCGGAAAAAGAAATATCGATGATAAACTATATCTTTTTTGTAAGTTAGTTTAAGTTTAGCCGTCCCTACTCAATGAAATAGACAATTTATAGCTGACCTTTTAGCTATCGACAAATTATGGCAAATAGGCCAAAACTGGAGAGACCAACTCTCTCGAAATTCCAGAGCCAGACAAAGACAAACATAATCAATTCTCAACGAATTAAAATGCATTTCTTTTAATCAAATATACATCTAATATACATAAGTCATAAGTATAGTACACATACGATCTCGAAATTATGTCCTAGTTAATTTGAAAGAATTGAAACAATCATATGCTAGGGTAGTGGGTTAAAGTAAGGCAATAATTGTCCGATAGAACATTTAGTGAGTGCCGAGCCCCTGCGAAACATGTGCGGATGGGGCGGTAAGAACATTGGGAAGAAATCGCCGGAACTCGTAAAGTAACGGTTTCAAATTCATTATGCATGAAAAGAAGCTGCATGCATGAAAGGACAAATGTATCATCCACAAGCCGTGAATCAAAAGAAATTATTCATAGCTTACTCCTTTCAGATGTCAGACCCAGGCTGCTCAAAGTATCCTTCCATACCTATTTTCCTCGCTCTCAACTGCTGCAATACTTTCCATGATTGTTCGAAATTTTTGTTCTTGGCGTAACGATATATGGTAATGGATCTACAATAAAATGATGTTCCTTTCAGTGTTTTGCTACATTGCTGTGCTCCCCAGTAAGCCTACATAAATGAGATAGTAGAACAATACAGCTGTACTTCTTTTGCTATTCTTGTCGTGATCACATCACAAATGCACACATTTTTATCATGCGTAAATGAACGTTCATATACCAGTACATGACGAAGGTTCATTGTTTCTATTCTTAAATCACAGACATGTGGTTTGTCTTGGCTTATCTCACTTAAGCTGCATCATAATTTAAGTGACATGTACATATAACTGTCAACATATCAAAAATCCAGGGCTGTTACTATTTGCTCAATCCAAATCAACGTACTGCAAGTCATACTTCAACAAAAATACCAAATATATAGATAAATAAATATATGGAAGAACCATGATGATTCTGTGTTACTTTTTAACAACTTTACTATAATCACAACAAGTAACTGTTGCTTAAGAACATCAGTTGAAATAGTACCTCTATTTAAACATCTATTTTATGTAAACCTGTTATATATCTTTTGAAGATTCAAATCGAGCGAAACGAAATTTACTTCTCGTATAAGTAAATTTCTGGAATCATTTGTTAAAGAACTCGCTACTCCATTGAGACCACAAACACATACCGTTTGATTAGCTCTGGCCGAACTTGCATTGCAGTTCCCACCAAACCCAGACAGAACTAGTACGTACACTAGACAACCAGCAAACTACGCTTCTACACTTATCGATGATGGTAAAGAATCTGGTTTTCAAGCGTCCGCAGCCGTTCGCCGTCCAAGTGCTTGGCGGGTTGGGACCTTTTAAGAAAACGGCAAGGAGAGTGCTAATGTTTTATTCACCAATTTTAAGAACACAGCAAAACAGCTCATAAATATCGTATCAAACGTTTGCCCGGTCAAGCGAAAATCTACAAAGCGTGAATACTTAATAAGGCTTCTGCACCATGCATATGTTTCCTCTGTCCGGACTGGGCACGATGAAAACGCCGACAGCAAGACGCTGGCGACAATGCTTTGCCGAAAGCATCGAATGCGGAATTGAATTGCGATTGCGGTATGCAGGCATCTTGCTGAAGGAAATTTAGCAACTGGTGACCACTGCATTGCCGGATGACTCTCAACTTGAAACATTTCTTGCCAAAAGTCATTCAAAGACTGCATAAGAAATTACTCGGAGAAACTTACCGTCAAACACGGTATGGACATGATACATTCCATCTTCAATATGTTGTCTGGACGATACAACATCGGTTTGAATAAAATGAGTATCGAAGTTGCAGTAAACCTATAGTATTGCATTAAAGTAAAAACGGTCTGCTCCCGATGCTCGTATGCTGTCAGTTAATATCTGTTTAATAACAATTTATGATAATAAAACTTCTTTTAGCATCACATCACTTATGTTTCCGCATATCTTTAAATTAAACGTTTAAACACTAATTTCATCAGATTCCAATGTATTACTCACTACGTGCTCGGTCCGGTGTTACACATAAATAATTCTTCTCTGTTTATTGCTGACAGTTGAGTCTCAATGTAAACCTAATTAGTGGTCAAAAAAGAGACTCAACAGATACAATTCTCCCGAATATGCCAGAACCACACGAACACACACACACACATACACACGCTAAATCCATCTATCTCATGAGCAATACCGTTTGCATTGTAACCGGAAGTACGCTCACAACAAAGGTACCAAAGGTATTCCGGACCGTAGGTAAAGCAACGAATGCGCGATTTCAGTATGGTACGTCATGAACTTTGCGCCAGTCCAATAAATAAACCGGAGCCGCATGCATTCATCAGCGCAATTCGCTTTTGTTCTGTACACATCCCCTATTCTAGCTCTCTTTTTTACATGCATGAGCTACTAAACCTCGGATGAGTACGCACTGCTCGGCATGAAAGTGAACGCCATTTATTTTGATCACGAGCAGCTTCATCGCATGAGTTAAAGCGAGCATATGACCCTAAATTGGTGGAGCTTTCGGGTCAGTTTCAATCTGCATGTTCGATGGTAAAGTTCGCTGTCTGTCTGAAGTCACTGAAATCTTTCCAATAAAATGGAGGAATTGCTAGTACATTTCACCTGCGCTACGTTGCGTTCCTACCCAGATATACTTTCCGAGCGAAAGGATTTCGACGGATTTGTGTTGTAAAATTCTGGATTAGTGTTGAAGGAAATAGGGCCGCATAATTACTCGTAGTTTCAACGCTGGTGAGCTGCGTTCTTTGCGCAGAAAAAAAACTGACTATCACCAGACCAGAACAAGTGGCAAAATTATGTGTTTGCAGTGGTAGATCTTTAACTTGTTGTGATCGAAAGTAGTTTGTGGTGTGAAACAGCATACCAAAGTTACAGTTCAAGGTCAACAGTCTTCCTCAACATAGTTGAGATGTGTCCCTTAATTAAATATCATACAAAAATCAGGCTAAATATAGTTTGAAACATCCAATCAGTGAATGTGAACATTCTGTGTGGTGTGTTACTTTAAATGTAAGTATATAAAATCTATAATTTACGAAAAATCCAGCATAGAGTAGGTTTGCGTGTGTGAAATAAATGTTTTTATAACAAGCAAACAACGCTACACACACTCACAAGCACCGTGTATCCCCCTTGTGCAATAACAATAGCTCGGAAAAGTCCGGAGCCGCTCAACCGAGCCGAAACATTTGCTGCAGCTACATTCATTGTCGCTTCAGAAGTTAATGATTGGACCAGAACCGAAAACAGAGCAACGCAAAACTGTTTTCCCCTTTTCCCGTCCTTCTGAAACGTGGCACCTGATGGATATTCTCATGCTAATGATCAATCCGGAATTAGCTTGCATCATTGTATGCGTTGTGAGTGACCAGACTCGCGCGATGTCAGGCACTAGCTGGCGATAAAATAATGCGTAGATGCGTCTGGTCGTTCGTATGTTTCGAATGTTATTGAAAAATCAAGCATTAAATTGCATATCAACTCCAAAGAAAACGACATTACGAGTTGTCTTCTCGCTATACAATCTTGCGAGTTCTATCCTCCCTCATGCTTCAAACATGTTTCAATGAACCAATCATGTTTCAAACATATCCCAATTTTAAATTGTAATTGTACTTTATCTTAGTTTATTATATCCACATAACCACGAATTTAATAGTCGTTTGTTTTGAACGTTTTGCTTTCTGTTCTTATCTCTATCACCAGGATTCATTGTAATTCATGCAGTAATCAAGTCATATTAAACTTAAGATGGCCACAAGTATCCATGTGCCTTTTAAAATTCTATTCATTTGGACCTGTTGGCAAGTCTTCGAACTCACAATAAGCCAAACACAAGATGCTACAATCGTCCTCAGTCAAGGAACTCTAATAGGGGTGAGAATATTACAGAAATGTCTGTTTGTGTTCAGGTTTTTCAATGTTTCCTTTTATACAACACACACACACACACCCACACAGCTGAAAGTATTTCCCGAAACATCGCGGATACCTATCTTCACCTACCTTGGCATTCCTTATGCAAAGCCACCCATTAACGAGTTACGGTTTGCCCCACCAGTACCAAGCCCCGGATGGAACAGAACACTGTACGCCCGTGATTTCAAACCAATTTGCCCACAAATCGAAAACAGCAGCTACGAAGATTTGGGAAGCGAAAATCAGTTCCGATCGCGTGAAACTAGTGAGGATTGTCTCTATTTGAATATATGGATTCCGGAAACAGCAATACGTTACGGCGGGTTCCCGGTGCTGGTAATGATTACGGGCGAGGAAATGGGTTTTGATTGGAACGCGAACCGTGCGAGCGGATTGGACCTTGCCGCTGATGGTATCATCGTCGTGACGGTGCAGTACAGAACCAATGTCTTTGGATGGTTGTCCTTAGGACAAAAGTATGCACCGGGAAACCTGGGTCTGCTTGATCAGCAACTGGCGCTTGTCTGGATAAAGGATAACATACAAAAGTTTGGCGGTGATACGAATCGGTTAACGTTGCTTGGACATGGGACGACTGGTGGCCCTAACGTGATGACCCACATGGTCAGTCCACGCGCAAGGGGTCTATTTGCACGAGCAATCATTATGTCTGGCACGATCTTTTCGCCATATTCCGAGACAAATACCGACATTAAACTGTCGCAAGAAATTGTTAGAATTTTGGCATGCAATTATGACATAGGAAGAAATGTGTTGAAATGTCTGCAGCAAAAAAGTATTCACGATCTTCTGCGAGCCTATGAGTACATTTATCGCAATGGAAACTATACCGTCAATCTTGGGCCAATCATAGACAGCTATCTATCTCCAGAGAAACGTTACATTATCGATGATCCTCGAGCGTTGTTCCAAGCCAAGGCACTATTCATGGAGGACATGCCTATTCTTTTCGGTATTACAAGCAACGAGGGCGGATTCTTGTTCAGCAAGTGGATTGAGCTAGCTCGTCAAAGCATTGATTCTCTCAAAAAGTATATTAACGATACGTTGCTACCCAACATTATCGAGCGGTATGACTTTCAAGGAATTGGACAAGATCAGGTATGTCAATCGTTAATATCCTTTTCTTTTTTTTTTTTTTTTGCTGTGAATTATAATCTTCCCAATTTTTGCAGATTCGAGAAACCATCAATTGGCGTTACTTTGATCAAATTCCTCAAACATCGGCACATCACATGCATGCCATTATCAAAATCATTTCGGAAACACGTTACGAAATACCCTTCTATAGAACGCTCAAAGCTCTAAGTTTCCGAAATAAATCCGCAAGCACAGAGTCTACCACCATTCTAGAGAGTTTGTTAACTGATGCAGACGACAATGCAGAAAAGCGATCTAATGTTAGCAAGCTTTACGTGTACCTATTTCACCATCCCAATTCAATGGACATGAGGGGAAAGATTAACTTTTTTGGTGGAGCATCACATTCCTCGGATTTACCGTTCCTGATGGGACCAAGTCTGTACAGAGAAATTGGCCGCCGACGGTTGTCACTGGTGGAAGACAAGTTGTGCAAAAAATTGCGATCTTTGTTCTCCGAGTTCATCAAAGGCGGGTAAGATCAGTCCAATACCAACATTGGCCACGTGTAATAACACTCTTTTTTTAACAGCAACCCAACTCCCGGCCGCCAATTTGACTCTTGGAAACCGTACAGCGATGAACTCAAACACATCAAACTGATTTCCGCCAAACCAGAATCATTTCACCGAAACGATCATACGTCATTGGAAAACACGTTCGAAGATAATTTACAGGAAATCGAAGAAAAGCTTATCGGCTCTATAGACGTACAAGAAACATCTACTAATGTAAATACATCAAAGAACCCGTACGAACTCAACCCCAACATGCAGGCTGATCAAGAAAATGCGAGGACTTCTAAAAATGCCGTCTTTCTTGCTAGTGCAAGAGATTCGGAGTATTTCTACTATCTTCGAAAAATGGACAGTTTCTGGGGCCAGTTTCTACCAAAACTTAGTCAAATTATGAACGAAACCAATCAGGAAAAACTGCGCAATCGACGAATTGACCTCACGCTTGAGGAGGAACAAGATCTGTTTCGGGAAACTGCAGCGGCTTCTAAATACAAGCACGCCTTTTTCTCCATGCTCACTCTGGTGTGCATGCTGTTGGCTGTGTTGTGTATTTGCGTCTACATCTTGAAGAAAAACACCAACACCAAGCTATCGAGCATATTATGACACAAACTTTTCTTCCGATCGAACCTTTTCGATCGGAAGAATCGACGAAAAAAACCGGACGTTAGCAGCATGGGCGACGAGGACGAAATTAACGTTACGGCGATCAGCCATCACCGAATCAAAACGGCTGAACGTGTGATAAGGACTAATCCACTGTATGGTGACAATTTTCGCAAACTTAGCGAAAGCCTTAGCTCGGGCACTGGAGATAGCAGCGGCGTAAGTGCCAGCAATCGAAATGTTTTAGGAACACATAGATCTCCGCATACGATGCGAATGGATCGACCTGTTGCTATTTTGACCGATTTAGATGAAGATCTGGAAGTCAGCAATTGGCGTTATCAACTATCGGCAAGCCATTTCACGCCGAATACTAACACTCGTCGGCAAAGGCAACAACAGCCACTGTGAATACATTTAGAACACGAGGCGCTTTGGCGCTTTGGAGGGATCTAGGATAGTTGTTGAAATATTGGTAAATTTAAACACCAGTAGTTCCTAATTTCGAAGCGGCCTTTAAATTTGGGTGAAAAATATATTTAACTAAAATCAATAAATTGAGACAGTTTGAAATATATTGTAATATATTCTGTATCATATAAAGCGTGCAATAAAAGTGAAAACATATTTGAGCGGTGTAATAACGGTGAATAGAGTTGCAACACTGCGCATCATTATCTGCAAGTAATAAGTTCATTAATACAATAACTATGTAATGTAACTGATGAGATAACCAAAAAATTAAACATTACTAAATAGATTAAAAAATGTACATAAAATTTACAATGTACGGATAAAATGTAAAATTTTAACTACTTTCTCAGCTTAGATTGAATTGATATTGAATACCAACCCTGCCCTATTCCATTCGAGGACAGCGCCATCTATGTGTGAAACTATAGTCGGTATTATAGATTCGGAGCAAACGCTTCGTTTCAAATGTCAGTCAATTCACAATCAACGAACGCACGATTGTTGCATGATTAGTTCAGTTGGTTGGATGTGAGTTGGCAGCACAGGAATCCATACATGCAAGGAAATACGGTCATAGTTTATATGCGGAAAATTATATTTTTGTTCATTATACACCATTAAATTAATTTTGTAATTTCTTCTTGGCTTTACATCCAACAACCAAACAACTATTTCAGGCCAGCCATCTAATGGCTTATGAGACTTATTAATATCACGTTGTCTGCCCTCTCACTACGGGGAAACGATCCGAAAAGGATTTGAACCCTGGTCCTTCGGTTTAAAGATTGACGCCTTTGTCAGCTCTACCCACCGCACCGGACAGCAAGTGCGTGAATTAAATATCATATTTAACAATAACGAAAAATTTACTTCAAAGCGAAGCATGTACACCTTACGACGACAGATATTACGATGACAGGAAATGCATTCTTCGTCTTTGGTTCTATAGCCTCAAGAGGTCTTGGACACTCATTTCGTACTTCGATGACGAGGTTCGAGGTTCGATAGTGTTGGATTCCATAGATGTTAAATAGATGCTGCTCCTAAACGGCACAGCTATCCGCTGGCCCAAACAAATATGTTGGGCTTCTCAAGTTATTATTCTTTATCCACGTCATATATTCAAACGTTTAGTATTATTCTTGCAACTTGCATCTCCAAAAATCTTTATTTGCGTTATGTAGGTATTTATATTTCAATATACTTAATATTCTTAACCATAGCTAGTCATCAAAGAATAAAACCTGCACCCAACATTCTATCGGGCATCATATATCAGGTATGATCTATTGAATAAAGATCCGATATACTAGTGGTACCAATATTGTTTTGGATTTAAACCCATTATATTCTAATCACTTTTACGTACGAGAACGTTCTTCAGATAGAGTTCAAATACGCTTTAAAAAAAAAACATTATCTTTTATCCATAAACTTGTTTTGAATCATACATTCTATACTGGAATGGCTCAGGCTTATGGATTATCAGTTTGGTAGAGTATAATCTCACTTTTGAATATCCATAACACTTTCTACAACTTTCTTCACAAACAAATATCCCAACACAAATTGTTAACCTTCAGATAGTTACCAAAAACGAAGCCGGAAGCTAATTCCCATCAGAAACTGGAGAGTTCTTTGGAGAGTTTTGTTCCTACCACAATACTGTAGGGCATAGGCACATGTGTCCTCTCCTTTGGGGTGCAATTAATATGCTTGTTTCTCTGGCTTCTTGATTCCTTCCTATGGCTTCTACGCAAGCGCACATTTTCGAACGTCCATTTCTCTGCGAACAGCGTGAGACACACATGCAGCACGCTCTCTTTGCCCATTATCGGTCTCCGTTTAATACGTCGCTTCAAGTGAGCCGAGTCTCGGTAAACAAACGCACTGTAATGGCCAAACAGCTGAGACAAAAGTAGATCCGTCGCGTCGAATACGTCCGCGTCATTCGCGTGAAAAGTCGGCAGCCGCTTTACGTTTTCGTTTCGGCCACTGTCCAGAGTGTGTGCTGTGCTGTGATGTGTTGTGATCAATTTGTGTGCGTCCCGCAAAGAACCATGCTAATAACTAACGGTAGCAGTTCGCGAAACATTATCGTTCTATGCGCAGATTGATTGAAACCAAATCTTACAGTTTCTATCACGTGTGTTACAATCGTAGTTTAATTGCTACAATACATCATTCCCGGTTACAACCAACACAGTAGGATTGATTAATGCAAACCATGCACTAATGGAATGAACAAGTTTTAATGATTATGTAACGCGTGTTACACTCCACACATTGTGAGTACTGCTGTTTGTATCCCTTATCTATCACTTGTTGCCAGAAGTGCATATCAGAAAACTGTCATTATTGTCAGCAGAGGTTGACACCTGTCTTCATTTGAGTTAAACGTTGATGATGATTGCTGCAATAACTTGTCGTTCAAATATTATCTTACGCATCGTGTTCATTGACATTTTTTGGAGATAAGATAACAATGTCTAATTTATTCAAAATTGTTACTTCTTTCATTCAAATCAGGTCGAACTAAACTTAAACACAGCACACGACCTAGCGAATGTGGTACAAATTTCTCTAATTGTCTATTCGCAATTGTACACTTGACCAGAATCTGATAGCTGTATAGACACATGGACAGGCTTTTGCTCCTTTTGCTAGATACACGCTCGTTCAGTTAACAATGTTGCTGTAAATCCGAATACCCATTACGTGTTTGCATTCCATAAGCTGCAATAAAAGTTTCTATTTGTTATGTTATGCTTTGTTTGTTTATTGTCTTAGCAACACTAAGAGGCACAACAAATAATCTAGATGTCACCATAGCTCATACAATTTATTCAATTGACACATATTGATTGAAATCGATTAGCAAAACTGGCCGGTCACAGATATCCTTGACGTTAACTGTTTGAGAACATTGTTTTAATAATAGCTTCAAGTGTGGCCTTCCTTCAATCGTTCTCTTTGGGCTGCCAATTTGATAGAGGTTAATCAATGTGTGTATGTTTGGAAATACTCCGAACTATTTCGTCGAACTCGATGTTTAGTATCAATCATTCGGTTGCTCAGGTATCCGTTTGAGGACTCATATAGAAGCTCAAGTTTGAAATATGAACAAGATAGACATAAAAATTAGATCGGCATGAATCAACCGAGGATAGTTTTGAATGTCTAAACATATAATGGATTTATCATTCTTGCCTCCTTGTCACTATCACTAGAGTCGCTATCACTCAATAAAATTTTATAAATAACACAGTTTACTACTTTGGATGCCTCAAGTAAACAAAACTTGTTGAGTGTTCGTTAATATTTTACAAAGTATCATAATAACGCAAAGAGGCAGCTCTGTAGTACAGGCGACAACGGCGCCGATCTTCATACGGCAGGACCGGGGTTCAAATCCCATCCGGACCGTCCCCCCGTAGTGAGGGCTGACTAACCAAATACGTGGTATCTATCGGCAGTCTAGTAAGCCATTTTATGGCCGGCATGACCTTTGAAGTCGTTAAGCCAAGAAGAAGATAATAACGCAATATATTCTATTTGCGCTGAAAAAAATAATTTAAGACACTTCCGTAAAAAGGCTTGTGTAAATCATGACAATTAGAACATTTTCTTACAACACAATTTAAACTACTTGTCTGCAGTTAATAGCACCGTTAGCCATGGGACGGTTCGGTGGTACAGACATGGCAGGACCCGAGGTTCAAATCCCATCTGGACCGTCCTCACGTAGTTTGATGGTCGACTATCCAACCACGTGGTATCAAGTCTAGTAAGCCATTCGATGGCCGGCGTGACCAAATAGATCGTTAAAAGCCTAGAAGAAGAAACCTTGGTAAAACATATAAAGTACCAAAACAGTTTAAAATTCGTCTATTTTTTCCGATAATGGAGGAAACACGTGTTTCTTTGTAAATCGTACGATTGGGATCAGCTATGTTAATTTTTTTGTAATGTTTCCTTATTTTTCCTTTAATTTGTCTACTCATGATAATTATGTGAATTTGGAGTTGTTTGTGGTGGGAAAAATTGTACCGCTTTTTTATTTCTTTTGAAGCATTCGGTCTATCAATCAATTGCTCGACTCATTTAACATGCCGTCGCATGAAAGAAATGATTGTACTGAAACTAAACGTCTAATCATTTGGATTGCCGTCATCGTTAAACTTACATGGTTCCTTGCTAAGAACAACCCCAACCGTTGTCTGTTCAATCACCCGTTCAGGTGTTTCCCATTAGCCCAGCCAAGATCAAAACTTTACCCATGCAAATTACTGTACATGTTGCGTGAGACATTGGCCATGAAAAGAATCAGTTGTAATATTTAAATTCATGCGTATATAACTGGCGGCGATTTCAAGGATTTTCAACTACTGACACAGTAAAGTGCATCAATCCGATCGTTGACTCCAACAAGTGTTAATAAACTTCTGGCGGAAGTCTTTTTTTACCAGCCGTAACCTACCTGAAGCGTATGGGTGCAAGGTGCCTCATGTCATCTTTTTCAAATGTTACGATTGTCGCTTGCACTGAGCCTTGAAGTGTAACGGGGCACCTAATCATCGACCAATGTGCAGTCGATGATGCGATTCAAAGTCAAATGGCTTCTAACTCAATCACAGCTGCTGTTGAAAGCTGCTACTTTCTGAGATCATTAAAACACCAACCAAGCTGTTCTCTTCGCGTGCTAGCTGGTTCAGGGATGTCAAACATTCAACTGCGTGTAATAGAAAAGCATGCTATGAGTCCGTCGTAATTGTGAACAAATGTAAACGAAACTAACTTGCTTAGACCACCATATCTAGCATCATCAACGCAAAGCCAAGTGCTGGAACCAGGTTTGCCAACGCTGCTATCGTCTGTTGCACTATCTTTTTACACGTTATCTCATATTTTGAGAGAGGTAACCATTCTCCGCTTCTCAACGAATCCATCCGCTCAGCCGATGATTGTGTACAACCAACGCTATTTTGCTTCGTTTTTCAGAACGTGTCCGACTGTTATTGTGGTAACAGCCAGCTGATCGTCGTCGGACACCCGGGAATTTACCGGATCATCAACTACATCACCAGCAGCGAACGTGCTGCTCACAGAGCGTCCCTAATTAATCGCCATCGCGTTTTAATCGGTAGTGATTGAACTGAAGTCATTGGTCCGACCGAAATCTATGGCACACAACTCAGCAATCTACGGAAGGAAATAGCACCACGTACCAGGGCACCAGGCTGGAACCGGGAGTGATCGAACCATTATTATCAACGGCTAATCTCACGGTTGACGATCGCATCGATTTGACAAACTCAACGCCAAGTTCACAATCGTTTCTTGGGGCTTGGGACGTTATGCAAGTGTGAAAAAGTGAACCATTTCGCGCTGTTGTTGCTTCCAACAGCCACGCGTGTGTCGCTAGTGAAAAGAAAATCGTTGCCAATCGAGGTCGCGTCATCAACGAGCGGATAAACGTGTAGCGTTTGACTTGTGCTGTGTGCTGGCAAAAAAAAAATCACACATCGGGCGCTATACTTCTACAGTACATTGCGGCCAGTTGGCAACAGTATGATTAATCAAAAAGCGCCACTAGAAGATGGCAGGTTCGTATGAATATTTTGTTGTACTAGATCAGCACTCGAAAGATCACCAAAAATGTACAGTGTACAGAGCGTTATGAAAATGTATGTGTCTGGTGCAAGGAAAGTGATTTAATTGTTTACTTTTATGTTATGCTCTTCTCCATGTATCCGCCATAACAACGCCATCCCTTCGATGCTGTAAAGAACATCCAAAGAAAAGCCACAGTACAGTGAGCTGTCGTATCTCGTCACTAGACAATGCCTGCAGCGAGAGGACCTTAATCAGCTTTCACAGTACGAAAGACTAAAGCCGACTGGTAAGTGTGTTATGCTTTTTATGCGGTTCCTACCGTGTGTTTTAAGATAAGAGCAAATACAGCTCTCCTGTGTGTTTTATTCGTGTAGTGAGAGAATGCATAATTCTGTTTGATCATAACGACAAACGTGAAGGCATTGAAGAAAAGTAAACTATTACAAAGCATAGGAGTTGGTTTCTATCATCTTTGTACAGGATAAAACCAAATTAAACACGTTGTGACATTGTGCAACGTTCATTGCAAAATTGATCGACAGCAAATATGTGATATTGGCACCTTAACGCATGGATCAGTGTCATTTTTTCGATCCCGGCCATTACCAAAGTCGATTATTAATTAACACTAGGTGAGCGACACAGTTCACTCCGGTAAAAGATGCTATTTTTGTTGTTGTTTGCGTGACGTTTTGATAAGGCCCATGCACGAGATTGCAACTTTATGTCCATTTCATTACTTCGTGCAATTCTTAAAGCATTCAGGACAGGTAGTCTTCTGTCCGGAAATGTTTTTTACGTAGGTTTTAAAAGCAATCTAGGTGTTATTTTTACATTGCCGTAATTTCGAAAGTTCAGCACAACTTTTTACACTTCCTACTTCCTACAACCGCTTATATTGATAGGGAAGGAAAATCTCGTTTGGAAATTTATTTTTGGAAGAGGAAAAGAGAGAAGAGAAGAGGAAAATTTTGGATAGTATTTTTGCTTCAAGCATACATTATTCAAATTATGTTATTAATGTTAGTGTGAAAATTATTCAAGATCAGTAAACCATAAAGCTATTGCGATTTTCTTTTTTCCAATCGAATAATTAACAACTTCGTTCCAATAAAATGACACATAATCCAACTTCAATGTCCATTCAGCATGGGCAACAACAAGACCTCTATCTAATAAAATAAAATTGCTTCATATTTCCCATCAGCCATCGATTCGTTAGGAGCATCCGTACGAAATGTTAGGTGCCTTGCAACAATTAAAGGATTTTTTCCGATTCTACAATGGCTTCCAAAGTATTCAATAAAAAACGATCTGCTCAGCGATATGACGGCAGGCTTGACGGTTGCCGTGCTTCAAATACCTCAGGGAATGGCGTACGGAATCTTAGCAGGTACTGCCGCCAACGTTGGGCTCTACATGGCTTTCTTTCACTGTCTTGTATATGCCGTGTTCGGCACGTCACGTCATATATCGATGGGAACGTTTGCTGTTACCAGCCTGATGACTGCCAAAATAGTAGCCACTTATTCAACTGTTATACCAACAATAGCGGTAGGTGTACTATTCACACTCATCGATGCTATGTACTAATCGCTTTTATCTTTGCCCACAGTCCAATGGAACAGATGGAATAGTACCGGATTTGGCTCCAACCGAGGGTGCCATATATACGCCGATTCAGGTAGCGACAGCAGCATCTTTTGTGGCTGGCGTGTTTTACGTAAGTATTATATTAAACACTCATTTTCATAACGTCACACTAACTGAAAGCTCGGGCTATTCATCCCCCAGTTCATCATGAGCGCGGCGCGATTAGGAATCCTGTCCTCCCTATTGAGTGAACCACTAGTCAGTGGATTCACTACAGCCGCTGCCGTGCACGTGATGGTTAGCCAGTTGAAGGATCTGCTGGGTGTATCCATACCACGCTACAAAGGCACCTTCAAGGTGATCCTTTCGGTGCGCGACATAATCGATCAAGCGCCGAACGCAAATCTTACAGCCGTCTATACCTCCGTGGTTGTTATTCTGTTCATGATATTTATGAACGAATATTTTAAACCCTGGCTATCAACCAAGTGCCGATTCCCAGTGCCCGCCGAACTGATGGCCGTCGTCGGAGGAACCGTAGCCTCCTATTTCATTGGGCTTGGGCCGAACTTCGACGTTGGACTGGTTGGATTGATACCGACCGGGTAAATTGAAATGCAAACCATACCACTACCCGGCACGAGCTACCCTGCAGCGTACATTTGCTAATTTTCGTTTCATTATTTGCAGCCTTCCAGCACCGCAATTCCCACCGATCGCGCTCGTAAAGGCCGTTGCCGTTGACAGCATAGCAGTAACAATTGTCGGCTATTCGATCGTCATGTCAATGGGGATGATCTTTGCGCAGAAGGACAACTACGAAGTGCGTCCCAATCAGGAGCTGGTCGCACTAGGGTTTACCAACATTGTGGGCTCCATATTTTCCTGCATTCCTACCGCCTGTTCTCTGTCCCGTTCCCTAATTCAGCATCAAACGGGCGGGAAAACGCAGATAGCTGCTGTCTTCTCTTCCATGATCATGCTCGTCGTGCTGCTGTGGATTGGCCCGTACTTCGAAAGTTTGCCTCGGTGCGTCCTGGCAGGCATCATTGTCGTTGCACTGAAAGGCATGCTGATACAAGTGTACCACATCAAAAAGTTCCATCGCGAAGGTAGTCTCGAACTGTTCGTATGGTGCGTGACCTTTCTTTCGGTCGTCATTATCGATATTGACATTGGGCTGCTGATCGGAGTGGTGATTTCGCTGATTTCACTGTACGTGAAGGGGTGGAAAACTTACTACAGTCTGCTTGGAACGGTGCCCGATACCGCTATCTACGTTGACATCGGATCTCACCTTCGTGCTGAAGAGCTGCCGCATATAAAAATTTTCAAGTACACCGGTTCAATTAATTTTGCCAACAAGAACAATTTTAAGAAAGCTCTTTATAAAGAAACCAAAATACTTCAGCGTCCCAATGTGTCGCTAGTTCCACGTTACAACGGCGAAAGCACGGGACTACAGTCGACCAAAGCGGTTATCATTGATCTGAGCAGTGTGCCACACGTTGATACTGCCGCGTGTAAAATGTTTACAGAGATTAAAACTAATCTAGAGCTGCTCAGCATTTCACTGCTATTGGCCACACCAGCAGACTGCGTGTACGATGCCTTGCTGCATGCGGAATCGATAGGCGAAGGCGGTTTTCACATCTTCCCCACTATCCACGACGCAGTCATTTACGCTCAGGGAAACGAGTCTGCCGTGTAGCGTAGGCTCGCATAAATAATTGGATCCAACAAGCAAAGCGAAGTTATGTGTGCCTTTTACGAACAAATGAATATCGCAAATGTTCTCGATACGACAACGGATTAACCTGATAGAATTAGTGACTCGAAGCATCGGATACGAGTGATGTGATGAGTTTGTTCACACATTACGTTACGGATTCTTATAGCTCGTGAAGAGTATACCGACCGTTGCTGCTAAGCTCAAGATACAGCAAAAAGTACTTTATTTTTATGTTGGAAAGATGGCTGTTTAAAAACATCTTTCTTAACGTACTATTTTCCATTCATACAACTAGGGTACAATCGACACGGGTTCGCTAGAGTCTCGACCGCTCAACACGGCACATGTATATCGTATTTTGACGGTATAATATGATTTCTTAACGTGCATTGATTGTGTAAAACAAATAGGATAGTCGTAATCACAGACCTGAGAGAAAACAGTGTACAATAAACAGGAGTTTCCTTTTTTAAACTTTCTTTACGTTTCCTTGCAAATGTAATGATTGTCCGAAAAATGGTGAAACGTTCTTAACAGAGAAGGTAAAAAATGCTGGGCATACATTAAACCTAGTTCTCGAAGATGTAAACCATCTGGTTAGGGACCAGCTTCGTTAATTCAATCCAGATCCTGGCATACGATAGTGTCTTTTGAAGTATCCGCCAGAATAAGACACCAAAGCGGTTTTAGTGCATGATAACTAAGCTAGTAAAACCAGTTTGGGTACAATTCTTGATTTTCCAAACCTCATTCAACATGTCATTGTCGGCCAAAAGAAAGTTCATAAAAAGAACAACACTTACCGTACTTGCTATGTAAATACTGGGATCAAACTCATTTCAGTCACATGCCGGTGACCATCACTAAAATTGGTTCTTGAACTATTCAACGAAAACTCCACAACAGCTGTCCATCAAATTATGATGAAAATCTGTGTAACACCGAAAATAAACGATAAAATTTAGGTTATCTCCCACTACAGCACAACTAGCTAGCCTAATCGATATTAAATCTTACCCCAATGGCACCATGACAATCGTTTAAATTTGTTGGTGCTGTTAGAAAACACATAATAACTGCACAAGGATTGCTTTTTACAACATGTTTTGTAAAACGTAAAAACTTTTCAACAATTTTACGCGTTGTTTGCTCAGTAGATCGCTTTTCTAGGTTGGCGGTTCTATTTAAACTTCACTAATTCGAATGTAAACAAACTCTGGACATCAATCTCTCAGGTTCAATCAAAAAGATGCTGTACGTCATTTGACTGTAGCATACCCAACGTGATCTGTACAGGTAGTTCCCGCTATACGTTATTGAACGAGTGCTCACAGGCAGCCCGAGGAGAATGCGGCTGAGACATCGAGGTTAGAAATATAACAACCGATTCGCGAAGGCCGCGAATCACGAGAAATTTCAAAATTAATATTTCAGGTTCTCATGAGTATTTCCCTTTGAAAAAAATCGATATAAATCCGCTAAATAAGGCACTACTAAAGTATATTTGTATTGAAAAGACCCTTACTAGTGATTATTAAAGCAATTTCGTCAATAGGGTTGCGACATGTTCTCGCTTTGAGATCGCTTTTTGAAAACTTGGTTCATATGGCTCATGGCTCATGGCTCTCAACCTGGTTCTCATGAGAAAAGTTGAAAAAACTTCATGAGAACTTGAAATTTTAATTTTGAAATCTCCCGTGACACGCGGGTTAGAACAGGAAAAAAACTCACGTATTCGTGAATTCCTATTATGGTTCTGTATTCACGCATCCTTCCGTTCGGATCCACCCAACAAATGTTCTTTATTGCGAATTCACATACCTCCCAATTTGCCTAGTTCGGGAACAGACTGTACTTTGTTCTCAGAAAACACATAATTTGAGAGAACACAGCCTCAGCGTCGGCCATCAAAGCAACGTCAACTTTCTCTCTCTCTCTCTCTCTCTCTCTCACTCTGCCAAACCTGCTGTCAAAACGTTCTACGCCAGGCGACGAGGTTCGCTTTTTCGACGGGATCGTCATCATTGCCTGGAAATTATCGCGATATCGACTTCCATTCGCGTTCTGGCTATGAATATCACTAAACACTGTTCGTCCCACGTACTCTATTAGTGAACAAACAAGGTACCGTCAACTGTTTCATCGTATACAAGGAGTGCAATAGCATCGCTGCTGCCGAACTCTAATCATACCTGCAAGAAGCAATCATCGTGATGGTTCTAAACCAAAAACCAAACAACTGGTGCGTTTCTTCCGAACAATAAATGCTCACATGCGGTTCCACGCATCACTGGTCCATCGTGATTCGACGAATGGTTTGGTGCCGGCCAAGAGGATTACGGAATTCCTCAGTCGTGCTCTCCGTGAATGTAAACAAAGTGTGTTTGTATAGTGTGCAGCCTTCCAGGGCGCTTCGCAAAACGCGCACCGTCGACAATAGTAAGTGAGAAAATCGATACCTACGCCTTCCAAGCTCGAGCGGGTATAAAAGAGAAAGAAAAAAAAGCATGGAATGCGACTGGTAGAAATCATCCAAACATCCACACTAAAGTGCATTCGGATCTTCTTGGAGCGGATGTAGGTGTGGAAAAAATCGATCTCGTAGCAAATTGTTTGCGTTTGTCCCCGCTGGGAGTGTGTCTTCCGTTTGATTGCTCGTGTAAATGGATCTGTAGCGATGCGCTTCGGATTTCGGGTGTTTTATGCAATCTGCGAATTCCATTCCACGGTTCCATCCCATCACGGGTGCGGTGGCTGAGCTAGACGATAATGTGTAAAACAGAACTCTTGTTAGTCATTCGCCAGCGCCGTTTCGTACTGTTTGCCAAATGTAGTTTGTTAGTTGTTCATTAACACTTGTTCATGGCTGATAATTAGTTAACAGCGTGGACAAATTTGTTGTTCGCACCATTACTGGAGGTCATGTGCGTGTTAGAAGCAAGAAATTAAATTGAAAAAGTGAGGAATACAGTAAAGAAAATATATAAAAATGGGCCTACCTATAGAAGATTTGAAAAAGAAAAAGTGATCTTGCTTGTAGAGAAACCCAAAAAAAAAAATCGTTACCAATTGTATGTTAAATGTGTGCTAGAGTGTTTGCATATTTATTGACGAATATTTTTTGTTTTATTCCATGCAACAATATGATCCGTTCCCTAGAAGTTCAAGGATAAGGTGCAAGTGCAGTGTGCATGAGCAGTGTTTAATGGATAAGAAATGGTGAAGATATGCAGTGGCGATAGTCGCATAATTCATGAAGATAATCTGCCGGTATAAATCTACCACACCAGGAAGGTAAATGTTTTGTATAAAACTAAAAACAATGACCATTTATTATATTTACTTACCCCGATTATATTGATGGAAATAGATAACAACGATATTCGGTTCAACTATTTGTATGTTAAACGAAAATTTCATTCCATTTATACAATTTGCCCGCGAAAAGGTTTTTATTTATTTACTTTGTTTCAAATCGTAGATGGATTCAACCCTAATTTTACCAATCTATTATTATCACATTGTCGCTGTTTATTGATGAAAGTATACGGTTTTCTTATCCTTCTTCTTGTAGGCTGATCCCACATGTCGCGACTATTTGAATAGAATCGTGGCAACACATACTACCACCCTCATCAGTACGAAACCCATCTCCATCCCCCCCAAACATGATGTCAATCGGATACGACCATCGACCATCGAAACACTGCTGCACGAATGATAGAACATCTGTTGACGGTAGTCGAAGTAGCGAAGACAACAATCGTTAGCCGCATTGGGCATTCGGCCAGCCGAAATAGGCAAAATGCAGGCAAAGAAGCGCTACATTCTAGTAATAATCTGTTGCGCTTTCCTGGCGTACTGCTATCTGGGAGGCTATCGGCTGAAAGGATTGCAAACACTGTTCCGAATGCGGATTCGCAAAAATCCGGACAATCTGCCATCGTACCAGCAGCTGCACTACCAGTACACCGACAGTGCGGAGCGGGCGGGTGGACACACGCAACCGCCACCGGACGACGATTTGTTTGCTCCGCCGGCATACGAATCGCCTTCGCGATCACGCGACCTTGCCCCTCCACAACCGGCTTTCCAGGGTGGTGCTGGGCGCCGCGTAACGGATGAAGGAAGTGTGGCATTTAAATCGTGCCGCATGGAAACGTGCTTCGATTTTAGCAAATGTAGTGATAAGAACTTTTACGTTTATGTGTACCCGCCGGAGCCGCTGAATTCGCTTGGTGCTCCGCCGCCAATTAGTCAAAACTATCAAAAGATCATTTCGGCCATCCAGGAAAGCCGCTACTACACGACCGATCCCGCCCAGGCCTGCCTGTTCGTGCTGGGCATCGATACGCTTGATCGGGACTCGCTGAGTGAGGATTTTGTGCGCAATGTGCCGTCTCGCTTGCAGCGGCTACCTCACTGGAACAATGGTCGCAATCATATCATATTTAACCTTTACTCTGGCACGTGGCCAGACTACAACGAGAATGGGCTCGGGTTTGATCCGGGCCAGGCGATCCTAGCTAAAGCCAGCATGAGCGTCCAATCGCTACGGCCCGGCTTTGACGTTAGCATTCCGTTGTTTCACAAACAGTTTCCTCTGCGCGGTGGCAATACGGGTTTCGTGGTCAGCAACAACTTTCCAGCCAACAAAAAATATCTGCTAGCCTTTAAGGGAAAGAGGTGAGTGTGGAGGTATTTTTTTTATTCTTTTGTTTGTTGAATATTATTTGAAGCTTCCTTACACATTTGCTCATCGCTTTAAATTTAAGAATCGACGCGAAATGTTTACAAAAACAATGTAAATCGCATCGTACAGAAACCTTGAATTTTTCTCCATATCAACTCGAATACAAAATTATTGCCCATTTTCACTCGCCTTGAATAACAATGAGATGCACGTTTGCGTTGTGTATTCAAGCATACATACGTACATTAAAAACACATTTTTGGTTTTATGGTCCCTCTATGCAAATCGTATTGGAACTACCTTACTTGACCATTCATACCAATCGGTTAATTGTAAAATATGGTACACGGTTTTGGCTACCATTCGTTGTGTGTTTAGTAATATGAAAACTCTTCTACCATCTGTGTGTATTCCCTCTTTCAGGTATGTCCATGGCATAGGTTCTGAGACGCGAAATTCATTGTTTCACTTGCACAATGCTCGAGATTTTGTATTAGTAACAACTTGCAAACATGGGAAAAGCTGGCGAGATCTGCAGGATGCTCGTTGTGACGAAGATAACCGAGAATATGATAGGTGAGAATTTACTGAATTATTGCTTACTTTATGATAAATGAAAGATAGAAATAAATAGCGAAAAAATAATGCACTGATAAACCTGATTTTTTTATCATTTCAACAGATATGACTACGAAACTTTGTTACAAAATTCCACATTCTGTCTGGTACCACGGGGACGTCGATTAGGATCATTTAGGTGAATAAACTTTCGATTGGTTTTTAGCACAAATATGGTCATTATAATTACATTTACTTCTTTTGTTGTAGGTTTCTTGAAGTGCTGCAAGCAGGTTGCATACCGGTGTTGCTTTCAAACTCGTGGGTATTACCTTTTCAGTCAAAAATTGACTGGAAACAGGCGGCTATTTGGGCAGATGAAAGACTGTTGTTACAAGTGAGTGATTAGTAGTAGTAGATGTCGATAAATGTCGTACAAAAAGAAAACATTGACTATTAATTTATGCTTACTATATTTTCCCCAGGTTCCGGACATTGTGCGGTCCGTCTCAACAAGCCGTATTTTAGCTTTACGTCAGCAGACACAAGTGCTTTGGGAGCGTTATTTTAGTTCTATCGAGAAAATTATTTTTACAACATTTGAGGTAAATATCCGCACAAACCCCGCTACCCATATTTAGGCAAATGCAATGGCAAAGTTATGTTCTTCGATCCTTTTCAACGTATCAGATTATCCGTGAGAGACTACCAGACTATCCCCATCGGAACGGACTGATTTGGAATACGTCTCCGGGTGCACTGTTGACGATTCCAACCTTTTCCGATACTTATCGCCGATTTCCGTTCCTGCTGGATAAACTAGGCCATACGCCCGGACTGAATTATACCGCCGTAATATTTGTACAGATCGGTACGCAGCTTACACCAAACACGGCTTTATACAAGCTAGTCAAAAGTATTACCAAAAGCCAATACATAGATAAGGTTAGTCAGAAAGTTCCACAAACCTCCAGATATAGATAAAATAATGTGTGTTCGAATGTTTTCCATTACAGATTTTAATTCTGTGGGCTACTGATAGATCCGTACCGCCGAAGAAACGTTGGCCGTCGACAGGTCACATTCCACTGCACATCATATCGGGCAGCACGAGCGAAGATAGACCAAGCATATCCCAAAGATTCTATCCCCACGAACAAATCGAGACTGACGCCGTTTTGTCACTGGACGAGGACGCTATATTGAACACGGACGAGCTAGACTTCGCTTATCAGGTGTGGCGCGATTTTCCCGATCGCATCGTTGGCTATCCTGCGAGGGCACATTTCTGGGACGATTCAAAGGTAGGGAAGAAACGGAATGATGTCGTTTTTCTAACGTACTGTTTATGCACTGCCAATAATTTACTTTACGTCGTCGTCTAGAACGCTTGGGGCTATACATCTAAATGGACAAACTATTACTCGATTGTTTTGACTGGAGCCGCGTTTTATCATCGGTACTACAACTATCTCTATACGAACTGGCTGTCGTATCTGCTGTTAAAGACGGTACAACAATCGTCCAACTGTGAAGACATTCTCATGAATCTTCTCGTTTCGCATGTCACGCGTAAACCTCCGATCAAGGTGACACAAAGAAAAGGCTACAAAGATCGAGAAAGTGGCAGGTATGTATTAAAGCTTGGTCGCTGAGGTTCAGGGTCAGGTTGAATAGCATTTATTTTGCTACAGGAATTCTTCGATTTCTTCATACTATCAAATCAAACCAACACTTGCATTTTGGCTATTCGATTGCTTTTGTAAGCCAGCCTGATTGAAGCCAATCTGTAATCATAAAATCAATTCCTTTTTGTTTTTGTTGATTATCTTTTATCATTCTTTTATTCGATTTACGCTCTTGTTACAGAGAATCTTTTTAAAGAATATTCGATCTGATATTTTATGTTAACAAACAATATTTTTTTAACCGAGTATGTTTGTACACAAACCAAAAAGGTTCAAGCGAAACATTCTGATTATGCTTTGGCCATATATTACTCCATATTTTCGCTATACGTGATATCTTTTCAAAGTTGCTGAAATGCAATGTTCCTTTCGACAAAATAATAAACCGAAAAGAACTTCAGCAAAAATTATGCATGCAGTTACATCTCACATCACTCATTTCTATAAGTAAATTTGTAGTCGGAACGGCACTTGGCCTGAAATGGATGTTGAACTTTGATTTATTTAAGCCCTAACTACTAAAGCGAACATAGCGCACCGATTGCACATATATATTGGAAACTATAAACAAAAAATATGTTCATTTTCCGTTCGTTTGAAATCCTGTAATATGAAAGTATTTTTTTGAATTACTTTCATTGAAACTGACATTGTACCGTCAGAACTAATTTTAAATAAATAAAAAAATATGTAAAAGTTATCTTGTACAGCATTTTAACGTCATAAGCTTCAGTCGCATTGGTGATATACTGTCCTTCGTAGGAAGGCAAGATGCAAAAAATACTAAACAAATTATTACCCATTCACAGATCGCCATGGAACGATCCTGATCATTTCATACAACGACAAAGTTGTCTGAACACTTTTGCTGCAGTTTTTGGGTAAGTACACACTTTTCTCAATCCCACACAGCTAGCATCTCGATTGAATATTTATAAAGCCCATGTTTTCTTCTCAGTTACATGCCTTTACTAAGATCGAACCTGCGACTAGATCCAGTACTGTACCGAGACTCGGTATCAAATTTAAGGAAAAAATATAGACAGATCGAATTAGTCGGCAGCTAGCGATTTTTGTATATTTATTAAATTATATTACACTTCATCTTCACGAACATCGAACATCTGAACGATTCCCTAGAACCTTCGGCCCAAACAAATCTACGTCCAGCAAGGATTTCTTGTTATGAAAGATTGATTTGATTTTATTGCAGCCAGTATGTTTATGCATTTTGAAGTTTAATTTAAAGTGTGAATAACGGTGCGACACGCGAAACGGATTAAAACTAAAGAGAAACAAAAACACATAATGTTAATGGTACTTACGATAAGAACGAAGCAATTAACATTCATCAATCAAAAGCAGAATATTAGCAGAATGGGCGGGAGCTAGGAATCACCAATGGTGTGTGTTAGTACGCAATATTTGATTTTAAGTTTGTTGAACTAGTCGGAAATAAGAACAAATTGCTATGCACAACATCCTGTTCTATATGCCCTACCGCATATGTTGTACAGTTAAAGCAAGTGGGATGAGTAAAATCGTAAGTGATGTATTGTTCAAACCAAACTGTAAAAAAGTTCACGAAAAAACACACGAAAAGGCATTTAAAGAGTAGCGTATAGAAAAGTAACATAAGATACAGCCGTGAACGATGGTTTGCGTATAAGTGTAATATAATATCCACGATGATCCAGGATGTTAGTGAGTAAGTAGCAAAAATTGTATAGCAATTTGTTAATGTGTTAATCGGAAGTTTAACGCATGTTTAGAAAAAATGAGCTTTAGGCAGGTTTGTACCGGTTGCTGCTAATAATGCTGCGAAATAGTTTCGAACGTTGCAGCATTTCGCGCCACGTTTACGGATAGATGTTCGGTTATTGCTCGGTAAACTAGGCCAATGATATAGTTTAATGCTAGAAACGCGTCAGTGCAGCTATATTAAGTAAATCGTGTTGTTTTATTTGTACAACACACACAGCATCGTTGCCATCTATGTAAAATAGCGCCGGAAACGCAGTAGTTAGCGAAGCTGACAATTCCGATCACATCGAGTTTTATTTGTAAAAAAAAAAACCAAACACCCAAATGATAAGAACTATTATTTAATCGTTTTTGTGGCGAACTTTTGTTTCAAATCCGGAAAATGAAATATATACAATTGGCAAAGCGGTTATAAGTTGAACGTTACGTGTCTTATACTTTGCATGGAAAGTAAACCTTTTAGGACAGCCAAATTTTGCTTGCTTTTAGAGACAATTATCGAACAAATTTACCCTAAAAAAAAGAACCAGAAAAGCAGTTGTTGAGTAAGAATATTTAAGATTACGCGTTAAAATGCATTCTTATTTGGAACAATCGTTTCCTTCCATTCCAAGGTAACACAATATATGGTTAACGTACTGAACCCAATTGACAATTAGACAAAATGATATAGCAAAGACTCACATTTAAAGCGCGGTGTACATTCGATGAGGCGAATAATTTGTAATACCATATCCGGCAAACGGTCCAAAACAAATAAGCCAAGGGAAACAATTCAATTAAATCTACGATCAGAATGTTAAACAACATCTACAAAGATCAATGAACAGTGGGAATTCGAAACCATATCTTTTAACACTATTTCCGATACCACTGGCAAATAGACAGCAATAGTAGATATTTCAAATATTCAATTAAATTTAAAGAACAAAAAATGCAAGAAGTTTGTGATGAAACAAATCAAATCAATTACCAGGTACAACGGCTTTGTAGTTGTAATGGTGGTTCGGATATGAAGCTTCACTTCTTGCTAAAAATAATTCGTCTACACTAAACTTATGGTTGAATGGGAAATCTTTTTTTTATATCCGCTGCTAACTATGGAATTTAGTTACTTATGTAGTAAATGTTTGCCACATTCAAATTTCATTTTCTTTTACTTATGTTTTTCACTATTCCACTTCCCTAGAGACATAGAGGAAATTGTTTCGTTTTAATCAGCGGTGAACAAAGTAGTGTGGCAATAAGTTAAATATGAACTTGGTTTTTCCGATTGTTCGTACAGAATACAAGTATTTCCCGAATTTGAATGGAAAGATACATTATAAATTCACTGGGTGAGGTTTTATTCGTTGTACTAATATACCCAATATCTGCGATGCACTACACTACACTACAGCATCTTCAACTTCTTGACCAACTCTTTTCCTAGTCAAAGGCATTTTTTTACAAACTTACGGAACTACCTCACAGTTCATCTATATGCGCTGCCTATGCCACGCTGAAACATATAGTGTCATTTGGTACAAGTCAGCTTGGTCCGAGCTTAAAATTGTTTGTTCAAAACGTGTGTCCACTGGAACGGAAATCACTTCCATTTACATGATTTTTTTGCCCTTCCAACGACGTATAAGCGTCACTTTACGCGTGTCCCAGCCCAGCGTGTGGGAAAAGATTGTTCTGCTTAATTCACTGCTTATGCAGTCACGTCATCCTATGATGTATTTATGGTACCGTTGGTTAATCTCTCTGATCCACTAAACTCTTATGGGACGTAACTGTTAGGAAAATAGGGGCTGAATTCACTACACGAAACTATACCAAAAGAAAAAGTTGTTATACGTATAGAAATTGGCTGTTGAAATGAATATACGATTTAGTTCGTTCCATTCCATTCCACACTACTTGCGGCTTAAAGAAAATGTTTTGAACATCCTTGGCTTATTCAAAACAATCAACTTCCATTTGTTGAACAATAATAGTTTAAAGTAGATGAACTTTTTGCACACCCTCAAGAAACGTGCTGGAGTTTGATTAATGTTTGGCAAACTTTCTATTTTTTTTTTTGCATCTATCACCTAATACGTTCCAGTGAAAAGAAACATTTTTGTCAGGGTTTTTTTAATTCCATTGAACTGATAAAGTTAAAAGGAGTAATCATTCGTTTTTAAGGGAAATATATGTTGAAATTTTTTTCAACATGCATTCCCTACAATTCCTTATCTATCCACTGAGACGTTAGTTTTTTTTTTTTTTCGTTCATTCACAATTCAATGCGATTGTGCATTTAACAAATCTTCTATTTTTAGACTATCATAATCCTAATCATAGAGTAATTGTAGCGGCTAAGCAACACAACATTTGTGTCATTTTCCTTCGAAAGTGAATAATCTCCATGGTGGTGAAGCATTCATTAACAAGACTGGTCCACAAAGAACAAACATCCTTAATTGTTTTACTACAGATATCGAACACGTGTGTGAGTGCGTGTGTGTGTGTTTGATTACTAATGTGTAAGAACAACAAAGCATATTGACGAAGCTTTCAGTTTCGATGTGCAAAACAGATCTAGTTAGCCTATCAGCCAAAAGGTTTGGTGTGTTGTTCGATAAAACGCTTTGCTCTGCCCGGCATTCTGCTATCCAGAACTGTTCAGACAACCATAGAGAACTGGAAATGGAAAACGAATTATTCGCTAGTAAGATGTACCAAAAGTACACAGTTCGATTTTATTATTCAATGTTGAAATAAGCATCGTTGGTGGCTCTCAACATAAGTCGATTGTAGACAGGATGTCGATAAAAAAGACACTAGAATGTGTATGTGTGCTATCAGCAGCTTGTTCCTTTGGGCTTACGCAACAAACGTGTGCCGTCTGAAGTGCACGGGCAGTTTTGCCGTAACCGTGGCAGTCTGAGGCAGCAGTGATAGTGGTATATACATTTTTTTAGATTAGACCGCGTCGTTGATCATCTCGCTAGTCATCTCAGTCAACATACGCAATTAAACAGAGATCGGAATGGATGGAAGCGTTTTTCTGTTTCTTTTTAAACTCCAGACGCGTGTGCCTTTTAATTTGAAAGTACTGGTCAAAGCCACCGAAAAAATAATACGACATTAAAAAAAATAACGGAACAAAGCAAACAAAAAAAAAAACAACGCAATGTTGAGGGTTGCATTTTTTCAACAATGCTGAGTCCCAACATACATAGAGGATTTATAACAGTGACACGCGTTAGTCTAGCTGGGCCAGAAGCGCACGGACTTAGCTTTTGTCGGCCATTCTAATCAGTTGGTATAAAATTCCAGCGAAAAAGAATAATCATATCACGAAAGACAAGCAACAGTAACATAGCAGAACAACAACTACAAAAAAAACGAACTCAAAAACAAATGTGTCATCGTAAGGTACATACTAATAATACTCTCTGTTCTTAAACCATAGAACGCTTTTATGCAACAGAAAATCAAAAACCATACATACATTCACTCGAAGATCGACACATGCTGTGCCGCAAGCAGAACCTATCCATCCGGCAAAAGAGAATTGAAGAAAAAAGCAAACGGAAACACTCTAGGAAAAGCGACAAACTGATTGTTTTCACAATTTAAGCAAGCGCGAGACACGTGATAGGTAAATGAAATAAAACACAGACAGAGGAATTGATGATAAATATGGCAATTCCAACTATTTGTACATTGTTGACGTACATAAAAACGGTAAAGTAAAATAAAAGAAAAAAAAGGTTTTTAAAACGCTGCTGTCTTTTTTCTTCACCCAGATATCTTCTCGACTGACTAGAAACAATCCGAAATCATGGATACAGCTATGTGCACAAAATTGCACTGCAAAGAGAATTTAAAATTTTAGAGCTTTTTTGACCCAAAAAAAAAACTATTCAAATGTCGAAGCATTTCATTAAACACTTCTTTGCACTATTAACACTTTTAGGCTGGTACAAACCTTTCACTCAGATTGGAACATTACGAAGCTGCACCGAAAACGCGACTAAATCAATTGAGTACAGCAGCACGCACCCGCATGATCTTTTGCGATCTCGCTCCACTGGAGCTGCAACGGAGAGTAGGTGGGCAACTTTTTGCTTCGGAGCTTTTTTTTCTTGCTTTCTTCTTCTCGTTTCCTAGCAATCACAATGACAACAATCATGCCAATGTTCGGTTAAGCGTATAATCTAATCAAACCAAATCAACCACCAAAGTACGTGAAAAAAAACCGTGCTTGCGGCACCCGGTAATGACAAAATCTGGCTTGATGACGAAAATACTGTTGCCGAAAATGATGGTGTTTTGAAATAACTGGAACAAAAATATATTGCTTCATTTTAATCAAACTGGGAGATAGATGATCGAGAAATGAATGTTTCAATTGTTTTATCAGAAAATCGCTAGTATCTTCCTTCTGATGTACGTCTTTTTAACAATTTTTGTACAATATTTTTCCAAACAATTTTACCAACCACATGCAATGTATAGTATTAAATGGTTGAAAACAAGGTTTTCTCCTCTGGATCTGCAAATTCCAATGGGATTTGCATGACTTTTCTGACTTTATTGTCTTAAAAATAGATAGTCAGTCCTGTGCAAGGGAAGAGAGTCTGTATACCGCCAAATTTGACTTTAATATTCAATTAGCCCCACTAAGTACTGGTAATTCAATCAAAAGTACCCTAGTACGGACATTGTGAATAATTTAAAGGAACTTTAAATATAATTTTTTTTAAATTATTTATTAAATTATTTTTAAAAGTTTGACTTCAATTGTATTCGAACTATTTTATCTAGACTTTTAAAACTACATAATGTTTATGTCGTCTGCTATCGACTCACCATGTTACATGTTTTTCTTTAAAGATCGTGATCTTCAGCGCTATGCGTGAAGTAAGTCGAAGTTCGTAGCAAATGAAGCGGATAATCAAGCGTACCTCACAAGCGCCTGGAGTAGGAGTAGTATGGTTGCAAAGTTTCTATCGTATAAATATGCATGTTCCAGTGCCAACAAACTGTCAAACATATCACAGCAGTGCACCTGTGCTGAATGTGTAGCAGCTGAGGCAAATGCAGAACGTAATCGTGAGCTGGTGTTAGTGATTTCGCATAGATCCTGCATCTAAACCGGTGGATAGATAAGCAGTTCAACAAACACCAGCTAGAACGGCCATTGTGCGTGTGGCTTTACCGTTCGCAACAAGCTTTAATTTCGTGAAGTTGATGTGCTAAAGGGAATAAGGAAGTTCACGATGAAGAAAGTTTTCATATTTAGCCTCATTGCACTGGTGCTGCTGGTGACGGTGGTTAGCGGAGATGGCAAGAAAAAGGAAAGTTCGTTCGAAGAAAGCGGAGGCAGTGAACATGGTGGCGACCATCACTCGAAAAAAGGCGACAAAGGTGATAAGGGGTACGAAAAGAAGCATGGTTTAGAAAAGTCGGAAAAGGGCAGCAAGGGCAAGGAGGATCACGAGTCGCACTACGGTGAGGAGGGTGGTCATAAGAAGGAAAGCCACGACGAGGGCGACCATTATAAGAAGCATCATGAGGAGAAGAAGGGATCGAAGCACGGCAAGAAGGGTCACAAGAAGGGACACAAGAAGGGCTCCAAGACGACCGGCTACCATCACAAATCGCACAAGGATGACTATCACAAGGAGCACAAGTTCTACGACGATCATCACAAGGAGGGCCACCACAAGAAGTTTGGCGATTTCAACGAGTTCCACAAGAAGCAGGGTGGCGATCACAAGAAGGGTGGCCATCATGATTCCGCCCACAAGGAGGATAAGTACGCGAAAAAGGGACACGCGGACAAGGGCCACTTCGACGATGAGCACAAGGGCTGGAAGCACAAGCACGGCCACGAGTCACACTTTTCGCACAAGGACGATTTCGGCAAGAAGGGTGGCAAATCTGGTGGCAGCGAGCACGGCTACAAGAAGGGCGATAAGGGCCATTAGTGGTTGGAGCTTGGGGCCATTAGACAGCGCGAGTGCATGAATGGTGTACGGTTAGTGTGTGTTCTTTAAAGATTTAGACAAAAATTCGATTAATAAATGTAAGGTTTTCAAATGAACGGTTTTTTGAGTGTACTATTTTTATGATTTGTATGATCCTGTCTGTCACTGATATCATAGTCGAGCCACATATACATTATCCTTTATCGACGCATGTGGCATAATCTTCATGCCTTTTTGATTATGTTGCCTATGATAGCGGTCATGCTAATTTTGAACCCCTCACGAAGAAGTTATCTGATTTGATTGTTATGCAGCCGAATATATCACGACACTGCTGGATCGACAATCAGGGATGTTCGATCCAGCAGGCATCATAAACGCACTCTTGTTATCGCGCAAAGTTTGCGTGTGGCCATGCCACTAAGTCACTTTACCATTCTACTAGCGACAGCAACCAGTAGTTTGATGCATCGCGAAAGATCTTTACGCGATAGTGATACTTCAGCTCAAACAGCACGTTTTAACCGTTTTTCGATAATCAACTATATGCCGTACACAGTCAATCAACGATATGATCGCGATATGCGTCATAGAGGGCTCTCTCTCTCTCTCTCTCTCTCTCAGATAGGCGATGTGTTGCCAAGCATTGCAATTGTGCACAGAGCAACAAGCAGACAAACAATACGACGAAGATCATCAAAATAGCTGAAAACTGACACACACGGTAATCCCGATCTTAGCCCATCGCCGATCTCAAGAAGCGTCTAGTTGGACGCAATAAACAGGATAGCACCGTGGGTTTTGTTCTGCTACTCGTCATTTAAAACCGCTTGTAACTGATAATCAAGCCGCAGTATTTACGAGAATCCATCGATGTAACGACAGCTCTGCACACACGCCGAACCGTAGTCGTCAGTGAAGTGTCCTAGAGTGAAGTCATTAGAAAGCTACTCCTAAACTTTCTGCTTTCGAGAAGGGCAAGTGCACAAAAAGGTGATCTACAAATTTTTGTGTGAAGATTGTGATCTGTGTTCCGACTAATTAGAACTTTTTGTTCAATTCGAATCAAGCTTCCATGTTACAATTTTTTCTGCATTAATTTGAAAAAAAAACTCTAGCTATAAAATAAGAAAAATCTAAGACTAATAGTCATGTGTCTTGTATAACATCACACCACCACATTAATTATCATGGCATTATAAACTGTGACACAACCAAAAAAAAGTGAAGATCAGGTGCCTTTTTTGTATAGAAAATCAACCTCTTTTTTGTTGTACCAAACTGATAATACAAAACAGTTTATGTCCATTTCCGACCTACTCTCTCGACTATCGCCTTTCGATTCTAGTTAGGTGAGAAGCGACGAGCTTCCTGTGTGTAAAAAAAACAGGAGGATTCGTCGTAAGCTTCCCCCTATCGTCGTCAACCCTACAGTTTCCCCCGTACACCGGCAGAAGACGCATTGGACCGTTGGATCCATCATTTTAATTCCAAACGTCGCACGAGCCAGTTTAGTGTCGGTCGGAAAGTTTAGTTTCGCGGGTCATAATTTTCGAGAAAAACGCTATTTTCACCGAGGACTAAGTACAAGGTGCTATTTAATACATATCTGCGTAGGATATTAGAAGACTATATACATTTTTTGTTTGTATGGCTAGCTGTGAGAAATGAAGAATAGGGAGGCTCTACACACAAGCACATCTGATGGTGTTTGTAAGCATTTGTGTGGCTAATAATCGTACAGCATTTATATTCGATCGATCACTACTTAAAGGCTCGTTTTTAACTATGTAAATAGTTAGTTGTCAGACAATTTGTAATGCCACTGAGTACAACTGTGTGGCCCAGTTCATGTGTGTCCTCTTTTGCCCGGCAAACAATCAGTACGTGTGTGAAGTGTAGCATTCAACGGACAAAAATGTGAAGTGCTCAAGTATCTGGAAAGCAAATATCCACTCAGAAACTCCTGCTCTTACGTACAGACAAGGGCAGATCACTCACTTAATCCATCTTAAGTGTAGCTACTCGATGCTGGTGTTTTGTCTAGTGTTGTCCCCACGTAGAATCCCACACGATCACGTGCATGACAATAGTGATACAATCTAATTGATGGGACTACATGCATTATAATTTGCACTCTGATTTCCGTACCTTATCTACTATAGGATTAGTCATACCGTATAAGACGACTAACTGTGTCTGATCAGTTCTATCTTAGAAATTGTAAAGGGCTATACAATCCGACGGACAAAACTCAATCTGCTGGGAAACCCTTGGTCGGGTTTTTTTTGTAGATTGCTTGTTATGGTTACTTACCAAGTTTAAAAAGGGAACTTTTTATACTTCAAACTAGACAAAGAAGTGAGGAATTAGAAAACCAGCAGCATTTCAAATTTTTCTTCATCTTTTTCTTCAGATTGTAATATGAGTCATGGCCATGGCTATATAGGCTGCCATAGTCGTAGCTATTTAATTAATCGCCAAAAAATAATTGGCGAAAAATGTAATCGCTAGCTCCACTGTATTGTCATGATTGTTAATGACGTGAAACGTGGGTTTTGTTTGCCTTTGCTTAAGTGAATTAGAATCTCGCCTTATCTTTGAAATACGTTCCTGATTGTCCAAATTTTTCCTTCACATGCTTGAGCCTTTTGTTTCTCTGGGCGTAGCGATAATCGTGGGGAAATGGTAGGAAGCAGTTTTTACCCCTAGATGTCATTAATTAAAATTAGGCACGCAGTTTCGGCTGTATTATCAATTTCCGTACAGCTTCCATTCGGACTAACATGTCTATTACCTTTATCTCTTATGTTACTGGTGCAGCTGATAAAATGAAGTTCACACCGCCTCCCGCATCGCTGCGAAGTCCTTTAATCATTCCGGAAAAGATAATGATGGGTCCTGGACCGTCCAACTGCTCCAAGCGCGTACTGACCGCCATGACCAACACCGTGTTGAGTAACTTCCATGCCGAATTGTTCCGCACGATGGACGAGGTCAAGGATGGACTGCGATACATTTTCCAGACAGAGAATCGGGCCACCATGTGCGTGAGTGGTTCGGCTCATGCCGGCATGGAAGCGATGCTAAGCAATCTGCTCGAGGAAGGCGATCGAGTGTTGATCGCGGTAAATGGCATTTGGGCAGAGCGTGCTGTCGAAATGTCTACGCGTTACGGTGCAGATGTTAGAACGATCGAGGGCCCAGCAGATCGACCATTTACCCTGGAAGCACTGACCAGGGCCATCGAACTGCATCAACCCAAGTGTCTGTTTCTGACGCACGGGGACTCGTCAAGTGGCCTACTGCAACCGCTGGAAGGTGTCGGTCACATTTGCCACCAGCACGACTGTTTGCTTATCGTCGACGCCGTTGCATCGCTGTGCGGTGTACCGTTTTATATGGATAAATGGGAAATTGATGCCGTGTATACCGGCGCTCAAAAAGTGCTCGGAGCACCACCGGGAATCACGCCCATTTCAATAAGCCCCAAAGCGCTGTAAGTATTTCGGCGGATCCTTGACGACTGGTGATCATTTATCAGCATTTCAACTATCTCTTGTATCTACCATCCAGAGATGTTATTAGGAACCGTCGTACCAAGTCAAAAGTATTCTATTGGGATCTGTTGCTGCTGGGAAATTATTGGGGCTGTTATGACGAGCCTAAACGGTAAGGATCACTACTAAGCATCACCATCCCCTTTAGCGAAATCTTATGAACTTATTCTATTTCATTTTATTGTTATGTTTTTTGCAGTTATCACCATACAGTTGCATCTAACCTAATATTTGCTTTACGCGAGGCTTTAGCACAAATTGCGGAAGAAGGACTGGAGTCACAGATCAAACGCCGCACAGAATGTGCACAAATTTTGTACGATGGTCTTGGAAAGATGGGCCTCGAGATATTCGTCAAGGATCCCAGACATCGTTTGCCCACGGTGACCGGTATTATGATACCGAAAGGTGTTGACTGGTGGAAGGTTTCACAATATGCTATGAATAAGTAAGTAGTGCAAACCTTCTTTGTCTGCATCAAGAATACTGGTTTGAAAAAATGAAATGAAAAATTATTTGCTATCGTTTGTTTCAGTTTCTCGTTGGAAATTCAAGGTGGACTGGGACCCACATTTGGTAAAGCATGGCGTGTCGGTATTATGGGCGAATGTTCAACAGTACAGAAAATACACTTCTACCTCTACGGCCTTAAAGAATCGCTTCAGGCAACACATCCTGATTATGTGTTTGAGGCAAGCAACGGATTTCATTAAGCTAAAGAAGAACAATTGCATCCTCGTATTACAGTTGCATCAATGAGTACTATTGCACTTAACCTATAAGTGTAGAAAGTAGACTCAGTTGTACATGCGTAACTAAAATTAACATTAGTGCAATTAAAAAGTGAACTATCTATACTTGCTTGCTGAAGATCCTATCATTTCTAAACTATGAACTACTCAGACATTCAGCTAGCGGATAAATAAAGTTAATTATCCCACAATAAATTATTGTGTTAAAGAAATCATGTATGTTTTTTTACTACAGTAGGGATCAGGCAAAATTATGCAATCTAACACCTACTAAGCATATCAACATCCCACCACATGGATTAGAAAGTTATTGCCTTCTAGGAGAACTTCTCAACTAGTAACATTTGTTACCCAGGACAAAGTTGGGTCTGTACAGAGATTTTTAGTCTCAGCACTCACATGCGTCTGTGAGATATGGACTCAGCTCAAAATCAATCTATTACTCAACAGATGGATCTTTAGTCCGGGACACTGCCCATATTGAGAGGCTGATGATCTCACCATTGTGCATGGAACTAGACTCGCCAGACTCTGAACGATGGTCAATGCATGAGAATGATTTTAGAAAACCTAGGTTAACATGGGAGGCTTATTAGGCCGAAATTAACATTGAAATGAAGACAATCGTGTAATTAATTTGTTCAATACGACAACTATTATGGAGTTTAATTCTAACAAATGGGCGTAATTCGAAATATAGATACATTTTTATCATATTTTTTATACATTTTTTATAGACAGTATTATTTCTCCTTCACTAACGACACCTAACGCTTTTCGTATCGACAACGGTCGTAAAATTTGAACTTTGAAACAAACCCACGATGTATAAAGCACCCCACCACGATAAGCGCATTTCTATCAACCTTATTCGTTACGTGGAATAATTTCTTGACAGTGAAATGACATCTTTTCACCACGTAGAAGTGTTGATCGTCTGTCCCGCTCGGTCCACCTGCTAGGCATGCAGCTATCTCGCTCATCCTACCTGGTGGGTAGCCGAAACAAATTCCGAATACGTCGGCATCGAAATAACAACACATAGCTCTGCAAGCCGCTGTGTGCGGGTTCCGTTTCCTCTGTTCGGTCTGTTCCAACGCACAAATTAGCTGCTCAATCGATACGTTTTAGCAATTTGTAGTTAGAGTTTCTTTCAATCAATCCATTTAATATTTGGTGCGAAGACCCATATTCGCATCCTCACAGCGCACGAAACAGCCAACAACAAACCATTCGCCCGGAGTGTATTGCTGCTGCTGCTGCTGGCGTGTTAAAAGTTTCGTTCAAATCCTGGACTCGCACATATTTACCAATGGCCATCAAAGCAGGAATGGGGAGGAAATCCTCCAACAAAAATCCTCCATTCTTCAGCCATGAGTTTGTAATTCAAAATCACGCGGATATTGTGTCGTGCATTGCGATGATCTTCGTCGTAGGAATAATGCTACAGGTAAGTTGGATGGAAATTCCGGCATTTTCACCGAAAACAAACCAACCTGTGCGTGATTTGATGCAAGGTGACAAAACATCCCTGTTTTGCTAGCCGGAATGTATACAATTCGAGAGGATTGAATGTATTGAACAATGGTACTCAACATGGTGAAGGTTGAGTCTCAAACTGCCACGTATGACCCACTACCGCTGCGACATGGCATTGAGGATAAGAGCGGCGAAGAAAGAACGGTGTCGGTGCCATAACACAACATTCTCTTTTTCATGTTTTGCTTGCAGCCGACACAATCCCTAGCTAGCACCTTCGTTGCCTTACGCCACAACGTATCCGGAGCCGATCCCAGCCAGGAAAACCCGATGGGTGTACAGTATCTGTACACGGCCGGCTGGAAAGATGCTTGTGCGGTGTTTTTCTACACTCTTATCTGTATCATCATGCATGCTATACTACAGGAATATGTATTGGATGTAAGTAAGCAATGTTTACCGGTGGTCTAACTAGACTAAAAAATACTGATGGCGCACACTTTCTATTGCAGAAAATATCGAAGAAGCTTCACTTGTCCAAGTTCAAACTGTCACGCTTCAATGAATCTGGTCAGCTGGTAGTTTTCTATGCAATGTCCTTCCTGTGGGGTTTGGATCTGATTGTGCGCGAACAGTACATTGGCAATAGGCAACGAATGTGGGAAGGATACCCTGATCATCCGATGATCTTCCTGCATAAGATGTTCTTCATTATCCAGCTAGCGTACTACGCGCACATGCTGCCGGAACTGTACTTCCAAAAGGTGAAGAAAGACGAACAGAAGCCTAAAATTCAGCATGCTGTAGGTGGGCTGGTCATTATCGGAACTGCTTACTTCCTTGGGTATGTAACGATGAGAAGCATGTCACCTTTCTCCAGCAACTTTATGGCTTTATCTTGGTGGTCCATTTTTCAGATTCCAGCGTATTGCTCTCGTTCTCCTAACCCTGCACTATTTCTGTGAGCTCGTTGCCCACAGTTTCCAGTTAGTGGACATCGTCGATAAGGAAGGAAAATTCGCTAAACGTAAGTACGGTACATCAGATCAAGTGTCTGAAACGATTCGTTATCTCACGTTCCGTTTCTAAAACGTTCTTTTGTTTTGCTTTCCCTTGCAGTGCGCCTCGTTCACAATGGACTGTTCATTCTGACCCGCTTTGCCACGATGGTTCTGGCATTCCTCACTTTGTTCTACAGCATCGAAAACATTTCGCAAACCAAGCGCGTCCTGATGCTGTCGATGGTGTTCGGTTTGCAAGGCTACCTATTTTTCGACTTCATCTCCAGCGTACTGCGTTCCAAGCGGGAAAGCTCGACCGAGGAACGGGCCAAAGTAACGGTTAGCACAAATAAGACTGAAAAGCCGAAAAAGCAGAAGAAAAAGGAAAGTGATCTTCCGGAGGCCGATCAAAACTCTGCACAGCCATCTCCAAAAGCGACAACGGCGACGACGACCAACGTGAGCAACGTCCGTAAGGCGAAAGTAAAGTAAAACCGGGTGCCGGCTAAAGCTGTAAAGCTTGCTCCTCCTCTGTTAAATTGTGTTTTTTTTTCCATCCAATAATTGCTGGTCGCAGTGTTTCCTTCGAAGAAAGATACAGTATAGTAACATTTAATAGTGAAACGAACTCATTGAAAAGCAGCACAGAAAGTATAATAATGGTTTATTGCTTGGCTGGCTCGAGCGGGGAGTGTAGTGCGGACGCGAACAAAAATAAGATTTTTTTCCTTTTCGGATCATCTAATGTCGACACGTTTTTTTATTGTTAGTGCACCCCGGAGGAGGTGATTGAATTTGTACAAAGACTCTTTCACACAAACACATTGGTTTTGCTTTTCGGCTTTATGACAGGAAATGCATTTATCTTAAAGATAAACTTTGCGTATAGACAGGTTGATGAGAGTAAGTGGAGAAAAGGTCCTTGAGAGGTGTGTTATTCTAGATTCTGCCGTTCCCACTTAAGTGTTAATCAGGTATTTTTCTGAGCATAATTTTGTCCATTCTTATACAAATAATAACAATTGCTAACAAAAAACAAACTCGTGCAATAGTTTTTTGTTTCGCACATTTACCTACAATATCACAGCACTATTTGCACATGTATAAACTCTTCATTGCTTTTCAGCTAGTGGCATTTCTCTAGAAGGGATCTGCCCATAGTACAGTAATTAAAACAGTTCATTACAATGTAAAAACAACAGCGAACCATATCAGATTATGTTTATTATATCAAGAAACACAAACTCTTAAATAACTAACACTATCATCAAAGAGACATTTACTGTCTTTATCAAGAATGGCACCCATGTCTAGTGTTTCGGCTTATCGCCGTGCCGTTCGACGCACTTTTCCTTTCCCTTCTCATCGTAGACGCAACTCTTCGTAGTCCATACTTGATTACCCTTGAATTGTGAGGGATCTGTCGACACAGTTAGTAAAACGGTTAGCACCATTATTGCTACTTTCTACATCTTACTATTTATACGTCTTACCAGGCATAAAATCGGAAAAATCGCTGCGTGAAAACAATCCACCTCCTCCACCAAGGCCCTGCTGTCCAAAGTTAGGAAGCTGTCCCTGCCTTCCAAAATCGGGAAATGTAGGAAAGCCATAGTTCACTCCACCACTTTGCCTTCGAAAGCGCAACAGCCGATCGAGCAGCGGGCCATTCTGGGTCTCATCATCTGTATGGAAATGGATCGATTAGCTGCCATGTCACACACGTCCTCATTGGTACACTTTCTCGTCCACTACCTTGCTTTGCGGCAGCAAGCAGCAACTCAAAACACGCGATAATCAAGAGTATGGAAACGAATGTACGCTTCATGACTGGCATGCTAAAACTCAACTGGTCAACGCAATACCTAAGAACGAACTAAATGAATCCATCCAAAAGACGCTGAATGTTGAACGAATATTTGTTGATTCTTTTCGGTTTGCCAATGAAATTCCCATAGGATGTTGAAAGTTTGTGACCGAACCTCACATACATTGGGTGATCTTCATTATCAGTTATTGCCGCGGAGCAAAGGTTTCTCCCAGCGGCGTGTGGAGTCGCACCGTATCGATGCTTATTTGGTGTTGCATTTGAAAGACATCAAACAAATCTTGTCCGTCCATCGTGAAGTGGGAAAGTACTACGAATATCTCGACTAATTGCGATTACTACTATGAATGATAACACAAACACCTCTTTTGTGTACATTCTATATGGTTTACTACAGCATATTCAAGATGGCTTCCCGATCATATTGGTTTTGTATTTATATAATACACTAATGCTTTATTGTGGTTTATATTGATCTACGCATTTAAGGCTTAAGACTTCCCAGCCACGGCACCATAGCGACAGTTGACCTAGAACTGCCGATCAAGGACAACGCAATATCAGGTTGTGGTCCATCGTTTCCTGCTATCGCAAAGGTCACGAAAGGAACTAATTTGGGTTTTTATTCGAGCTTCTTACCGAGATGACCCTGCAAGTTGAAAGTAGAAACGACCAACGCCCGTATGCAACGATTTAATCAACATGTTTTCAACTCTATGGGAAAGCCCAATTCAGTGAAAGTTGAATACCCTTTTCTTGCTCTGCAACAGCACGTTCAATCGATTCGAGCTAGGCCACACTTTTTTGGTGGATCTTTTAGATTGATGGAAACAGTAAGTGCCGGTGAAAAGCAGCTACATGAGCCCACATCAGTCAACAAACAGTTATGCTAATGAGCATGAACATGTGCCTGCAACGAACGGAATTCGCTCAAACCGTAAAGCAAACAGTGGACGGGACCTGGATAATGCTACAATCTTTCGCACGCCAATATCCATCCGCAGCAACGGGAGCACACGCTACGCCACCGAGAATTGCCATGTAAAACGAACCACCGAACCCACATTACACAGGTTGGTTGGTGCCAGAAAGAAGAGAATGCCACAAGAATCATGTAAAGGATGGCTCAACAACGGATGGCAAAGAATGGACGATCGAGAGAAAAAAAAAAGCACAGAATGCAGAGTCGCAAACGCAAACATATATGTCGTGTCGGTCGATCTTGGCGATCGACGTGGAATGAAGGAAACGCATTAAGAATCTCAACCAGCAGCGCCACTTTGGGGTGGTGGAAGTGAGTCAAAGAGCAAAATCCTACCGATGTTGGACGTTGGGGAGCGAACTCGTGTAAGCGTTGAATCACACCGTCGTACCTCGTCAGAGGATGGGTTTCGTGCCCCATGCTCTGAACTCCCCAAAACCCCATCTACCCAGAAGAAAACACCGCTATCCAGCGTCTTCGTATCGTTGTGTTAAAATGTATAAAGTTTCTTGCAGATCCGCTGACCACAACATTTGTATCCAGCCTGCGCCCGGAAGAAGATCGCGTTCGACTCGCGACCCATCATAGCTTTTGTGTGAGTGTGTGTTTGTGCGTGTTTGTACGTGTGTGTGTGTGTGTGTGTTTGTGAGAGGAAGGTGGGGAAGGTGGTTAGTTACCGTGAACCTGATCTTTTGAATTTGCTGTTTGCCTTCAGTCTATCTCGATACAGCTGTAAGCGTGCTGCTCATCTACCACAGTGACATAAGTGCTTCCGAGCAAGTGTACTTTAGAACCGAAGACGACGAAAAGTGCGATCATCACAATGAAACACCATAGCGTTATGTTTGCCGTGCTTCTAGTGATAGTTGCAGTTTCCGTGCGAGCCGGTAAGTAACGCAAGAAGGGAAAGATCACTAAATGATTGATACTGCATACATACAAGTTTAAAGTTAATCTTCGTTAAAAGACACTTCTTTTGAGTGTTAGATTTCTTTGCCGAATGTTAAGGTGCGACTTGAAATTGGACAGGATGTTCTAATTAAAAATTCAAAACATCTTTTCTTTACTGCGTGAATCACGTCTGAGCCCGCAGTCTCGTCTGCGCTTCAGGCGATCGACAAGCGATCGTATGGTAAAGCGGCTAATGAGTCTCGCGCTCGCAGAAGGAAGGAAGACAAAATAATGTTCAACTTAGCAAAAACGGCAAAAAGCATGAAAACCGGTTTTTGGCGACTCAAAATGTATACACAAATATTTACCACTATTTCTGGCTGAGCCTTCTTTTTTTTATTTGTTGTTGTTTATGAGTCTATGAAGCAAGCAGCAAAATCATCACCATCATCATAATCGTGGACTGGCTTCGTTCGTGTGAGTCGTCTCTACGTTGTTGTTCACCAACTTCAGCCAAATAGGTTGATGTCATTTCGAGCCATGTTTGTTTGATGTAGTTTATAGTTAAGCTACAGCTTAACTTTGAGTTAACCGGTTACCGACAACAAACGTGCCCTAAAACCTTCACTGTACAGCCCGAACAAAGTCACAAAGGCACACAGACAGGAAACACGGGTTCGATCGTTAAAAGCTTTCCATCTGATCTTAAATCAGCTCGTCATTTAAAGAGTATTTTATTTGGCACTATCTTTTACAATAGCTTTAAACAGAAACCTTAAGCCTCCAAAACGCTACTGTAATGTCTTCTTTTTTGTCTGCGAATTCGATGGTAATATACATTTGCGGCGATTGCGTCACGCTTGGTCGGTATTATGTATACATGAATTTATTTTATTTATATATTTCCTTACCAACTAAGGGATCAATAATTGCATAACCGCGTATCCTGCACGGATTGTATAACCAGGTTCACATGCGTATTTCTGTTTTGCATCAAGTCGCGTAAATGTGAGCCCCATGCCATATTGGACACTAGCAGAAGAATTGAAACAAACAAAAGAAGCAGTATCATCCTATAGACAGACGCTATCAGCTTCAAACCGGTCAGCAGGTAGTCTACCTTGGGAAGGGGACTCTAGAGTTTAAGTCGCTAAAACATCGACACTTTATCCGGATTTCCCATTGTTCCATACTGCCGAGCGTCATTTTATCTGCTGCTTCTTGAGGTTCGAAAAAAAGCAGCACTAGAGTTTACCATGTAGAAGTTGGTATCATTTTGGCTTTTTTTGTTTGACTACAATGCCAAAATGATGGCAAAATAGCACAGTGCGATAGCCTTGTAACGATGTCTTTTGTTTACCGTAAATATTACGCTTACTTACAGAAACTGGTTTCTACGTACCCAAAGCGTACTACACGATTGACGAGCATGGCTACAAATCCCCGCTTGTCTACATTGACAGTATTCCGGTGAGTATTTGTTGCGCTTTGTAAGCATCCCACTACGCAGGCCAGAATTGTCCTCAAACTTCTCCAGCGGAATGAGAATTTGGTTGTGAATGTTTCTTGTTTTTCCTCTTTCCCTTGTTCTGTTTCTTTCTCAGCAAGTATTCCAGCGTGTTCGACGGTCCGCTCAACTTCCTCCAGGTTCGTTGCATTCAATCTGATAAAGTGCATAAACTGCCGGTTTACTGGTGCAGTTTCAAGTGCAACCAATAATTAACCGAAAATTGATTTTTTTCTTTCTTTTTTATCCTTTAAAAAAACGTTACCAGTCCCCAACTTTGGTTTCCCTGTGAATTTCCCTGCGTTCCAGTTCCCTAACCCCGGACAGGGTGGCAATTTCCAAGCAGTCTCCATTACCAGCGGAGGGTAAGCATGACGTTCGTTTTATTTCGAAAAAAAAACCGATCCGATGATTAAGAAATGATATGTTCTGATCCATTGATTAGCTCCAAGATTTCTCATATCCTTGTCTAGTTTATGAGCAATTCACCAAGTATTGCGTATTGTGTGCCCTTGCAGCAGTCTATTTATAGAGACTGATATGCATTCACGACGGTGTACGATGGATCTCTTACATCTTACACTTGCACCAAGTTAAAGTTGAACGGATAGTACCGAGCTGGGAGGATGATGCGCGAATCCGGTTTGAAGTTATTATCTTTATAGTTAATCTCAGTGCTTCGCAAAGCATGGCATATCATCCTGTTTTGCCCCGTCCGGTCACTAAACCACTTACCGCGCGATGCGGTAACATCGGCGAGGAGGATTTTTCTTTTGTGTGTGTGTGTTTGATTTTTTTTTGTTGTATATTGTGTTGTGTTCTGCATTCTTTGTGGTACACTTAACGTGCCTGAGGCCTAACTACGGTCGCTGGTTAATTACGCGATAAAGTCCACGAAGCTTTTTCATTGCTTTCTCTCTCGCTTAATACCGTCCGGTACAGCAGGCTTCTCCGTTTTCACACAGTGCCGCAATGAAAATAGTTTTTCTTTTAATGATGTTTAGAGATTGCTTTGTTTCTTCGTTGCTTTGGATGAAAATTGTTGTTTTATTTTATGCACCATAAACATAGCCGTAGCGGCTTCTCTTTCCCGCAAACTAGTGACATTAAGCTTCCCGGTATCAAATCCCATGCGAATCGTTTTCCGAACGCGATCCAGCTATCGTTATTTAAAATCTAGGAAAGCCAGAACCGTGCAAAGTCAATATCCCTCGTATTTGTAATGCCAAAAAAGATAAAGATAATGTTAGAAATAATGATAATGTTATGCGAAATGTTGCGTTACATGAGACATACTGTTTTCTATTCTTTTAACACAGCTCCGGTGGTTTAAACAACCGCTTCGATGAAAACGGACAGTCGGCTCCCGCTGGAACTACTATTAACACATTCTCCTCTCAAAATGGGCAAGTTACTCAGATGACTCATCACATCGACAAGGACGGCAAAGTTACAACCCACACCAACAAGAAGAACTAAAAGTTGACCGATGACCGCGAGTATTATTTTTCTTTCCAACAAGAAACACTCCCCCCGAAACTGCAGTTTGGCATGTTCGTCGATCGATTATTTTGTGAAGCAATCGAATTTCGCCACCAACTCCACACCTCCTCTTTTTTTTGTAAAAGCAACGATCCGCGTTTTTAAGTAGCGATAATAAATTACTGTGTTTGTGTGTGCATTTTGTACTAGTGCCTATTACGGTAGCAATCGGCTGAAGTATGTATAGTATTTAAAAGTAAAATAAAAGTATTACGAACTAAAATCCGATCCGATGTATTTATTTTGTCCGTTCACAGATAAATGATAGCCTTTGAGTATGTTTAGTATTGTATAGCATTAGTAAAATATACCAATATAGTACGCTCTCAGAAAATATTTGCAGATATTCTGCAGTTCAGTAATTTTGGACAAAGCGATCCCGTTTGTGTGATGTGCGTGACGTTAAATGATGTCACCGAACTAGTCGATTTTAATGTTTCGAAGTGTGTTTTTCGCGATTGTCTAGCTATAGGAACTGGGATAGTTTCAAGAAAGTTGGGTAGACCCATATCCGATGAATAACTTTAAAAAATAAATAACTAAATAAATAAAATTAATATGAAGAGTTTCTAGAAGTGACCATTTTACCTCGCGGGAATAGCGATCGGGGTCAATCACTCTTATAGGAACGGTGAATGGTATCGAGTATTTCTCAGCAGAGGATTAGTGGCGCTAGGTGGAATGGTGGTGATCGACTCAAAAAATTGACGCGCCGAAATGACAAATTAAACCGCGGCCCCTGTAGAACTGCGTCGTGCAACCGGGGGCTCTTAGACGAGGCCCTTGTACCTGGCCGTACAATGGTTAATCCACCACAGGTACCTCTACAGCAGGCCAATATTTTGAAGCTGTAATGCAGATTTTAAGGCATAGATATGAGCCATTTCCCGATATCGAGAAATCATAAAAATCAGATTTTTGTTGTATTTAATTTTTCTATATTTCTTAGGTATATTAGCTGGCAGCTGAGTTCCGCGTACAAACGTCTTTCGTGATTTGGGTGTACTAATAGACTCTAGGCTACCTTTTGAAGAGCATCACGAATGAACTGTTTGTAAGGCGTGTCGGTTATTAGGTTTTATTTCACATGTAGGAAAGGATTTCAAGGACCCTCATAGTCTTAAAACTCTGTATTGTGCAATTGTTAAGCCAATATTAGAATTTGTTGGCGTTAAATGGACACCATGGGGCGACCCTTCCCGGTGGTGTAGGCGACAGCTGCGCCGGGCTTCAAACGGCTGGACGGCAGGGTTCCAATCCCATCCGTACCGTCTCCCGTAGCGAGGACTGACTATTGAACTACGTGGTATCGGCCTAAGTCTAGTAAGTCTAGTAAGCTATTTCTCGATAGCCGGCGTGACCATTAGAGGTCGTTAAGCCAAGAAGAAGAAGATATGGACACCAATGCAGCATTACAGAATAGACAGGCTGGAATCAGTGCAAAGAAAATTGACACGTGATCTCTTTTATATGCTGCCTTGGTCTCGTGGCACTACCCTACCCACATACCGTATTAGGTGTCTGTTATTCGGAGTGGAATCCGTTCAACATAGGCGAATGACGGCGCAGTGCGTTATTTTACATAAGCCCATCAGCGGTTTTATTGGCGCCCCGTTTATTTTTGAAAGCATAAATAGTAGTATTCTTCCACTTCTACCACTGATCAGATCTTCACCATGAGGTAAATATTGGAGAAGATGACTCAACAGTAGTAGAGTAGAGTCTTCATAGATTTCAAGGCCGCATACGATAGCATAGCCAGGGTAAAACTCTACGAGGCCATGAGTTCTTTTAGAATCACGGCCAAAATGATCAAGCTTATTAAAATGACCATGACCACCATTACAGGCCAGGTCAAGGTGGATGGAAAACTCTCAGGGTCCTTTGCTACCAACAAAGGCCTGCATCAGGGAGATGTGCCCGCCTGTCTCCTATTCACCTTGGCGCTAGAGAGGACCATCCGTGACTCGGAGGTGGAGACTTCGGAAACCATCTTCTATAAGTCAACCCAGATCCTGGCTTTCGCTGATGATAAAGACATCATTGGTCTGCAGCTTTCCCAAAGGATCGAGCAGGCGGTAGAAAACCTCGGGTTGCAGATTAGCGAGGCAAAGACCAAAGACCGGCCCTACTAAAAAATCCGGAACTACTTGGGAGTGATGTACGGATAGCTGACCACACATTTGAAGTCGTCCAAAATTTCACCTATATCGGGTCAAAAGTGAGCACCGAAAACAGCATAGAGACGGAGTTGCGCGCTAGGACGCTGGCGGCCAGCCGGTCTTTCTACAGCCTGAGGAAACGTCTTACCTAAAAAAACCTGTCGCGACGGTCGAAGCTGGGACTGTGTCGTACCTTTATAGTCCCAGTACTCACATACGCTTCTGAGAGGCGGCCCTGTCCAAAACAGACGAAGTCCTCTTAGCCGCGTTCGAGAGGAAGATGCTCAGAAGGATCGCTATCCCCGTATGTGTGGAAGGACAATTGAGGAGCCGCTACAACGACGAGGTGTACGAACTTTATGACGACCTCACCGTCGTGTAGCGAATTAGGCTCGCCAAGCTCCAATAGGCTGGCCATGTTATATGCGTGGCACCGGACGACCCAGCTCAGAAAGTCCTTTTAGACCGTCCACACGGACAGAGGAGGCGTGGTAGGTCCAGATTGAGGTGGGAGGACGGCGTGGAATCATCCGCCATCAAGCCCGGGATATCGGATTGGCGAATAGCGAATTGGCGGACGACGGCGCGGAAAAGTGAGCGGTTCCGGACTCTGCTGCGGCAGACCAAGACCGCAAAACGGTTGTAGCGCCTGATAACTAAGTAGTCGATATGACTTTTAGAAGTCGAAAGGCAAAATAGAGTGAGGTAAGCCTCTGAATATGAGGGTGAGCGAAGCCTCGCCGGACATAGGAGGATACAATCCACACGAATAAGATGAAGAAGAAGAAGATAAGTAAGTAAGTATAATTCTTAGACCAAGGCCACTATTTAGCTCCGCATTTAGATCGATCGAACCTAGTTCGAACGATCCTCTATAAAAAATTATAGCTTCATACATTAATCTATTTAACACAGCCGATCTCAACGCTAGCAACAATAATCTTAAACTGGCCTTGCGTAGCACCTATTGAGACAATTGAATCCTTGTTTTTCTGTCTTACATTTATGGTTTTTTTGTTTATTCGTAAATGTTTTATTCGTTTCCTTAGTGTTCTTTTTTTTCAATTACGATAAATTAGGATAGTTATGTAGGCCAAAAAAGGCTAGATGACTCAAAGTAATAATAAATCAGTAAACATATTACGTTTTATTTATATTGCGTATCTAACATAAAAAGTTGATCTATTCAGCAAAAAGCGTAGCAATATGTGATGATGATCGCTTTACATAGGTCGTTCAAATAGCCTAGCAAAAACCAAATCCGAGCGTGGAAGGATACTTGGTAAAAAGTAGAAATGTTTCGTGACTTGTAGCATAGTCAGACATTAATGAAATTTTAATAAAAAGTCCCTCTTGCGCGCCTGTTGTGTTGTGCCATGCTTTACCAACCACCAAAATAATTCAAATTTTCAAAATAATCTTAAACCACCCTGTAGCCGAAACTCCCGCCAACTACATTATGGCGCTGCTATGGTGCTGGTTTGATTGCAGTAACGAACTGCATACCATAAACGTAACCCGCGACACGACTTGCTATAAAAGTTAGCCGTGCGCGCCCTTGCGCAACAAATTTATTGTAATATTTGAAATTTGTCCGTTACGACTAAAATACAGTTTCCCTTCCATTTAGATCTGGTTAATGCTATGTTTACCAACACGAAATTATTAATGATATACCAACCTTCCTATATCTCGATTCTCAATAACTCCGTTGAATTGATTCCAACGATAATCTGCAAAATATACAATTTTTCACATTTTTATTGAATCATTACAGTTACGCACATAGATGTTGTTACGTATCTAATGAGGATGAAAATAAGTGTGATCTTTCTAAATGCACGATTTTACAAAGTCGAGCGACTTTACTTTCATTTACACTCTCGATCAACACCACGTGGTTTTCTCTTAAAAATATTGCCAAGGAATTAACTTATCCATGGCATTCTATCGGTAATACTTGCCATCCCCACATAAATTGAGAGAATGATGCCGTACTGGCAATCATATGCATGCCTACTTTAACCCTTAGTGTTATCAAACGGACGTAGTACACCGGGTGGGCCACCAAAACTACCGGTAAACTTGTCCGTCACTGGCTTCGGTTGCTGAAACTGTTGTTGAGGTAAGGTTTGTTGCTGCTGCTGCTGCTGCTGCTGTTGATACTGCTGAGTATGCTGCTGGGGCTGTGCGGAGGAGAAAATACTACCGTCCGGTTTGACATTCGTACCAGGCCTCTGCTGATTGCCCAATATTCCTGGAGCACCGCCGAAGCTTCCGGTAAACTTGTTACCACCGTTAAAATTGTTCGAAGTCGAAACTGGCCTCACAGGTTGCACTGGTGGCGTGAATATAGGCGTTGCCGTCGGTCTAATGCCTGCCCCCTGATTAACGGGACCTCCGACGAATGGGCCGTTAAATTGGTTTGGTAGCGTTGGTACCGTTGGTAATGCTGGTCGTGGCGGGACACCGGATTGTGTAGCTGTTGAAACTGGACCTAGATGGGCAGGGCCAAAATGTTGTACAGGAGGTGGAGGAGGAGGTTGTTGAACGGGAGCTACGGTGGGTACATTTGCTGGGATTGGTTGTGGAGCTTTAGTGTACGCTGTTCCTAAGTTTGCCTGATTTCCCAAGAAGCCTGGCGCACCGCCAAAGCTGCCCGCATACTTTTGTACAGTCGTTTTGTCTTCTGGTCTGGCCGTGGTGGGAAATGTGTTTTGCGGTATAAACACGTTTTGAGGACGCGGTTGAGGTTGTGTTGCAGGAGGAACCGTTTGCAGGAGGTTCGGTCTCACTGTCGAGGTGTAAGCTGTGCCAATGTTTTGCTGATTGCCAAGAAATCCGGACGGCCCTCCGAATCCTCCGTTGTACTTCTGTACCACAGGTTTGGCAGTAGTTGGTACAGCGGGCGCAGCTGCCCCCGAAAACCTTGTGTCCGTTGGCGGGATCGGTTTCGGGAAGGTTGTCTGTTGATTGACGTCGGTTTTGTATCCGACAATACCGTCAGGTACAGGTGCAGATTGTGGCACCTGCGCGGAAGGTTGCTGGGACGTCGTCGGCTTTACCGGTCCACTGAATGGATCACGAACAAAGATTGGCGATCGTTCCGTACCAACTTGAATGTTGTACACCGGTGGCAATTGATCCGGGAACAGGGGAGGTAGCAGACCGTTGACTGGTTTCTGGGCGAAAAGAATCTGGCCCTCCTCGATGTTTGGAATTTTTGCGTTCGGTAGAAACTGTTGCTGCGTACTTGAAGGTTTTGCCGTTGTAGTGCTGCTTGGTGGTACTACCTGGACGGTACTGGGGACCGGGTTTGGAGGCAGTAGCCCGAAGTTTGGTTGTCCGATAGGCTCAATAATGCCAGACGCATAGCTAGGGACTTTAAAGTTGTACTGGCCAACGTTGTTGCCCTGGCCGGATGACTGAAAGTTTGCGCCCCGATTAACGTTCGTAAGAAACCCGACCGAATCTAGTTCCGGCTTGGCTAGATCGGTAAACGGTGTCACAGGATTTCCATAGCTGTCACGCAACACCGCGGTCTGCTGTGGCTGTGTCGATCCACGTACGTCAACGTTCGACAGTTCATTGTTAATGCCGGCAGGGATGGCGTTCAGGGAAGCGTCGTTTGCAAAGCCAAGATTTCGTCCCTTTGCTGCCGAAAATCCTTGACCACGTGCGAACGGTTGGATAGCGAGATTGATTATATTGCTATCCGTCGCAGGAATGCCACCATCAACCGAGCGAGCCGAGTGAGCTGTGGGAGAAGCATGATCGTCACATTATTAGACAAAACCACTTGAAAAAATACCCAAAAGCTTGCGGTATGTTCTGTGGCTACCGTACCTGGCTGTTGATTCACTTCCGCCGAAGAAGACACAGCTGAAACGGGACAAAGATTTATTCTGAATCATTAACTGATCTTTTTACATTTATCCGTGACATTTCCCTTGCAAAACCAAAACTGGTAAGGTCATTTTGGATTCGTGTTTTCACACCAACAGTCTAACTGGCTCGATTCGTTCCATCATCATCAAGCTGTATCCGTTTGGACAGCCTCCAATTTATTCTGCCTCCATCTTGTTGTGCTCAGATGAATGTTTGTGTGGGTGTTGTTTCGATTTTGCGTAGTCATTGTCAGCGTGACTACTATTGTTCGCGCAAGACAGTACCATTTGTATTCCGGCTTCCTGCTACCGTGGAACAAATTGGCAAATTTGAAGCTAACACTTGTGCAGCGAGGGACACACAGACACAAACAGTAGGTTATTCTTTTCTTGTTCTTACTCCAACGGTTTTGTGTCCATACGCAAGTGTTTATTCTCGTTCTCTCTGTTCGATCTTCTTTCCCTTAAATTAAATAAAACCCAAGACGTAAATAGTACCTACTAACAACAGCGCAGCTTTCGCTGATCGCAACTATTTCAATCGTCAAAAATAGATACACTTTTCCTCTTTTTATTGGTCATAACAATAACTGAAACCATTCCATTGTTAGGGACATGTTACTTTATTAGTCAAAAATTTTCATAGAAAATTTATTAGATCACTCGGGTGATCCACTTGTTCGTTGGATTACCTTCTGGTTTTTTGTTTCGGTCTTCTTCTCTCCTTCAGTCTCTCCATGGCTCCTTTCAATTTTTTGTTGCTGAATTAAGTACATTTAGGACAGGTGTTTAGTTCGCTCGTAAGTCTACTCGTCTGAGGATTTTTTAAACGCGGGATTATCGAGACCATTTTGATCCTTCTGGTCGATTGGCAACGTAGCGTTGGCATCATCATTTTCTTCATCATAATTCTTAAGCGGTATCGCTTTGTAACGCCAGGCCAGTATAGAAAATAGGCCCATGTCGACAAACATCAGGCCGGCAAACAGCACAAACTCCCATTTCTGTGCGTCAAAGATTTTTGCTTCGGCTACAATAACCACAATCAGATTGCCCACGGCCACTGTCAGCTGCCAGCATCCCTGCAGTACCGATTTCATGCTTTCCGGAGCTTGCGTGAACGAAAACTCGAGCCCCGTAATGGAGTACATTACTTCGCCGAGCGTCATCACTACGTACTGTGGAATCAACCAAAGCATGTTGACGGAGTTCGGTTCGGTGACGATGATGGGCTCAGTGATCTGTAAGTATCAATCAAACATCAGCGACTTTAGCCGACTGGCCGAATGGTGCCCATTACACCTCCAGACTTCACGCGCACTTACCATTCCATCAACATCGCTCACAATGAACGCATACACGCCTCCTAACCGCATCGTGTAGGTCAATGTCAGCTCCCCATCTACATAGATTTCGTAATCGGAAGGATAGGACTCAACCCGATCGTACACATACGAACCGTTCTTGTGCCGATCGAACGGATCGGATGAATCAACATCCCTGAACACCACCGTCCGGTTGGTGGCGGTATTTCCCAGCACACGGAATATCGGATAACCCTTGGAAGACTTTTCCGTATCGTCTTCGTATCTCAACGCACTGATGACCGAGTTCTGCTTGCGGAGAAAGTACGAATACTGCCTTTCCTCCTCCACCTCAAACGTACGCTGTTCCTCCGACACCGTACAATCCGACCCAGGCCCCGTAGAGGACAGTGTGTAAGTGTACGTGGCTTTACCCTTCACGTTGAGGTACTTCTCCTCAAACATGCTCATAGCATTCAGCGTAAAGTCGGCGTGCTCCGGAATGTTTGACTGAACGCGATAGTCGCAGTTCATGCCATTGAATATTCGCAGCTGAGCCTCCCCTTCCTTCGGAAGTACGGCGTAAGTGGACTCGAGCTGAATTTCGACAATGGTCGATATAACGAATGCCAACCCAGCAAATATACCGCCCAGCGTGAGCTTTTGCAGCGGTCGTCGAATTCCGATCATGCTTAGCAGGGGATAGAAAGCGACCTCGTACAGTGGAATGAATACCAGGATAAGCAGTGGATTGATGACCTGCATCTGGTCCGGCTTAATCGTCCAAAAGCCCAGATCACCATCCATTCGGGTCGCTTGGAACGTCCAGCGAGATCCCTGCTGATCGAACAGCGCCCAAAACACCGGCAACGGAATGTACAGCTTTAGCACGTTCAGCAGAATGCGCGTTTCGTCGACCAGCTGACGTCCCCAGCGCTTTTCAGAATAGTCCAACCAGTGCTCTCGAGGGTTGATCGATTTTTCTCGCGATCGTGTGCGTATAGCAGTCTGTGGTAGCGTGTTGAAAGAGATGCAATTTTAGCAAAAAACCACAACAACAACAAAAAGCCAAGGACCAATCCCACAGATAACAAATAGAGAGGAACACACAGCACAAATACAGACAAAACAGACACTACGGGCAAGCGCACAAAACACACATAGCCAAAATAAGAAACACAGCGATAAAACTCGTCATACTAACCCAAATACATTTGGAAACCTTTACGAACATATTGCCCGCGGGCGCGGATATCTTGTACAGCGGCTTGCCAACGATGAATATGATGATGGATATCACCATCAGCACACCGGGCACTCCGAACGCCAACGGGAAGCAGTCATCGTCATCGAAGCATTTCACATCTTCGCGCAAAATCGGGGTAACCATGGTCGATACGAACGAGCCCGAATTGACCGCAAAGTAGAACATGGAGAAGAACAGCGCCAGATATTTCGCCTGTTCCGGCAGCTTAAACTGTTCGCCACCGAACGCGGCGACACACGGTTTAATGCCACCCGATCCGAAGGCGATTAGCAGCAATCCGGCAATGGTCATCGCTCGTGCATCCAGATCCCAGGTCGGTATGGCTCCGAGCGTAATGCATCCGCTACCGATCGTGTACACGATCGACAGATACAGTATGGTGCGAAATTTACCCAACCAACTGTCGGCGATGATGGCCCCGATCACGCACATAAAATACACCAAGGTGGTAAACGTGTGATACAGCACCGTGGCCGTATCGTCGTCAAAGTCCAGCTTCCTCGTAAGGTACAGTACCAGCACGGCTGTCGAAGGAAAATTCAAACTGCCGTAAGCACAACGCAAAACTCGCTGCGATGACACTTTTTCCACCCATTTTCCCAACCATCAACACTTACTTCGCATGCCATAGTAGTTGAACCGTTCGCAAAACTCATTGCTGATGATGAACGGAATGGCTCGGGGATACTTGAGCTTCTGAAAGTTTGTTTACAGGAGGTATGTTAATTATTAGCACAAAACAAACACACGCGCTCCCCCAAAACTTTGGAGCAATGTTATCACCTTCGATTCTCCTTCGACATCCCCGATCTCTGCCGGTACTGCGGCGGGCGTTTCTTCTGTGGAGATAAAGGAAGCTCATCAACTAAACTAGTGTATGCACGGCGATCGGCGATCGGACGGTTATCTGTGTGACGTACGGCGCTATTCGTTGGACCTATTGCTTGGATGGCAATTATCAAATCGTCACAACCTCGCCACCTGACAGTGATCGATTGAAGTGTTACGCGTGTATCGATTGATCATCGGGCTTTACAATACGCATCACAATTACCTAATTCACTGTCATCATAAACAATGAACGAACCTTTGCCTCAAGGGGTTCGGAACAAAAAAGAGTCGTATAAAAATTCCACCAGGTCTTATCGTTTAATAAGCTACACTTGATAAAAACAATGGTCAAGACAAATGAGATACAGCGATAGCGTTTTTATCGCCAAACACGGACTCGATGATAAGTGAATCACTTAGCACACCGGGCACAAACTTGCCCCTACCGGTCACCATTGGCAGTATTTTACAAGACCGATTTGGGTGCACAAATCGTGCCCGTATCATAGCCGTAGGGGCTTTTGATTAAGATTAAGATCAATCATATCACATCGTTATTGACTGTCTGCGCTCGTCTATTCTTTAGCGCCATCCACAAACCACATCCGTGAGCTGATTTCTTCAGTTTGCAACCGATTGATCGTACATTCTTCAATCGAGGCATGTAGGGAAAATTTGCATAATGATTGCTTTTGCTCTGGATGAACTAGTTCTGCAAGATATTCCCCCGTGGCAGGTATAATCTTCCTGCAGGCACGACAGATGCATCGAGTCGAACAAAAAATCACAGATTATGCACCGAGCGCGATCATTGTACCAGGTACGGTTCAGTGACCGGTCAACAATCTCATCCGTCTGCCTGGCTGGCTGCACTTATTCGATCAATGAACATAATGCTATTGTTGGCACCTGCTTCAAGTGCATTCGTGTACACCACATCCACTGATGGCTGGTGTCACTTGTTACGATAATGAAGTCTTCCTATGCTTCTGCAACCCTACCAAATGTTGTGTAGCTTGTAAGCTGTTCACTTGTAACTTTAATTTCCGACGGTAGCGATCGTTCCTGTACTCTCCACTTTATTTTCATTACGAACACACCGAAAACTGGAACCTTTCATCAATTGTGGTTTCCCGAATGATACTGCACAGGGTAGAAATTGAATCTGAGAAATGACTCCTTGTCGAAAGTTATCTTTTATCGAGCTGTCAGACACGTAACGGTTTCGTGTTTGTTACAAATTGAGATCGCACAAGATACTTTTTTGTGAGGGAAAAAACTAAACATTTGAGAAATGGATGGACTCATTGATTAGAACTTCCTTTTCGTTCATCGCCTGGCCCTGACTTTAAATTGTTTCCTTTATTCCTTCTACCTGCTCTTACTACAGATTTTTGTACATATTTTTTTCCTCCTGAGTTGTTTCAGATAGAAAAAGAATCCTTTTATTTTTGTCTAGCGTCTATCCTTTCTCGAAACGCACTTTACACAAACCTTTGGTTGAATCAGTCATCTTAACAGTGTTCACCGTATGCACAATCTATATACTCTTCAACTGCAAATTCTTAAAAAAACATTCTAACACTAAGATTGGGTGAACAGCCGCCACAAAGCTTTGGCAACGCACTTCGAGCTGATGTTTAAACAGGCTAGAGATAGTTGTAATACTACCCGTACGAGGTGTATTAACAGACTGAGCAATACTGATGGGTACGCAATTCAGTTAAAAGCAGTGTAATCCCTCGGCCCAGGCTGTAGTACCATAATCTTCGACGACTGATAAGCGTTTTACGAGCTGATAAAGACGTACTTAATAAAACTTTTCCCGGACCGTATCTTCCATACCGTCAGCTATCAAGAGCCAGCCCCCGGTTGCGAGGATTGATACATACATATATATGATGTCAAGGGCAGTATCTGCCAATGCAGAGATATTTATGAACGATCGGTCAAGTAGTATGATAATAGGCCTCTTGAGACGATTGGTGACTCTTGGGGACTTTACTCTTGGTATACCCAAATCGATACATACTCGTTATATTACCTTAAATGAAGCATTTTTAAGTTTAGTGCATGCCATTGCATGACAAATATTAAAAATCCCACATGATCGAAAGAAAATTTAATTCCCTATAAATTATTACGGACAACTTACTTATAAAAGTGTGAGGAGTGTTTTGCATGAAAATTTTCAACCTTAACATACCTTAAGAATGCATAATTCCACGTTGGAAACGGTGTTTCAATAAAGGATAAAATCGGGAGATTTTTTTTTTTTCGTTTAAACTTACACTTTATAACAACTCTATCGTATAGTAACACCAGCTTGCTGTTGCACGGGTATAACCCACTTGACATAAACGCGACATATGTACCTTTTTCACACCGAACGGATCCACTCCATCCCACAAATTTTGTGACGTATTGACTCATTGAAGATATACGGGATGAGCATGGCTACCGCCCCACATTCCTATTCAACACAGAAAACAAGCCCATCGCTCTTGAGTTTATCTTATCAGGTTGAGGTACTTGATTTTTGGGCAGCCAGCCGGCCAGTATCTGTAACCTAAAGCAGAGTGGTTCCCATTGCCTAACGCTGCGCGTGATCTGTACCATTTTCTTCGGTCTATGTTTTGTTCTTCAATTTATGGCGATGTTTTTTTATGGCACATTCTCACCTACATCGAGCACTTCATCACACAACTCGCACAGCAGACGATAAATAATAAACCGTGCAGTGGTAAACCGAGGTTCCAGGATGTTTGTAGTACGGTGCTGTTGTTCGATCGATGCATAATCTTATCATCCTTTTGGCAGCGTACCATCATTTGACCCATTCATTCATCATCGTGTTTATTAGTGTGAGCGGTATTGATAGATTTCGTCCCAAACAAAGACAATATGAAAGTTTTTTTTTGTACCAACGATTGATAGCCTTACGTAGGCGCGATGTTAGGCTACCGAGCTGGTTTGTTGTTTTAAATGTGTTTTCAAGTATCCACAATGGTTCAAAAGCGTAGTTAAAATTTATTATCGTGCTGCAAAGTAAAGCACCGCATGAAAATGAACGACTAAACTATTTTATATGACGCAACTTGCACTATATGTTTGCTTAGGCAGATTGAATAAATATGGACCTGAACATGGTTTAAATGTCACAGGTTCAAAGATGAGTCCCCTGGTAAGGTACTGATTTGAAAAATAAATATTTTAGATTTTATCCCACACAAAGCCATTGACCGAGCCTGGCAAATGGGGTTAGCCCGTTTACGCGTATCGCGTCCCACCGCAGCCCGAGCGTGAGTCACAGGAGTTTCCGTGTGCCATTTTTTTTTCTCAGCTCCGCAAAGCCTGAGGTAAGGGTAAGCAGTACCTTTTTGGGTGAACTGGCTAACCATTCTGAGATATGCTTTTGTGTCATGCTCGTACTTCCAAACTAACCGGTTCACCGTTAAACCTGTCGTCCTTGCACCGAAACTGTGCGCTACCCAAGAGTCATCTGTGAGACGCATCCAACGGCCAATCTCCAAACAGCGATACAGACCATCTCATTCACCAACTCAGCGCACACTTTTCCATGGACCAATAAATATGGCACCAAATGAACTTCGCAACATTCGGGACACACAAGCTGAATGACCGGTCAAGCGACGAACTCGGCTGGATTACGTCCCAATCATGGAGAACTCTTCCAAATGGGTGGCCTAATGAGTTGCAGTTTGAAGCTCACCCGTAACAACAGTGTCAATGTTTTTGGCTCGTCAGGGGTGGGGGGGGGGGGAGACCTATATGACCTTGATGTAACGCATCGTTGGTGTTCAAGATAGTGATGGTTGCGCGGTAGTTCCTCTTCTTATGAAGCGGACTGTCATTTTGATTTTTGACGCACCACTTGTATTATGTCTGAACACACTTAAGCTTTCCAGACTTGGTAAAATATATGCATGCATTGCACAGTTGAATTGTCTTAAAATTATAATAAAATATGTATATGTAGCAACATGGAACAACACTTTACATTTTACTCCGGTGTACTGTTGGGCAACGGTGACGTGCAACAGCAGCAGCACTACACTCCAAACTGGGAATCTTCGAAAGCTCGACCTTGACGCACACATTTTGTGACCCTCCCAGGGCTGGATCGTTGAACTGGTTCGGGTGTAGAGTTGTTTTATGGGATTTTGTCTCCCTATTTTCAGATCACAGTACCAAAAAAAAAACGCACAAATCACTTTTTCGCTTCTACACAGCCAACCACCTTCAGGTTCTAATTAAACACGGTCTTACTATTTCCGTTCTAGAGAGATCACGATCGCGCACCACGCGTCCTGACGAAACGGGTCTCAAACCTTAACTAACATACGCGACCGAGCGGGTTATACAATATAAACAAGATTCGCTACTTCTCAATCTGCGTGCTTCGTTCGTTGTCGCTCATACCTACACGATCGCGAAGTTGATCTTCGCGACTCACAGGTGGTTTGGCGTTTTTGTGTTGCTTTTCTTCTGGTGGGGAAGGGGAAGGAGGCTGGGGGGGGGGGTTGACGTTTTCTTTTCCAGATTTTGTTTCGTTCAGAATTTACCGGACCTTCCGAGCTGATTGATTGAAACGGTAGAAAAGCACGGCGTACGACATCGTAGCCGGAAGAGCTTTATTTAATAAACTCACAGTTTTTAAGGGAGCTTGTGAATGAAATAAATTTGTTACTGCTATGAAGTACGATTAATACATTCGAGAGTATTATATTACCAGCAGTTTTTGTTCTACTCCCGGTGTGTATCAAAAGAAGGGAGTTCATCACTTGTTAATGATGTGCAAATAAGAATGGCATTGTAAGCTAATGATCGGACGGTTACATTTCAGTAAATTATGAAATTGTTATAACAAGAAAGAATGCTGCTGTAAAGTACTAATTACAGTTAGTAACCAGCTATATAAAGCAATCAAACGCATTTGATTTAATATGATTGTTTTAATAATACGAAATATTCTTCTTACTGAGTGAAAACTTTAGCAAAAGCTCAACGTACCACTTATTGTGTACGTGAAAAGGTCTAAAGTCTTGTGAATGTTGCTTGCTTGCACATACCTTGCAAATGCATTGCCGGTCGGAGGCAAAGTTATGTGATCATCACCATATTGCTCATTCGTGTATGGCAGATTCTAATCGCGTAATACGAAATACCATCGTGTGTAATTAAATTCAGCAGATGCATTTAAATCATTCGACTACCCGTGTACAGTACCGATGCAATCGATACTTAATGTTGAGGCTACTTTCATCTACTGTATGCAACACCGCAAAAGTAGTGATTTACTGGAAATATTATTTACATGCTCCTGTCCTGTTGGGATCCTTACAGCGGTGTAACAAACTGAATAATGGCAAATGATTCACTTACGGATCTATTTTCTCTTCGATGTGTTGTTGTTTTCGTTGATGAACAAAACAAGACAACATGTTATCTTCCACACACGTTCATTTTACTTCCGTCACTGTGGCCTTCTCCGGTGAGTGCAACACGCCGGGAAGGAAGTCAGAAGCCGTTCTGAGCTTATTGATCACACACATTCAGCGTTTGATCGATTGATCGGGCAATGTTTGTTATTATTGGTTCTTGTTCATCTCGATGACTGGATGATCTATACGTCCATTATCATCCGGCTTATGTGCTATGGTTCAGATAGTCTTCTCATACTGTTTCGATTTTGTCGTTCGTGATTTGATTTTTTTCTTCTATTATGATGTTCTCCCAGCATCACGATGTATTTTACTATAAAGTAATTGTTAAGAATTTCTTGTCGATTACAGTGCGTCGTGGTAAGGAACAGTATTTATACTTTTTAACTTTTTAACTTTACATTCAGAAAACTTTTTGTTTTGCTTAATATCTTCTTCTTCTTCTTGGCTAGTTGAATAGTCAATCTCACTACAGGGGGACGGTCCGTCCGGATGGGATTTGAACCCCGGCCCTGCCGTTTGAAGACCGATGCCGCTGTCACTTACACCACCGGGGCAAAGGGCATTTCTCGATGTTAATAAGTAAATAGCAATATAAACACTGATTAACTATGTATATAAATAATGAACAGAGGTCGGAACTGTTGTAATCATAATGGAAATATCTCATTAACTAGGTAACTATCGTGGATAGTAAATTAGAACATCATCAATTAGATGAACGTGCATTAGTTGGTAAAAAATCTAGGTAGCTAAGAATATACGGGCGTTTGGGCGTTCGGGCGTTCGGGATAATTTTGACAGTTACATTTTTTTTTATAACTCGTGATGGAGTTGGCATAGGAAAACAAGCAATATGTCATTCGACAGCTAAAAGTGTACGGAACAAGCAGCAAAAACATTTATTTACAATTGATTATGACGGTCCAATGCCGTATCGTCATCAAAGCAGCAAAAACATCTCGCGATAAAAAAATGCCAAAAAAGACTACATTGTGGAAGCGGATCACATGCATCATGATGATCCGCGCCGGACGCGACAACCGCCGACACGGTTAACACCCAGAACAACCGGTGGCTGGCTTACTGCCCGGCGGACGTACCACGGGTGCCGCAAACCAAGTTCCCCCAGACGGTGATGGTGTTTTCCTGAGTGTCATCGGAAGGGGACGTGATGACGCCCCACTTTTTCGAGCAGGGGCTGAGGCTGAACGCGGCCGGGTACATTTCCATGCTGGACACCGTCGTAAAGCCTTGGATCATGAGAGTGGCCAACAGAATCTCCAGCAACACCAAGGCGGAGCTGATGGCGAAAATCAGGTCCGTTTTCGCGGCCCTACCCCGCGAAACTGTCGCCAGGGCTTGTTCCCGGTTCCGGAGACGGGTGGAGGCCGTAATAGAAGCCGAGGGCGGATATTTTGAATAAAATGACTAAAATACATGGTAAGCTACTATTTCTAAAACAAAACAAAAATTTCCCCGATGATTAATTTTGCCATATTTTTTTTTTCTTTCTCCGTAGGTGACTGTCAAAATTATCCCGAACGACCTGTATATGCAAAATAGTACAGCTGGGCCGAAAATGTTCGAGAGTGAAATGAGAGTGAAATGAAAAATGATTCATTCTCACCTGAGCAAGGTTGAGAATGTTAACTGTCCCTAGGATGTCCCTTTGACGAAACCCCTTGTTTGGAAATACCCTTGTCGGGCGCGCACTTCGCCTACAAATAAGTCCACCAATGGTTGCACCTTTACACACATATAAAAATACTGCTTAAAAACTTCAGTTCAAGATACCCAAATAGAAAAAAGCCATGACATATAATTCAGCGAATGCTAAGAGGTTCTTAAGAAAAAAGTCTAACGATTGAGCTTTGGAGCTCAATTGAGCTTTGGAGTTGAGAAGAGAAACAAAATGTAAACGTATAATCGTAAATGTATAACGTAAATGTAAAACAAAAATACACAATGGTGGTTTTTTTAAAAGGATGTCTATCCGTCTAGCTCCACGCTACATTTTAGGTACGATAAGATTTTGCAACATTACCTTACACGAATATTGTATGTTGACTTTATTATGAGTAAAACACAACCTAAGACCGGTTTGGCTGTCCAGATGCGGCTAGAATTAAGTCAAAAGTATCAGCAACATCAAACATTCCTGACCATTGCAGCAGGATGCGTAATTCATTCAATGATGGGAATTTTTCTTCTTGCTGTTGAAATTGTTTTACGCCCCTTATCCCACAAGAACAAATAGATTTGCGGGTAAGACGAAAGACAATACACACCACCACAAATATTTGTAGATTTTAAAATGTTTGCTGCTCAAAAGCTGCTTAAAAGCTGATTAAAAGTTCCAAGAAGTTTTTCTCTGCTTATTAGCAACGCTTCCAACGGCTGATTGAACCAACGAAATTTAAAAAGCAAAAAATTGTCTGCCAACGATCTTAGTAAAATCGCTTCTTAAAATGTATTTACTTTCTTAAAGTCTGAAATTGTATATCATCTCCATACGCTACGGATTGTGTGGCAGCAATCCCGAACCTTCCTCTATAAACCTTGCCTTTGACGTTACATTTTTCTTATTTGGGAAACGCAGCTGCCAAAAAAGCAACGAGACCTTCTCCTCTGTGTACACTTTGGTGACGCCGGTGAGTATTGACTCGCTGTTGTAGGAAAAGATTTTTCGCGCTAATTCTCTTCCAAAACGCGAATGTAAGTGAATTAACCACATCAAACGGTGCTGGGTATTGATTCGTAGTGCATGCCACACAGTTTAGAAACTGTTCGAATTAAGATATCCTCTGCAAACTGTTTGATGAGAACTATTTGGGCCCTATTTGGTGACGCTGGTGTATGACATACTTTCCAATTGAAAGACCAAAAGAAGTAGCTGTGCGTAATCAAAGTTCGTGGCGTGTTTATTACGTTGTTCAACCTTTCGTAGTAGAGCATTCGATTAGCTAAAGTTTGAAAAGAGTCGCCCATGTATAGCTACCGGACAGTGAAGTGGTTGAATTGCCACTTTTTGAGGTTATGTGTTATTGTCATGTTCCTGAAACTTCCATACCATCTTTGCAGCTTTTTCATCGTGTATAGACAACACAGGCGGCATCAGATTTCATCGCGTGTACCTGTTACCAAATAAACGAAATGGGCGATTCAGATGACGAATATGACCGCAAACGCCGCGACAAGTTCCGCGGAGAGCGCAGCGCTGGTGGTGGTGGAGGAGATAGCTATGGCCGCGGAGCTGACCGACCAGATCGTTCGCGAGGCAGAGATGATTGGCCCGATCGGTAATATTCTTGAGCGCGTTGATGGTTTAGAGCAAATTGTAACCTCGTTTGTTTCTTGTAGAGTGCGACCACGGCAAGACTACCGAGACTACAGACCTCCACCTAGAGATCGCGGCTATTCTCCAGCCCGGGAAGGTCCCACGGTAAAACGTATGCGTGGCGATGCATGGGGCGACGAAGGCCGACACAGATTTGGAGGTAAGATAGCAATAGTTCGGTTTGAACCGCGTTATGGACTGTTATTTGAGTTATACCACTTCATATATTGCTTTCCAGGTCACGACAGCTACGGTATGTATGGGTATGCACATGAACATTTCGGGATGCATCCGGCCGTCGGACCTTACGGCCATCAACCAGCATCCCATCCGAGGTAATTTTTAAAACATGTAATTGGTGTCGCTGTAATGGATACAAGCTATTGTTCACTTCGCAGAGAACCAGCCGCATCAGGAGATATGCAAACACAACCCTGCATGATGACGCTGAAACAGTTTCTTGCCACGCAGGACGATTCGATTTCCGATTCGGACGCAATTACTAAGTACAATGAGTACAAACTGGAGTTCCGCCGTCAACAGATGAACGAGTTCTTCGTGGCACACAAGGACGAAGAATGGTACGATACAATTTCCGGCCGTCTCATGATCGATCGATTGACAGTGGGAGTATGTCGATTGTTTGTAAGAATTTTTTTGCGAACCAAATCGATAGTGTCACACTGGCAAATGATCCACCATGATGACCTCCCACGATTTCACTTAGATTTGAGACCAATTCTTGCACGAACTTGTAACCTTTGTGTTGACAATGTTGAATGCTTACGATATACATTTCTAATCATGTTTTCTCCCTAACAGCGTTGACCATTTGTCGTCCGTAGTATGTGCATACGGCATCCAGTGGATGGTTTTTTGCAATACTTCCGGTATCACCTGAATAAGGCTCCATTAATGGGGCGTTATTGGTGGTATCCACCCTTGAGGTAGTTGCAAAACACTGTACAATGGATTGTTTTGCAATGGCACATTACTTCGAACCACAGACCCTATCGTTGTCTCCATCTACTTTCAACCATGATCGCACGTGCGAAATAATGCTAGTTTACAGAAATAGCAGAGAAGATTAGGTTACGTTTGTACGCTGATACGTGCCGCCGCGAAATTTTTTAACTCGTCAAAGTATGGCCTTCGTTAGGAGCTAGGGCTTAGACGCATACGTTTTAACACGGGCGAGCAATGCCAGTGTTTAAACTTTCTTACCACCGCGAATTATATATGTATGCACACATATATATCTCTGCTCGATATAGAAGCGATAATTGCGCCTGATGGAATACGGGGGTTGTCTTGCTGTTATCGGTATGCAATATAGAAACTACGCGTTCATTCTCTTCTTCGCTCTGCTCCGTGGATAACAGCAGCAGATAATGAAATAAGCAAGAGCCATATTCGAACGAAGAGGTATTTACTATTTAAGCATTATGTGTATGAACAAAACAAGCTTCACGAATAACTCACCACACAGCGAATGCTGAATGCTGCAGCATCATACCAAAGAAAAAGAGGAAAAACGCAGGGAGAGGAATACGTTTAGTATGGATGTGTTCTTGTTTTTCTTTTCTATTACCTTAAAATCATAACCATTGTATAAATTTGTGTTTGCGAGTCAAATTCAGGATAATTATCGCTATTGCCCGTTACCTAATTAAAGTACATAATAATTTGTTACGATCCAATTAAGAAAAGCTGGTCGAAGTACTAGCTATTGTGTTGTAGGACAGAGTATTTAATTGTTAGCTTCCGGAGCTACTCTTTTTTTTGCAGATTTGTTTTCCCTTTTTGTATGTTTAGATCTGAAACTGTTATTAGTACTCCTATCCTTGAGGCAACATTTATAATTTAAGTTTCTACTGCATTTTTGTGGCTATGGTTTCTACTAATACTAGCTTCGCTTATCTTGTTTATTTATTGCAAACGATTTACAGGTTTAAGATCAAGTACCATCCGGAGGAATCGCAAAAACGCAAGGAAGAACAATTATCTTTCCTAAAGGTAAATATCGTTGGTAAAAGAATCAATTATATGAAATTTTATTAATGTGTCTTTTGTTTTTAGCATCGATGTGAAGTATTTTTAGAGCTGCTAAACTCTAAAGATATCGCGAAAGTGTCTGTCGATGCTTCGAACAGTGATGCATTGCTTCGTTTGCTGGACACGGTAGTCATCAAACTGGAGGGCGGAACAGAGGAAGACCTTAAGGTCCTTGATGAAAAACCTCCGGCAGTTGAACCGACGGCAACCGTGAAGGCAGTGGTAGTAGGATCACAAAATGCGGACAAACTTAAAGCTGAATCAAAAGCTGATTTGCCGCCGAAAGAAGTGGTCGTAAAGAAGGAAGATGATGGTACAAAGCAAGAGAGTGCCACTGAAGAACGATCTGGCAGTAGCCAACCGGACGAAGAAATGCCAAGGAATGGCAAATCAGTCGAGAATCAAAACGATGATGATGATGAAGAGAATCGCGAAAAGGACTGTTCAGATGAGCCGCGGATAACCGAACGAGATGGTGACGATGGGGAAAATGAGGATCAGCAGCAGCAGAAAAATGAATCCGAAGATGGTAGAAAGAAGCGCAGCCGTTCCGATTCAGGCTCAAGTTCATCGTCCTCGTCTTCCTCGTCATCGAGCGACTCGGAAGAAGAAAAAGACGATAGCAAGGAGGACAAAAATGAGGAAGAAAATGCTAAAATGCAGGATGAAGCGAAAATGGAAACGGATGCCGCAGACGAAGGCAAGGAAGAAAAGGCAGAAAAGCATGAAGATGAAAACATGGCGGAGGAAGGCGATAATGAGGATAGTTCAAGCAAAAGTAAAGACCGTTCCGAATCGGAGGAAAATGCAAAGGAAGTTTCCGATGCTGCCGCCGATGGCGATAACGATCAGAAGAAAGCGGAAGCTGGAAAGGTGCAAAAAGACAACGAGGTAGATAATCAGCAGAAATCTGAAACCATCGATTTGGTTAAAGATTCTGCCGACAATGGGTCGCGTGCACTGCATCGTACGAGCTCAATCTTTCTGCGGAATTTAGCTCCATCCATCACGAAGGCCGAGGTAGAAGCTATGTGCCGTCGTTACAACGGATTCCTTCGTGTAGCGATTGCGGATCCGTTGCTCGAAAGACGCTGGTTCCGGCGCGGTTGGGTTACTTTCAAGCGTGAAGTAAACATCAAGGAGATCTGCTGGAACCTGAACAACATTCGTCTACGGGACTGCGAGCTGGGTGCGATAGTGAACAAGGATTTAAGCCGTCGGGTACGTCCGGTGAATGGGATCACCTGTCACAAAACGGTTGTACGTAGCGATATTAAACTTGGCGCTAAGATAGCTCACAACCTGGACGACAAGTGGGGACTGTGGAAGGAAAGTCCATCCACCACAGGAGACGCGGCCAACAATGGAGGCAGTACCATGCAGCAGGAAGAATCGTTCGGTCTGCAATCAAAAAATCCAGTACTGCAAAACATTACCGACTATTTGATTGAGGAGGCATCGGCCGAAGAGGAGGAACTGCTAGGTTTAACCGAAGACAGCAAGAAAGTGACGGAGGGCGAATTAATCGAGCGTGATCCTCAGCTGATTGAGGTGCTCGATCGGCTGATCCTGTATTTACGCATTGTGCATTCGGTGGATTTCTACAATCACTGCGAATATCCGTACGAGGACGAAATGCCCAACCGGTGCGGAATTATTCACGCACGCGGTCCACCCTCCCAGAGCAAGGTGATGGGCAATGAAATTCAGGAATATATACGCACATTCGAAGGTAAAATGGCTTCCTTCCTTACGCGGATGGTTGATTTGGACGAGGCCGAGATGAAAAAGCTCGGTGCAAAGGATGCCGAGGCCGAGGTGGAAAAGTTCATCACCGCCAACACTCAGGAGCTGGCGAAGGATAAGTGGTTGTGTCCGCTGTCGGGGAAAAAGTTTAAGGGACCCGATTTCGTTCGAAAACACATATTCAACAAGCATGCTGAAAAGGTCGAAGAAGTGCGTAAGGAGGTGGAATACTTTAACAACTATCTGAAAGATTCCAAACGACCGCAGTTGCCAGAACATCCGGGCAACACGAAAAAGACAGGATCGGAGAGCACAGCGTCTGTTCCGTCTGCTGCTGCAACCGGATCGAGGTAAATTAGTGCTCACACTTTCATTGGGGGGTTAGTACACTCTGAAAGACAGAAATTTTATGTCGGACTACAAAGGAATACGAATGGTTATTCTGATCTTTTGCGGTTTTTTGAATTTTTGGTCTTCATTGGTTAACTCATATGACCACTGCAACATAGCACTCTTGGCATCATAGAAGCCGACACTCCGTTGGACTTAGAAGAAAATCGATATTTTTCCTTTAATTCCAGATCAATTTACGATCATTGTACGCTAAAATTGTTTTAAAAATGAAGAATTTCAAACCTTTTAAGCTTACCGTATTACATCATAAGAATATTAGGTAGAGAAGGAAATTCACTAGAACAAAATTTTGTTTTCTTTACGTTCGATTCCACACTTTGACTGCTTAATGCTACTTCATGGTAGAAACTACTTTCGGCTATAGACTAGTTCATTATTCCCGATCGCGGTAAAATGCTTAAAGGCTTAAAGAAATCAGTATTTTCAAAGCAAAATTAAACATGCAGTTGTACCAAAATAACAACTAAGTGACGCGAAGAACGAAGTACCATATGAATAATATGGGACCGAATTAATCATGTACATGTATTCCTGTTTTTGCAGCTATCGCAGTCAACCGTTCGGGATGTCTCACAGCTATGCACCGATGTACGCTGCCTATGCTGCAGCACCAATGATGGCTCCAAATCCCCGGGGACGGGCAGGATTTGGTCGAGGAGGAAGGTAATTTTGTCACTTTTTTTAAGTAGCTCCCAGTGTATAGTGCATGGTTAAGGCATACTAATACGAAAATTCGCTTAGAGAAGAAATAGGACCAAGAAATAGGATTGTTATCGAAATTTCCAGCAGGTTCTCCTCGGAGATGATTTATCTTCCATGATATTGCAAATTCTTGTTGCTTTTGCGTACGATATCATCACTAGATCATCACTGATTGTGTATATTGTTTTTCTTTTTCTTTTTTCCCTCTTTCCCGTCATTTGGCTTTTGATGTGAACAATGACATCCTCTTCTGGTGCATATATATACGATCGATACGATACAATCACGCTACCCTCGGGCCGACCCTCGCTTGCTTCCTTTTTTACCTTACTGGCACCCCATACGCGTGTTGCCGGAATTGATCTTGCGGCTTTCTAACAGAGACACGGCGGTGGACCCTCGACGACCGATCATAGCGTATAGTGACTTAGATATGCCGAATTTCAATGATAGTTTCTTCTAACTCGCTGCTTGCTGTACCATTTCGCCCAGAACGCAACATAATTCCGGCGCAGAATAAAATCTCCTTTTTTCCAAGTATAGTCGCCCATGAACATATTTCTCTAACATTCAATAGTGCTAGTGCTTTTTGCGCTAGCTTTTTCTAAAACACAATAAATTAAAGAAAAGAAATCAATAAAGCTTTGTATCACTCGTGTCACTAATTTTGCACGTTTACGTGGTGTACGCGTTTTTGTTTATTTGTTTTAGTTTAACAGATACAATAGTTAGGTGATTATTGGTAATTTGTTCTAACCGAGATCGAGAACATATATTACGGGAGGACGGTGTGTTATGAGGTGGAAACGACTGTGCACTACATTTTTGCCTATTAGAAAGGCCACACTAACTCTCATCTCATATGTGTCATATGTTTTTTTTTTTAGAATGGGTGGCCCCGACTATCGTCCAGTTATTCAATATCGTGATCTGGATGCCCCTCGTGAGCCAGATGAATTTTTGTAAATGCCACCCGCCAATATTCTCAGACAAAAGCAGAACTGTGTCGCCTTTCCAACAAGAACGAATAATGCTGCACACCGCAAGAACACAACAAAATTTTCTGGTATTCCGTACGAACCTGCGTGTATATGTAAGTGTATATCCGGACAAAATATTCAATCCAATAGATTCTTTCCCAATCATAAAACAAAACAAAAACAATAAATTTTAAAGCGTGAAACGAGGACGAAAAAACTTATTAAATAGTATAGTTTTAAAGTGGAAAGAAAACAAATCGATTCTAGTTTTATATCATAACAATTGAGTAATGTTAGAAAATGTTTTCCATCACATATTTGCACTGATTTGAGTGATAATAGTAACACATATATTTGCAAACATTCGATGTTGATAGAAATAAGATTAACAATTCATTTAACCAGTACCATTCAGTGCACTAACACACTCAAACGCATTGCTTACTTGTTCCATTAGTTTTTTACCCTGCAGTGTTCCCATTTCATTTTGCAAAATAGTTTTCGCCCGTGCCAAACACTGTAAAGCTTCATCGAGTTCTTCAGACTTAGGCCCAGTATCTGCGGACCGCTTGCGCCGTTTGTTCAGTTCAACCAAACCGGCCTGCTGCTCCAGTAGAATAACTCCCGCGTACAGAGTCAAACGAAATGAATCCGGATCGAGCACATCGATGATCGTCATCATCTCGCGACACATTTGAATTTTCGTTTGCAAAACCTTATCGGAAAGTTCGTGCAAACGATGTCCGGGAAAGTGTCCGTACATTTGTATCAAAGAATGCTTAAGTGTTTGCAGATGAAAGTGATTCGGGTGGAGAAAGTTTTGCAGCTTGAAGATGAGATCCTCAAACTCCTTTACAGAGCATTTGCGTCCCATCACATCGTCTACCTCTTCGCCAATTTTGGACATTAGCAAGTTGACCTGATCGTGCGTCACTTGCACTGGGCAACGGTTACACTGCCAATTGCTCGTTTCGCGAAGCGGATTAATCGGCAGCTGGAAACCTCCGCATGGCTCATTTTCTAAGCCCATGCAGCGCAACGCACTTAGGAATGTGCCCAATTCCGTAGGATCCGAGCAGCGCTCACACTTGCAGGCAAAGTACTTGTTTGTCTTCAGATGGTCACGGCGTAGTTGCGTTCCCCACAGCGAATGTGTGTAGGTAGTCGTTAGATGTTCTCCTACGTGAAATGAGAAAGTATATTAGTGATCGCATCGATCCCACCTACACACGTATTGGAATGCAGCTACTATCAACGTACCTTTTTTGATATCTCTGCCTGTTTTAAATGTAAGCTTCATTCCCTTGGAGCAGTCGAAGGTGTAAAAAGAATTTGGCATACAGTTGTGCTCTAGTAAACAACCCTTCGGATACAGGCCACAAATTTCTCTACCATTCGACAACGGAATAACCATAGCGTTAACCTCCATTATTCCGCTGATCTTATGCAACGTTTTCCGATCACACATCTTAAGCACAACTTTATCCTCTTTGCGTTCTAGCTTTTGAAGTGGATCGAGAAAGTTGCGGAACAAATACGACACGATCCGCTCGTCCGCATCGGCATAGTAGCTTGTATTTTTGCGTGCCTCGTAATGACTCTCCAGATTGATGATCTGCTCAAACAGACTTGGATTGCAAATTTGCATGGCCACACATTTCAGCACCAGCAGTGCATCGTAACGATAGTAATCGAAGAACGTTTCCGGATCGTCACCCGGTTTCGGGGGCCGGCCAAACCGCAATATGCCACACTCGAGCGCGTGCAGGTTTGAGTTTTCGAGCCCTGGGCAGTTAGGTTTACAGGCAGGCCACCGGCACAGTTCACAGTAGAACTGTCCCAAACTGCAATCCGTAAAACATCCCACGCACGGTACAACCGCTGAACGTTGCTCATACTCGTCCAGATTCCATTTCGGCCCTATCACAAGTGGATTTTCCGTAAAGAGTACGGTGTCCTTTGGAATCGCTTTTGTTGCTACAAAGTACCGGCCAATTTCTTCATTTTGCGCTAGCTGTAATGGGACGAAAACGAAGCAAATGATTTCTTTTTAAAAATAGACAAATACTGTACTAATAAATTAAATTCGTAATCATTTCAGTTTTCAGCCTGCATCTGCTTACAACTAAATTTTCTTCGGAATCCTAACTCTTGCTTCTAATCATAGAATGTATTATCATTCAAGATTTGCTTGATGATTCTGTACGCCGTGGTCAATAAAACACAGATTTTCTATTTTTAAAATGATTGTCTAGATTGGCGTAAGGAACTCAGAAAACTAAGAACGTAGCAAGGTGGTTGGTAATATAACAATGTTACAAACTGTCTCACTCAACAAAGTGGTTCTTATTAATTATGATTCCAATCACTCGATCATTATCATGAACTATTCCAAAAGCTATAATTAATATGAACCAATAAGGAATATGGCCTGGCCTTCATTACGAAACAATAAAAAATAATATGAACCAAAAACATGACTTTTTTACCTCATACGGTTTGGCACACTCATGCTTGTGTTTCGCTCTCCAATGTTTCTTCTGGTGATCGGGATTACAATATACCACTTGCTGGCAACCGGCGCATTTCAACTTTGCTTCTACGCCACAAAAGCCACATTTTGCACTCATACTGGTTAGTTAAAGCAAATTCTTCACAGTTTTACTACGAAATCAGAACTACACTATTCTTCGACAGAAATCCACCGTTCCTGGCTAATGATGCAACAGCATTGACAAACACGTTGTGTCCAACGGGGGTTTGCGCATGCGCGTTAGGCTAGGCGGTTTAGAGATTAATTTTCTATTCCATTTTCTGAATGTAACCATTTGTTGATTTGGCAAAATACAAACAATGTTTCATGCCTGATGGATATTAACGGACCTTTAGTTGGCGAACGAACTTTATTGGGTATTGGATGCAGTGAATTGTTCGAGCTAAATTTTGTATAACATGAGCTTTATCCGGTTTGATAAGCTTATAAGCCGCCTGTTGTACATTTAGATCCGTAAGATGTGATCCCTTTAAAGTGAAGATGTAATTTTATCGTTTTTGAGAAACACGTTCCAAATTGCATCAACTGTGTTCATTCATTTTTTCTGGTTCTGTTTAAATTGCAATCACTATGGGCTAATGATCAACAATTTTTGGACAATACTAACCAAGATGAACAGAAAACTAGTCGAAGAGGATCCAATTGACAAAATCGATATAAATCCACCAACTAAGGCGCGACTAAGGCAAATTTATATTGAAAAGATCCTTACTAGTGGTTATTAAGACAATTTTATCAATATGGGTGGGACCCGATGGCGGAACAAAATCAGCACCGATCTTCACACGGCATGACCGGTGTACAAATTCCATTCGGACCGTTCATTTATTTATTCTATTTGAGTATGACGGCTTTACGCCTTATGATCGTATTCGGAACTTTCACTCGTAGTGAGAAAAGATTATTCAAATACGTGGTATCAGCAAGTCTAGTAAATCAATCGATGCCCGCTGTGATCAGTTAAGTCAAATAAAAGAAAAATAGAAAACAAAGTACAACTGGTGTGGGTGAAGTAAAGTTTTAACTGCTACTGTGGAAAAACTTTTTTTTTGTTGCCAATGCCAATGCCAATGGAATTTTTAAGAAATTTACTCAGCGGATTTGATCTTCTTCTTCTTCATCTTATTCGAGTGTGGATTGTATCCTCCTATGGCAGGCGAGGCTTCGCTCTCCCGTTCATATTCAGAGGCTTACCTCACTCTACTTTGCCTTTCGACTTCTAAGAGTCATATCGGCGGCGGATTCAAGCAGCAGCAATTTGAAAAATATATGCAGCGTCTGTAGTAATTTGCTTAAAATGTAGCGAGTAAGTAGTAAAAATATGTTTTCCAAAAACTCCCTATTGCGATTCGGATATTTAAGCTTAGTTCCTCGAAACGAAGCCAAGCCCGATGTTAACTATGTGAGGAAGGAACTTTTGGTCCACACAAGAGTGTAATTTCCGCTTCATCGCTCACATTTGACGTGATTCGTAAAACTGCTCGATTACATTGCGTAGCAGCGGTCATTTGTTGTACATACCTTGGCAAAAGTGCTTGAAGAAAAGGTTCGTGCTCGACGACGACTGGTCAAACTGCTCGACAATTTTTTGACATCACGACACAGCATCAAAAAGGAATTAAACACAGCGAATAAAAACGGAGGAATATAAATTTAATTTTGAAATTTGTTTTGCTATTTACACCCAAAATAACTTGACTGACCCTTAGCGCCCGGTGGCAGATCATGCTAAACACGATTCGTCATCGCTAATGGTAGTGGAGTGAGTGTTGGAAACGCTACGGTCGTATTATATATACGCGTCGTTTCGGGTTGAAAAGCTGGTGCAGAAAAACCGATCAGGGCTAAAAGTGTTGCGCTTTGGTAAATCCTCCTTTGCTGGTCGCACATAGATGACGGCAAAGCAATAGGTTACATTGCGTGTTGTGGAATAAAAAACGCTCTGTTTGGATAAGAAGCTCGGCGTGAATTTGGAGCATTGGTACTGCATAACCCCCCCAGCGCAAAAGAACAACAGTGTACGGAGTGCTATTGATAAAGTTGACGGCTACGGATACAGATTACCGCGTGTATCGTAAATAGTGTCTCTCTCTCTCTGCAAAAAGAAGCGACTTTTTGCTCGGTGGTAAGTATGCATGCCAGGTTTTCTATACTGCGAACAGTTCAGAAAACGACACAATGGAAAAATACTACTTACCGTGTTCCATCTTCCAAACCAGCAAGCCTTTAGACAGGTTCTCCCCTGTGCCCGGACATGGCTGAAAGAAGCTGTTTTTGTTTTGAATTTGAATTCAAAAGATTCAAAATGGTTCATAATGAAGATGGTGTAACATTCCTAGGTGTTTCTAGCTTAAAAAGAGACAAACGTTTTTGAAAGTCTGTTCCCCCCAAAAAAAGATGTTAATTTTAAGTAATTTAGTGATCGTAGAGAGTAGGATGACATTGGAAATAATTCTGACATAACGAGCACCATGATATAGTGAAAAACTCGCTTGTTCGACACAATTAAATTTCATCTTTCTATCTTGTCGCAGCAGGAATCTTTGCGACAATGGAAGAGTTGAGAGACATCGAAGATGAGACGTACCACGATTCGCAGGATTTCGTTGAATATGCAACGGAAGACGAACCAGACGAAATGGAGCATGGCACTATGAATGTCGATTTGGATGAATTAGTAGAAGAAACTCACCAGCAAGATGTGTCTACTGATGAGGTCAGTTGCTGAGAGCATCAACTAATATATTGGTTGAGCAGTTGGTTAATGCTATGTTTCTTTCACATTAAAAGGAATACGAAAACTACAAGGATGATGAAAAACCCCGCCTGATTGAACCTGGAAACAATTCAAGCAAACAAGCAATTTCAGCTTTTAAAAATTCACTTTCCATTCCGAGATTGCAAAAGATCGGCAATAGTTCTGGAACGGGACGTACACCAGCGAAAGTAGTGGTACTACCACAAGGTACCAGCATACCAACGACGACGACACCGATGAAGCTGCTAAACACTTCGCGATCTTCCTTAACGCCCACCATGGCAACTACGTCGTATCGTTTGCTTAATTCGGAAGGCACAATGATCGTGAACGTTTCCAACAAACCTACAACGGTAAAGAAACTTATTTCCGTAGCTAATCCTACCACTACCTCGCTACAAAATCCCGCCACAGGGAACAGGGTGGTACTTAATACGAAAGCACCAGTGATGCATATTCAACCCACACAAACCATCTCGACCTCGACCGGCACTGGACTGAAAACGATCACGATGAAAACTATTCCCGGAGGAACTTTAAAGATGGTGCCACAAACTGGTTCCTTAACTGCCGGAATGCAAGGAACGGTGCTGCGGATGACAAAACCCACCGCTGGCCAAACGGTTTCTTTGACCGGATCAGCAAAGGTAATCAAACCAAACACCCCAAATAGTGGCAACGAAGCACCGAAGGTTATTTTGAATTCCTCTGTCGCTGGAGCAAAGAAGATTGTGGCATCGACTAAAGCACCGCTGCATGCGGTCACGTTGCCCGGTGGCAAGGGAGTGCAGTATGTGCGCTTGCTTAACCAGCGACCATCGTCTACCGGTGTGCAAAAGATTGTAATGCAAACAACGGGCAAAACGAGTGCCAATATAGTTGCAAGTTCAGCATCTACTCCAACCGTGCTCAATGCAGTTCCGTCAACAAGCACCGCAGGTACCAGTCAAGCGGCTGGTACATCGAAAATTATTATGCCAAACCACAAAACGTTCGTTATACGCAACGGTAGCACACATCTGGCAGCGAGTGCCACCCTCGGCAAACCCTCGATACTGTCCGCTGGCAAAAAGATTATACTAAACACAGACAGCACCGGTAACACCACTCGCCTTGTGTTGGCGAAAGATGCTACGAAAAAAATAAACAGCATTCAAACGGTTGTAAAAACTACGCAACTTGCCGCTTCGAACGGCGTTGGTGTATCGTCTTCCCAGGAAGGGGTGAATGTGGTCGCACGGAAGCAGGAACCAGAAGAAGTGGTCAAAACTAGTGCAAAAAGTCCGTCCCAATCGATGAGTGGCGGCGGCGGTAGCTTGAAAACGGAAGCCGATGGATCCAAAGATACTACGCGAGTCGTAACGACCGCTAACTACGGATTTCCGGACGAGGCGTACAAGAAACGACCCTGCAACTGTACAAAGTCACAGTGCCTGAAGCTGTACTGCGATTGTTTCGCGAATGGCGAATATTGTTACAACTGTAACTGCAAGGACTGCTACAACACGTTCGATCATGCTAACGCGCGTCAGAAAGCGATCCGAACAACGTTGGAGCGTAATCCAAATGCTTTCAAGTATGTGTGCTGGTTGCACTGATACATTATTGACCGATCGAACGAAAGTAACAATTTAATTTTGTACCATTTCATGTCAGACCGAAAATTGGATCAATCGGATCGACGGACGACGGGACGCGACTCCACACCAAGGGCTGCAATTGTAAGCGTTCTGGATGTTTGAAAAATTACTGCGAGTGTTATGAAGGCAAAATCCCGTGCTCCAGCAACTGTAAATGCATAGGTAATAAAACCGAAGCACTTTTAAATGTATTTACAATTCACAGACCTTACGAGATCGTTATTCATTTGTGAATCTTCAATTCATTTACAGGTTGTCGCAATACGGACAACTTTGACATAGTTTCTGAATACTATTCCTCCAACGATGCATCAATGAAATCGATTGAGGAAGGCTCTCACAACAACATTCTTCTCATACCCGACAAATATGATGGTGGTATCGGGAACAGACGGTCCAGCGGTGATACAGTTGGACTCAAGCGTTCCGCTTCATTTTTGGACACCGATCTATCGCAACTACCGCCGACCAAACAACCGCACAACTTTATGACGATGGATGTTATAGAGGCAACGGTGCAGTGTATGGTGGCACAGGCAGACGAATGCTTAAAGCGTGGCTGCAGTATGCGTACTTCCGAGTTAATGATTCTGGAAGAGTATGGACGTTGTTTATTGGAAATTAAGGAATTTGCGTTCAACACAGAAAACTAGTCGTCGCCATGGAAGGAAACGACTTGTTATGTGCTAAAGTATATATATTTTTTAATTATTGTTTTTTTTTTTGGTTAAAAAATTTTGCATAAAAAAGTATCGTTTTATCCAGTTCATGTTAAACAACCTGTAATATAACATTTAGGTCTCTTCGGGAGAAAAATTCCTGACAGATCATGTACCGAACCTCATACTGATAGTGAAGCAGTGTGCAGTAAAAACCAGGATCATTCAACACTGACAATTGTGGTATTGTAGCGATTGGAATAATAAGTTTCATCATTTAATTTAGGAAAAAGTTCTATAACTTCATATAGTTGGATTATTATAGTCAAACAAAAAATAGCGCTATAAAAAGGAAGCAATCCCAAATTGAGTAACGAAGTTAAGCGTTAACCTTTGTCTCCGAATGGACAGGTAATTTGCAATATAGTTGTATTGAAAGCATTGGAAAATGACGAAAACGACCTAAGCCGAATAATATTGCACGTAGTGTTGTGTCTCGTAGGCTCTCGAGGCGTGTGAGCCCTCCTAGTGTTCTTACCACAAAACAGTAAAATGGTAATTAAGACCATTGAACGGTGCATAACATAAATGAAAGGTATGTAGTTAAAAAGGAGTTATTTTTAAAATACGCTTTGCCCACATTGTAAGCATAATGGAAAAGTTGTAATCATAATTTGATAAATATAGAGTGTGTGTAGAATGATAAGGAATTGCAGTTCCAGTGTTTGTTGTTTTTAACTACTCGGTGGTTAAAAAGTGACGTCAAGGAATATCTTTAAATTTTGCATGTAAACCTGCATGAATTATTTTAGCTTTTGTCGATTAGACGTATGCAAATAAGCAATAAAAAACTTACTCACCGAACCGTTCTGTATTAGGTGATACAACGTTGTAGTGATTCTGCCCCGTTGCAGTAGTTGTTCAAATCATTTCATCTGTTCAGATGTTTCTAGCCGATTCATCAACGCTGTTATTCCATCTTAGTTTGGGCTTACATGTGTACCTCCGGATCCGAAATTTCGAGCCAACTTTCCGGATGTTCTGGCGTTCATTCAGACGTTGGCTGTAGGATGTAGGATCACAGAATAAAAATTCAAATTAATTGTTGTCACTCTATTAGCACCACAAAGAAACCACATCATTCGACGTTATTTTTAATATGGACATACAAATAATGTGGTAATTTTTTCTTCTAGTATCAGTTATCTGTGTATCTGTCAGAGCATTTCACAAACTCCACTGTTCGTTGAACATACAGATTCTTTGTCTTTATAAAAAAATCCCTCTTGCGATAAGTAGAGGAAAAGTTATTAAAATTTCAATACAAAATATTAGCTTTTGCCTTGAACAACCTTCGGGCTTTACAAGCCATCTTACCAATAACTGCAAAACCAATCTTTCGAAACATGATTTAACGCCCTTCGACCTATCCAGTGCTGTGTGCACCGAAAAAAAGGAAACTCTACCAAAGGTATAAATTGAACTTCCTGGAACTTCCTGGTGTGTACATTTTGTAAAAAAGTTTTGTAAAATTTTAAATTGAAAATCCGTTTCATGGGATGTCATTTCGATTTCTCCGGCCTTCAGTGTATTTGGCAGTTTGATCTGTCAAAGTGTTTGGTTAACTTTTTTTTTCTTACGCGATTGAACAGGGAAACAGACGAGAAACAAAATTTTGGATCGGGACCATTTTTCCATACGTGTGGCAGCAACCAGTTCGTGGTTGTTCTAATCGCCGTGCATTAACACCCGAACAATCAGTTGAAACAGTGTTTGCTGGTCAGCGCGTAGCGTTACGTTCATGTATAGCATCTAGCAGCGACGGCGTTGTAGATCCTGACCAATAGTAGTCCCTACCTACCAGTGCATTTGCTTGCAGCAGCAGCTATCATCGCCAAGGCAGGCACACTCGCTTGAATGTAAGTTTGCCATCGTTTATTTTCCGTGACGACAAGTTCCATGTGAGGTTTTAGGGTTGGCACTGCAAGGTTTCGTTTGTTTGTCTAGAGTTTGGCCAATGTACTGTAATGAGCCGATTTGTGATCAAAATGATACACGCAACACGGAAGTGAATTAATTGCAGCTTGGCCCTCTTACACACAGTCTTGCACGCTCATTGTACGTGTACCACCAGTGTTGCCCTCACTCACCACCTACCTATATCGGTGGCTTGACCATAGCCAGATCCATTCCAATTATTGCTGAATTAACAATGTTTTCCTTTGCTTCTTCTGATTCTGATTGCATTCGACGTTCGAGAGCAATATGCAATTGGACTGTGCGAATGCAGACTTGGATGTTGTGTGCTGTAAGCTTTTTTTAATAGTGTACGAGAATAATAGATTTTTTTAAACATCCAAGCAAGTTACAGCACACAGCAAAGAAAATTTCGTTCCGGCAAATAGCCTTCTTCGATCGCATCAAATCGAAGCAAATCGTACTCGGTTGTGGTCTATTGTTTGCAAAGGTTTTGCCCCGAACATTATTGTGTGAGTGTGTGTCTGGCTTAATCCAGAATCGAAATATTTTACATGCGAGAGAGAAGATGCAAAGGGAGAAAACGCACATTAGGAGGGAGAGAGAGAAACAACTAGCAGAGAACCAACCAGCCATCAATTGAAACACACAGCAAGCTATGGTGTTCTTCTATTGTGCCTGTTTGGCTGATGCCTTTGATTGTTAGTTACAGCAGCACCGTAGTGAAACTGAACCCATCCCCCTCCACTCGGAGCTGTCGTTGTAAAAACGTTTGAACATTCTGCACATAAAAGTAAGTGTAGTTTATGAAAGTGTTACCATCTTACCGAGTATTTTTACATGTTCGAGCTGTGTGCGAGTATTGACGAGACTTTGGTATTAGTTTTTCATTCCATGTTCTGTGGGGCAACTCTTCACAGTGTTTGTTGATGTATGGTTTGTGTGTGTGTATGTGTTGTGCGAAGTTCAATTGATTTCAATAATCTAGCTATTTATCTCAGGAAAAGGTTGGTCTCTGATTGATTGTTTCCGATCAGCACTAATTGATCAGTTGTTAGAAAACTTATTTATGCGATTTTTGTGCGAGTGCAAAAGAATCGATCGCTTGGGGAAATGTTGTACATTACTCGGTGAATGGTTTTGTTTGAAAAGTATCTCAAACAATGTTTTAATCTTTCTACCGGTTCCCCGTAAACGTACATTACTAAAAGTTCACAAATAGTTCATAAATCATCATACAGAATAATTTCTCTAATGTGACGTTAAAACTGTTGATGTGGTTGACTGGAAGCATAGCTCCTATTGACAAAATTGCCTTAATAATCAGTACTAAGAGTTCTATACAAATTTGCCTTAGTAGTGCCTTAGTTGGCGGATTTACAAAGTTTTTGTCAATAATGGCAGTAGATGTCCTAAATCCTAACTCGAAATTAGTGCTATCAAACCTCATCTGGACCACCGTCTGGAACGTAGGAATGACTCTCAATAGTTAGGGGTGAAATTATCTCAATGAATCCCGAAATCTTCATGGATTCTTGAGCATGTAGTACCAAAAAAAGGAGCAGAAACAAGGCGCGTTTTTGTCAAGTTGGGTAAAAAACGGAGTTAAACGTATAGTAGAAAAAAAAAAAGAAAATATGGCTAGAATTACAACAACTTTTGGAAAATCTTATGGAATATATATACATTGCTGGGTGATCTAATATAACCACCAAAGGTTTGATACTGAATCCTTGTTCTGGTCGATATTTCGGCACCGATCTTCGCATGGCAGGATTGGATATCGAATCCTTGCCTTACCGTCTCCCGGTATGTAAGGCTGACTATCCAACAAAGGGTACATCCAGCCAAGGGTCTAAATCAAGGAAACCAGAAATGGTTGCCCAAAACAAACACTTTGTCCAGGTTGTAGAATCAGAGAAGTCGCTAACCTCGATCTAACTTATTTTGTTCATGTGATCCAAAACGTCATTTGGATACCAAAACTTTGAACAACGTAAAGGACAGTAAGTGTTTTCTATGTTCTTTAAGTGTTTTAGCAGTAGGTGAACTTAAGTCTTGTTTTAGATGCTTATTTAAAATATAATTCTAAAGTAAGATCGATGATGAATCTATTATTTTGCTATTATTGCTGGCTATTATTTTGAACAATGAATAGCAAAGATACTTCCGAGGACTTTTTACAAATAGTAGTTTTTTTTTCTCTCTCTTGCGATAGTAACACAACACAATCAAACAGCAGAATAACTCGTAAGTGATTTCAGACACTTCGGGTATACGTCTGAGTTTGGGATGGTAGCACACCGAAACGATTCTCTCTTAACCATTCTCTCCAATAAAGCGATGAATAACTAGACTGCAGCAAAAATGAAACAGCCCAGGAAGAAAAACAAATCGAGCCAAGAATTTTTAACAAATTGAAATGCTTCAAATGAATGGTTTCAGTTGGGTTGGAAAATTTGGCACTAAAAAGTCGACTGTTCGTAAATTACAATTGTGGTAGAATGTACTGCTATTGTTTAAACTCTTCTCGTAAACACGTATGACCTTGATTAGGTTGTTATTAATTTGTGTCACACTTTTTTTCAGATAACTCATCAAGATGGTCTCAACACGTCAAATGACTGGTGGTGCTACGTCGGAAGAATCCAGTCTTCAATTGTGTCGCACAGTACCAACAACGTTATCGTCTAACACAACGTCGAACGTTGTGACGATTACATCCTCCTCGATTAATCCTAAAGCACCAACAGCGTTTCCACTGCACACGAATCAGCCGTTGTCTCCACCCGCTTCAGCTGAACCATCATCATCGTCCGATTCCAGCAATAGTTTGGCCAATATTGGAACGGTAATGGTAATAAGCGATCTACCGGTTCAGCAGCGGCAAGAAGTGAACCTGATGGAACTGCCGACAGAAATATTGGAGCACATATTTTCGTTTGTGGGGTATAAAAAAATTGCCCAAATGAGAGTGGTAAGTAGTATTACTAGTCGGTCAACAATAGGAAGTCGTGCAGATTATGTGATTTAATGAAATAATTTCGATAATTTTTTCAGATATCTCGTCAAATGAATAAGGTGTGCTGTTCCATATTGAATTCCACTTTCCAAAAACTACAAAATCAAATGCACACAAGGTTTCAAACAGTAAAAGCCAAAATGCCCCGCAGGTAACGTGGAAAAGTGTTCGATTAGGACACCTTATTTCCGTGTTGTAAACTAACCGCTGCTCCTTAATGCTTTCATTTATTGCACAGAGAATCGGCGCGAAGAAATCATCCATTAGCTTGCGAATGTGATATTTTAGAGACATGCTACATGCGGCTATCTTTACTACAAATGACATTTGGTAAACATATCGAACGGAAGCACTGCTGTTTCTTTCCTGGTGGGGTAAGTTGCAAATTTGTGTAGTAATTTTTGTTTATGTGTTATTTAATTATTTAATTTAATTTTAAATTCACATGTGTTTTTTTTTCTTTGCACAGATTCTAGATGAGGTGTATTCGGTGTTAAACTACATCCGTACATCGCCGTCCCTAGATCGACCGTTCAAAGTAACCGATGAGCTATTTGATCTCTCTACAATGGCTATGGAATATTTCAAGGAGCACATAGAGCCAAATTTACCTGATATTGCATATTTCAGTATGTGCCACATTAATAGTTCATACTCGTGTACAGATTTGCTTAAAGAGGACCCTTTTTAAAATTACAGCCAATAGTACAAAATCATTTGCGCCCCTGGAAGCTTCATCGTCAATCCTTTCCCGCGATACATCACATTCGAGTTCGTCATCCCCACCGCAAAGCAATATGGTGCTGCGGAAGGGTATACGCAAGATCAAACAAGGAATGAAACGGTAAGCAATATAGCCATTCGAAGCATTTTTCTGTCTTTTTTGTTTTTGGTGCATCACCAATGACGATTATGTTGTTTTTTTTTATTGTAGGTACAATAATCAACTTACCGTTTTACGCAGCGAATTGCGTACTTGCAAACGAAAAGCAACCGAACAGGCGAAAACCATAACAGAACAACAGAAACTGTTAGCCGAACAGCAGAAACAGACGCTCGAGTTTGCGAATCGGCTTGACGAAACGGATAAAAAGAATGAGGAACTGTCGAGAAAATTTTCCACAGTACTACAGGTAATGAAATCGTTGAATTAGAATTTCTTTTCTAATTTTTGTTTTTACTATTTTCATATTGTAGTTTTTTTAAACCATTCTTTGTTGGAGCATAGTTTTGAAAGTGAAATATTAATTATTTATTCACATAGGAATTGAATAAATGTAAAACTGAGCTGCAATATTGGCGTTCAAAAAGTCCAGCAACAACGAATCCACACGGACAAGTGGTGCCTGCGTATGAGCTACAAACCCTCGGAAGTCCAAATGCGGTATCGTATGACATTGATTTGCTGTCGAATGCATCTCCCGCAAATGCGGAAGATACTAGGAAAAAAGACGACTCTGTACAGAATAAGGAAAAATTGGAGCACACTTCACAAGTACTAAGACCGAGAGAGGAAGATTTACCACTGGTGGTTGCAGAATCGACAGAATTACTCCCCGTAACGCTGACAAAGCCTGGGCTGAAGAGGAAAATGGATTGCGTAGCAATGGCACCAGAATGCGATAACAGTGTCTATGCAAATGGCAATGATCCAGTGCGATTGGAAGGATTGGTCTGTCTTAATCCTCCATTTGCTTCGGCATCACTCGCTGCATCCTATTCGTCATCTACATTGTCACCATCCGCAGTGTACGCACCGACTGCGGCATCGTCATCAGTCTCGTGCGAGGAAAGTATGCTTTCGTCATCAATGTCGTCGTCCTCTTCGCTAAATGTGAATAGTAGTTGTGCGGAAAATGCTTCTAGCACCGGATTGTTGTATCCCTCCAGCGCAGATGCATCGGGGGAGAGGACTGAATTGCAAAGTCTTTCTAGCACAACGCATGATGATAGCTTTTCTGGAGCTACAGGTTTGCCCTTTGCAGCTGCAAAACCAGTTTTCAACCACCTAAAAGCCATTAACCAGTCCAATACTAATCATACTTTGAATCAGAATAGTGATAGCAGCAACAATATTAGCAGTAGTAGCTTTAGCAATACCGTTGATAGCAAAAATGATAGCACTAGTAACGATAATAACTCTAATAATCATATGAAAAAAATACGAAGAGTACAAAGCAAAGCTAGATCACAAAGTTATAATAGACAAAGTAATCTTAATGCTACAGTAACTATGCATACAAAAACCACTAGAAGCAAACAATTGGACAAACAAGCAGGAAATTAGTGATGAAGCTACGTGGAAGTTGAAGTAGAGCACAGAGCACGCAAGATGAACATTTTTTTTTAAACCAACCGGCGTGTGAAAGTTATCCGTGACGGTAAAAAAAACACAGTAATTCGTCAAACCACAAAATGTGCAAATTTTTGCTGTGGTGCACGTGTTACAACCATGTTTCATAAACCACCATACCATGCCATCAGGTTTTACACGCGACGAAAGCTGATTTATTTTCAATTCAATCTTTTTTTTTTCCTGTTTTCCGTGAGGCTACCAAAAATTGTACAATCCCCAATATAGGGAGGTCGATTGCTGAATCTTATTTGCCTTTTTCATTTCTGGTCCTTGTGTTGGACCGTCTTAAAAATAAGTTTCATTTTGCTAGAATGAAGTACAACAGTGATTACTTCAATAGGTTTAGCTACATTTTCCTTTTTGATGCGTAATGAGTAAACATTTGTTTACTCTTTTTGATTCCACGTGAAGTTAGTAATGATCATTTTAACCAAGTATCATATTACTACGTGAGCATATGTTGGAAGATACACATATTATGGTTATTCGCAGATGATACTACAGAACGTTCCCGCTTTTCGCTAAAAAAATAACACAAATCAAAGTTATGGTTGGTTCCCTCATTTTTCCAATACTATTTATTTCATGTTGTTAAATGTCCAGTTTAAAATAGCACAAACGTTCAACATAGCCATTCTACAAAATAGTTCACAACTACCTAATGCTAAGCGAGGAAAATATTACTTCTATAGTTTCACAAAAATATTTCCAGAGACAGATTTTTCAGATTCATTTTTTTCTATGGCCAATATGAGTAATGGAAGTTCTTCAAAGTTGGGGAAAATCCAACCTAACACGTATGGTTAGCGACATATTAGGTTTTTTTCTGTATCAGTTAATTTCTACTGTTCGACACAGTATTTTGAAATATTGTATAGCGAAAATATTAAAACACTCCGTACAACCTAATCTTTCGTAAAATTTACTAACAGATTCTTTTTTTTTGCAATTTTGAGATTGTGTTTTATCTTACTAATTTCTTACAAAAGAAAAGTATCTATTTAACTTTGCTTTGTTTGCTTGTTTCTGCTCAAAGTTAAATACAATCATTCAAAATGATTTGTTGAGCAAGTGTATGATGAACCACAGAATGCTCTGTATCATATAGCGCATTCAGCACACGATCGTCATTCAGATTTCAGTAGCCATTTTTGATACTTTGTACGTAATTATTTTGAAACTCAGTTTAGCTCAATAAAATGCTTCACTTATTTTACGCTGAAAAAAGACATGTATGTAAAACGATGTATAAATAATTGTGTTGATATAAATTTAATAAATTTGTTCTTTTGTTTTGCTTTTGCTGTCAACACAAAAATTACAGAGTGCAGGATTGTAGGGAAAATTGTTACATCATTAACCCACCGAAAATTGAATGTTTTGAATTTGTATCAGTTTCTCTCTATGATAAACGTATAAACAAAATATCATATTAATTGTGAAGCGGTTTTTTCTTTTTTTTCTATATCTTTGATAAGCTACAAATTACCCGAACAAAATTGGACAAAAGTTTATTCTTCGCTACTAGTAGCGCAATGGAACATTTTAAAGAATGCGCTTAAAACAACTCAAGCTGTGGTGTACGGATTAATGATTTGTGTTAGCGATTAAATTAATTCAAGCATGGGTAGCAAAAGAATAAAAGGCTTGGCAAGGATGAATGCGCAAACAATTTCGTTTCATCTAAATAGCTGTATTTAGTTTCTTCTTGCAATAACATTATAAAATATTTACTTAATAATAACGCCACAATCGCGTCACGTTGGTTGATAAAAATAGCTGCAACTAATTGTAATAGTAAATGAATGTGTGGAAATGTAACAAAAGCAGAGAGCAGATTCTAAATATTCTGAAACCATACTTTGTTTGGTATGTAAACATTCATAAATCAGCATAAAAACAAACCGATACAATAAACGTGCGTAAGAAGGAAAAGTAGAATCATGTAACGTGTATAATCGAACAAATGGAAGAAAAACTTTGCTGGTGACTTACTATTGTAGTAGATGCTAGTTTTGTAAGCGAACAAAATCATTTTATGATTAAAAACAAACAAAAAAAAAGGTTAGTAGGATCCCGAAATGCAGCAATTCTAAACAATTGTGAAAACAGTTAATGGTGAGCACGAAAGTGCATTAATTATAGGGCAACAGGGCAAAAACAAAAAATAATTAAGCGAAAAACTAATTATCCGGAATGCGGTACCACGAGAAATTGCTGCAAAATGTTATATTTTACCTGAGAGTTGTTCAACAAAGGAAGAATGTGTTTGTAAAACTTTTAACCTTATGCCCGATCTGCACTTGGTGTTAGCATTATAATATTATCAATATTATAATGGAAACCAAAAGTTGTTGATTGAGGTGGGCTACATGTCATGTGCAGACGAAAAACCTGTCCATTCGATTTTCAAATTCAAAAGTATAGTTACGCAAAAAAGAAACATTCGCACACAATAAGAGCAATGGCGAACAATGATGCAAATTTGAAGTAAAAAGGTTACTTGCCTGCAAAGAGCAACAGCAGACACACAATATTCGGCGTTGTAAAGAGTATCCTGCCAAAAGATGTCCTATCTAAACGTAGAACAGCGTAGTATGTGGATGTTTGGGTGTAAAAATCATTTTGCGACGTTGAGAAACGTTATCCAATAAGCACTAGAGCGTTAATTAAACATGTAATACGGAAACAAACAAACAAAACGCTAAATTCTATGACATTAGCGTGCTTTAAAAACGGTGTGTAGTAGTTGTCCATATCTGTTATTTCCCGCGGTTGATATCAATTGTTGTAGATCTTTCTTTTCTACGCTTTGTTACCCAAGTTCCTTGCAATAGAAGAGCCGAGGATGCGCTCGGTTTACTCGTGTCGAAATTCAAATGCAACAATTAAATTCTCAACGAAATGAGTAGAATTAGAGAACCGCGAACCGCGTAACTTGCACCCGTGAAAGGTTAAAACTAAACTATAAGTAACTGAGAAAAGAGTCCACATAACAAAGCACCGTTCTCTAAACTCAAAACTACAATAAATCAATCCACAACAAATATTTACTGGTTTTTTTTTCAATGTAAATATTTTTATTCACTTCAAAATAGTTGAGTTCGACCTGTTTAAACATAACAATTTCAACTTGTCTGAACACAGTAGCAAAAATAATGGTTTAACTGACTGCTGAAGCAAAAAAGAAAACAACAAAACATTTTGTTAGCAATCCTTCGACATGAATCAACAACACAAAAGCTCGTTTTTGTTGATTGTTGCACAACTTTGTAATGAATCTTAAAGAAACTAGCGTATATATGATAATGCGCAATATTGAGCGACATAGCACAGAAAGTAGGAATGATAAAGAGAATACAATAAAATATATTTGAAAACCTAAATTTTATTTGCTTGTTCCAACAGTTTGGTTATGTTCAATTTATTCATATCACATATGTGATATAACTTATATTTTTATAACAAACTTTATACCCCGTTCTCCATACTCGTCTAGTGAAAATAATCGGCAACTTGTGAAGAATATTAAAATTCTAATGCGTTCTTCGTCTTGTCAAAATCGACCCGAGTTTGGCATCGTCTTTTGTCAGCTATAAATATCCGCTGTAGCTACTGGGTGGAGATAGACATGGAGCACCCGACATGCGCAGCACGTGAATATCGCGATCGCTACGTGCGAGTAGATGATCGTTTGCACCCATTAGCAAACATCGATTTGTGTAATACAACATTCTAACGCAGCTATAGGCTTGTAGTGAAGATGGCTAACAATTTTGAAAGCGTATGTGAAGTACGGAAAACCGATCAGTTAGGAAGGTAATTATTTACTATTCTGTTAAAGTGGAGAAGGTCAAATATCAAGCAGCAAATGGTATTTTATGGCAGATTTCTGGTCGCCAAGCGTGACATTAAAGCTGGTGAGCTGATACTAGCGGAAGACCCGGTCGTTGTAGGACCGTACTGGGATGCTGATATTAGTTGTCTGGGTTGTCTTCGGCCGGCATCCAAGACGTGCAAGTAAGTACACTTTTAGTTACGATAAGCTACGTTTAATTAACCTACATTTTTCATCTTGTTTCTCTGTTTGTGTTATTCAGAAAATGTCTTAGAGCACCACTTTGTCGTGACTGTTCGCGGCACGATGCAGTGGAGTGTGATTTCTACGAGCATGCTACGAATTTGAGTAAGAATTTTCTCTTCGATCACTTCAACATCATCACGCCCATACGTTGCCTTTTGCTGTATCGGAGTGATCGAAACAAGTACGAAGAGTTGATGGCTATGGAATCGCACTGCGACAGCCGCAGAGGGACAGAAATCTGGCTTATTCACGAACAGTACGTTGTGGAGCCAATGCTTTGCGAGGAAGCTTTCCAGCAGATCGATGATCTGGTTGTTACGGCGGAGCTTGTGCAGCGTATCTGCGGCATACTGGACGTGAATACCTTTGAGATCCGAGGAAATATGGACAGCCAGGGGGTGCAGATGAACAATTTGGCACGTGGACTCTATCCTCGCACGTCTCTCATGACACACAACTGCCAAACGAACACGCTGATTGCCGTCGACGGTATGTCTAAGCTTCGACTCTATGCATCTGTTGCTATTCAAGCAGGTGAATTGTTGTACTACAACTACACTCGTGTGCTGTTCGTAAGTAGCTCTATTGTAGCTGTGGTTAGTGTTAGCGGTGTAGAACATAATATTGCTTCTTCCTTTGCACATGACTTCGGCCATCCTCTGCAGAGTACATTCGAAAGACAGACGCATCTGCGGAAGGGAAAATATTTCATCTGCACCTGTGCTCGTTGCAGAGATCCCACTGAGCTAGGTACACATTTAAGCTCGCTTAAGTGCACAGGCTGTGCTGATGGGCTTTGTGTTTTTCATCCCCAAAAGTGAGTATGTTCATATGCTACCTAAAAACATTCTTGATCTACACAAATTTGCCTTTCCCGCTTGCAAACTTTACCACAAGTAGACCGAAATGGGAATGCAACTCATGCGGACATCAACTGCCAAGAGAGTATGTGAATGAAGTGATGTGCGATGCGCGGGAGGATGTTGCAAGTTGTGGTAAGTACCGGTGGAAATGGGTTCATTAATGTAACGTTTTAAACTATGTCATCAACTGATTACCTACCATTTCAGCACTTGACATACGCAACTTGGAGAAGGTAATAGGGAAACATTCGAAAACACTCAATCCGCACCATTCGCTTGTGCTGGAAGCAAAGCAAAGTCTTGCCGGAGAGCTTCGCAGTATGTGCATGTCGTACGATTTACAAAACGTGCCTCGCCAAGCGTTAAAGCGCAAACTGGAGCTGTGCGAAGAGATGCTGCAGATATTACGCGTGCTGGATCCGGGAATATCGCGGCTTACCGGTATCGCACTGTATGAATATCATACTGCTCTAGTTGATTTATCACGTCGTAACCATGAAACGGGAGAGATTAAGACTCCTGAGTTACTGGTACTGATACATCTGCATTTTTTACTCTACTATGTTAACAAACTGTGGAGTTAAGTCTCTAAATATCTCTCCTTTCGTTCTATTACAGGAACGATTACAGTTGGCCGAAGGTGCCTTAAAAGAAGCTATCGGTATGCTAGTGTTCGAGCACCCAACCACACCGGAAGGTCATCTTACCAAGAAAGCGATGTGCGAATTGAAAGAATTGCGCGAATATATACAAAAAGTGCAGGCCATGGAAGAAGACGAACGCACCGATCGTCAGTTTCGTGGGAAGCGCAATAGTAATACAGGCAAGAGTAAGAAATAGCATTTTATGATTGCGCTATCGTCTGATCTATGATTGCTAGCATATCGTGCAATATGAGCGATCTGTTGCGACAATTTGGTGGCTGACAATGGACACACTCTTCGAGCAGGTTGTGCAGAATTAGCGGTGCATCGTTAGGATGAGCCATTGAAGGATCTAAATCTTTGCTATGATCGTTATGAAGTAGTCCCGCAGCGTAGTTTCCATTAAGATTTTCCAAAAGTAGCTAAAATAGCGAAAAAAAGCGACATTAAATAATGAAACAGGATTGCAACGTATGCTTCAAAACGCATTTAATACTCAGCCCTCCGACACATTGTACAAAACACGCACCTGACACGTTGCAAAGAGATTCAAATCGCTGTTTCGATAGCGGCATACATCTTCCTGAACATAGGCAAAACAGCCGTTACATTCGATTTTCCCATGCACGTGGTTTTCACCATCATCGGTAGAAAATGTATTAGCCAGACTGTCCAAAATGATGACATTATCCAGATCAACGATGGATACAAGAACGTTCCTGCTGTCGTTTTCCACCTTAACTACCACGTTGTCCGGATTGATATCAGTGAGGTAGAAGCTAGGATCGATAGTGGTGTCAAACAAAGTATACTGCAATGCTGAATGAAAATACTTTGGATAGTTAATTTACTTACCGAAATCCGTGTATGCCTTCGGTAAAGGCGAATGCCGCTTTTATCAGTTTAGAAGCAATCATCATGCGGATCGCTAGCGGATGCTCATAGTAGTGCTCAAGCGTTTGTCCTTCGTAGCTTTCTACGATGGAAAATCCGACCGTGGCTAATAGTTTGGGAACGTATAAGGACGTACCATGCGTGGCGAACAGTTTGAGCAGGAGTGGCTCCACATTGGTACGGACAGCTAGTAGATTCCACAATGCACTATCGGTTGGCTTAAATAAGGCTAAAAAACGTTGCAATGTTTGGCCACTGCTACTGGTTGCGCAAAAAATACATCCCTCGATCCTTGTGGCGTCGAGTATCGACTGTTGGATGAAATGTGTCGCTTCCTCTGTGCTACCATGTCGTGTCCATGTACATTTACCTTTTCTTGGTTGCGGGTAAGAATCACAAAATTGTTCTAGTAGCTTTTTCATTGTTTTATCACGATTCAGGTGTTTGAGTACAGCCAGATATTCCGATCCTCGAAACGCACCTATTCTAGTCGTGTGTGCGTTGAGAACAGCGTTGATTTGATTGAAAAGGCTGCCTTCGTGGAGCATAAATAGTTGTTCGAATTCATCACATTTAGGCGGGGATGGGAAACATTCAGGACACAGTACGTGACTATCATGATCACAAACAGATTTCAATGGTCGGCTGGTTGAAATGTTGTCTTTTGGGAAGCGTTGAAGAACAATGACTATAAATAGTAGTACATAGTAGAGAGTGGTAGCGGATCCCATGCCTTATTTGTAGCCGGAAAAGGACTCCTGGACAATAGAAATAAAAAATTTCCTTCAGTATTTTGATATTCATACGATAGTTTAAACCGTTTTATTTAAACTAATATCGTAATGTGCTAGGGCGAAGTGCGGTGACTTATGTTTCTTGGGTATTTAAACATTTAATGCAATTGTAGCCGGAATTTTAAAGGGTCGAGGAATGTTTTAAATGGATAATGGAGTATTGCGTAGTTTGCATTAAGATTTTCCAAAAGTAGCTAACCTCCAACTTTTAACATTTGTCAAGTCCTACATTTAATGCAATTGTAGGTGGAATTGTAAAGGGTCAAAGAATGTTTTTAATGGATAATGGAGCATTGCAAGCCCATTGCGGACATATAATTCGCAGTCATATAATGGAATGGAATTAATGGAATTTAGAATTAGCACTGAGGAGAAATTTGCCAAACAACTGCAGAATTTTGAAACCAAACAGTTAAAGTTATAGAAGCAATAATTTAAATAATTTTTAACCAAGGAGACAATGGAAGATGCACGCTTTATAGAATTTTAGAATTCTATAAAGCGCTTGCACTACTCCACTATTCATTTAAAAAATCCTCTAAATGATTCTACAATTATGTTGTTCGAAATACAATTATATCTGCATCTCGCCTGAACCAATCCATGCAGTCAATTATCGATCGATCCGATCGCGATCGCTTATCATTGGTGTTCTGAATCCTTTCGCTTTTGGTCCAAAGTTAATTGAGGAATCAGTGATAGCTCTATTGTTATGGCACACCTGATCCACGCAATGAAGCTATAAATTATAGCGTAGCATTAGTTGGTACAAGTTGCACATTCTCCATCGAACTAGAGGACTAGGAGGATATCACGAGGATTTTTTTTCCGTACTTTATTGATCGTGACTGAAATATTTTTGGACTCTTCCCGAGATTTTTTACGCTTTTCCATATATTGTTGACTTCGTACCGAGTTTTTTAATTACGCTTTTCCATACATTTTTGACTTCCCACACTAATTTTTTATGGTTTCTCTATGGATTATGATTTTAAAATGTGTTTTTCAGATGAATTTTACACAATCAGTGGTCCCGAAATGCCTTGTGAAATTTGTAATTAGTCAACACTTGCGATGTTGACCTTACGGCCGTCATCTTGTCGAAACAAGAAATAAATTATAATTATATTATTAAATTTAATTTAAAACAATTAATAAATAAATTAAATTAAATGTGAAGCTGTGTTGAAAAAGATATTAATAAGTTGACATTTTTGCAATGGACCATGTATTTTTTATTATCTCCTTAATATTTTTGCTGTAGTTAAATATTTTTGGTTTATGTATAATAATAAGAACAAATACACAATACTTCTACTTGACTCAATGAACTACTAGGTTACGCTGCCAATCAAATGGCTTACTAGACTTCTAGATACCACTTAATTGGATTGTCAGTCCTCTTTATGGGAGAACGGTTCAGGTGACTGGTGCTGCTTTCACATCAAAATCCAAACGCCCTGTTCTCTCGAACACTTCAAAAATCTTCGCTCAAAAATTTAACTCAGTAGTTTGTTAAAATTACTATTACCATTATGGCAATATCTATTTGGATCGCAATGGAATGTACAAGTGTGATGAAATAGGAATTGCTTAAGGAATGATGATAAGGACAATAGATCACAGATCGTACCTCAAATAGTCTTGAGCAGGAAGATGTATTCCAGGGACAGTAAATAAGCCACTATTGCTCAACGTATAATTTACTTACTTTAGTTACTTAAGGACTCAGATATTTGGACTAACTATTTTAGGTTTTGTTGACTTTATATGTAAATGTGATTTGGATTAATACCCAGAACTGTTGAAATTTTAATTAATCCTCAATGTAACGAGCCGATTTTAAACTTTTAATAATTTTCATGTCAAACACGTTGTATGTAATTTTGATAGAGTGCGCACATTGTTTCTTTTTCAAATGTTTACTTTGTTCTATGATACGCTACAACACACGAACACACATATAGAGAGCTATCCGAACAGAACAGCTGATAACGATATCGTTCCAATGCATCTCATACTATGTTGAGGGAGTGTACTATTTGATTGGGAAAATCCCACCCATATGTATGATTATTTCCCTCACACCAACGTACTTAATTTCAGTATGAAAAACTGATTCAGGCAGTGCACTAGAGATGTGTACAGCAACCGTCGTCGGCGGGAAAAAAAGGTTTGAATTTCCACACTTCTCAACACCTTGTCGCTTGTAGGTCAACAAAAATGTAAACATCAGGTAGTTGTAGTTGTGTGAAGTGCACAAGTAGTAGCAACAAATCAGTGTTTTGTACGTTAAACACAACAACCAAACACTAAAGGCAAAACAATTCGCGCTTTACATTAATGCTGATGCTAAATGGGACAAAGAGGTGAGATAATTTATTCTTTTTAGACTGATTTGAGTAAATTTTCTTAACAACTGGAGTTCAGCCGAAGCCATGGGGCAGAGCTAGATGTATGGGTGCATCCACGTGCCTCGTGAGTGTGCGTAGTTAGGGACGCGCTTGATTTCGTTCTATCAAGTCATCGTTGATCTCACAAACACACCGGACGATTCTAACGCACGCTGTAGAATTATTTCTGTTTTCTGCCCCGACAACGGAGCCCAACAGCAGTGTGCGCCGACGTCGTATTTGCGTCGTCAGCGCGGTGCAAACAGCACAAGCAGCAGTAGAAAACATTCAATCGATGCAAGTGAATCCCAGCCCCTGCTGTGTTGCCTCGTAGGTTGTTGTGTCAGTCCTGTGTGTTTAATCCTTCGCTGGGTGTCCCATTTGTAGGTAAATTGTGAAATAAACCGAAAAATAAACCCAGTTAATTCGTGGTGTCAGAACGCGTGCCGTCAGCAACATACGTTGGCTAAAGCGAAGCTCAAACAGTATCATTTTTGGATGAGCGTAATCTTCGAGAAGTATTCGCGAGGACACCCTTGATTTACCAAGTGCTGTGGCAGTGACTGTATGGCTCATCAGGAATTGGTTATGCTTTAAAAAAGCGGTGTTTGCATCGATTGTTTGTGATCGAAAAATTAGCTGTGGATGACGTACAGTAATGAAAATACCTGCTGCGACCACGGTGGCAAAAGGGAAGCGTGTTTGAAGGCATTGGAACGTACAAAAATTACATAATAAACGCGTTGTTACTATGGTTATTCTATGTGTAAGGTCATCCACAGCTTATGAACAATTATTCATCGGTTTCCCAAATCTGCCAGCTACTGTTCTTGCAGTAAATACTTTAGCGACAACGTTCTAGTGAAAAAAGTGAACCGACGTTCTTCCTGAAAAAATGTTATCTCAACAGGTAAGCAGCAGTACACGAATTGAAGCAAAAGTTAGGAACCAAAATTGAACCAACACAGCATCCTTTCGGCTGTCTGTGAATAACGAACAAACCAGCTGAAGTCGCAAGATGGAAGAAGTAGCAGCAGCAGCAGCAGCAGGCAGCGCTAACTTGGATGGATCATGGAATGGAGTTCAAGTTCAAGTTGTACAGGTTTCGTTCGTTTGCTTCGTTCATTATTGCGTGAACGTGCTGCTGCTGCTGCTGCTGCTACACGGTTTGTCTGTGTGTTGGCTTGTTGCGGAGTATCAAGGCAAGGTTATGCCGAGGCTTCCATCCAGGCCAGCGAGCAGCATTCGCGTTTTGTGATTGAGAATACATAACTCCGAACGGGTGGCTGCAGACAGTTATTATTAAGTGTGCGTGCCACATGCTGCCCCCTACTGCTGCCGGGTGGAATGGTGATGAGTTTATGTACATACAAAACGAACAAAAAAAACTGTATCAACCCTCTCGGAGTGGTCGCGTGCTTGGGAGGCACGGCAGTTCGAACAGTTGCTGCTGCTACTGACCGATGAAACCTGATCTTGTTCTGTTGAAGAACGTAGAAAAAATGTAACTTGCTTGGACAATGACCTGACGCCACACGGGGCTTGTGTGCGGTAAAATGATATAATTTTGTATTTGTATTTACATTTTCCTCTCCTTTTTTCCACATATCAACGGGCGAACCTTATATTTTCTATCATCTCTTCTTCGCACTACAACTGACCATGTAATGGGATACTAGATTAAGAAGTCCGATAACCAGTGCTTCTTGCTATGGTAGGCGCCGGTTCAGATGAGGTCCACGATTCATGAGCGTTTAGATTTTCTACACCCCTTTTATAGCTGGTGGTAAAATTACACAAGCTTAAAAATTGGGTTTTTATCGCGAATAGCATAAAGACGGATTTATAAGCAACAATATAACACTTAATGGTACTTCTGATCAAGTGTTTTTACTCATTTCGTTCAAGGGTCGTAAGCAATCAATATTGTCTAATCTGTTCCTATCCCTTGGTCCATAATGGTCGTGTGGCAGAGATTTCGAGATACTTCAATTTTACTGCCCCTTTGGATTCTAAGGATCATGCAATTACTCGATAGCAAATCCTGCATTCCAAACCTCCTGGTTTGGCAACATAATCCATGTCCTTACTAATAATTTGAGCAAATTATTAACAGTCGAAAGCATAAATCAACAACCTGTCGTACGATGATCTTATCAAAACTGGTCTGATACTACGCTCGCCATACATTTGTTTGATGCTAATCTTTTTCCTTATCTTGTTTTTCTGCAGGTTGCAGCGACTACAGAAAACATGGCGAAAGAGTCACAACCATCTGATTTTGATCAACGGTTCAACGAATGGCGTAAGAAGAAACATCTTGTCGATTGCTCGTTCCGGGTAGGCGAAGACATTTACCATGGTCACAAGCTGATCCTGTCGGCAGCCAGCCCAGTTTTCGAAGCAATGTTTTACGGAGCGCTTGCCGAGAAACAAACGGTCAAAATAGCAGACATAAAATCCCGGGTGTTTGAGCGTATGCTCGACTACATCTATGTCGGAACGATCGATTTCGAAAGTGTGCACAACATTGAAGAGCTGCTTGAATTGTACTACTGTGCGGAAAAGTATATGATTGATAGTTTGCATGAAAAGTGTGTTAGCTATTTTGGCAAAAATATTAAACCGAACAACGTGCTGAAAATACTCGACATAGCGTATCGGATGAACTTGGACGATATTATATACTCGTGCATGTGCGTGCTGAAGCACTTCTTCTCGTCTGGGATGAGCTTGAGCAACATCATACTGGAGAGAAATCATCACCTGTCGAAAAACTGTGTCGATCTCATACTGGAGGATAACTTCGAGGTGAAGGACAACATTATCTGTATGATACGGGCCTGGTGCATTACGGAATGCGAGCAAAATCGACTCGAGATCAACCGAGACAGCATGAAAACCGTGCTGCAAGATATTGAGCTACCGGACATACTGAAGGACACGATCGTTGGCTGTAGCTTTACCAACTTTACTCCCATCGCGGGCGACAAATCGGGCTGGATACCGGTACAGCGCATTCATTACAAAGCAGTACGCCCGTTGATCATTGGCGACGAGATGGACTTTGAGACGCACATTAGCACCAATCGATTTATAGTGATCAAATCGATTAACATCAATAGCCGGCTTCTGCCGCAGCTGAAGGTAACCGATGTACGGCAAGAAACGTACACGGAAAAGCTGATGGTGGAAATTTCCGCCAAACACAGCAATGATCGCCAGAAGATCTATCAGAAGGAGCACCTTATCTGTGATGTAGCGTTCAACGATAGCTTACAGCTGAACTTGACCGAACAAATTGTCTTCTTTCCCGACGTTATGTACATGGTTCGGCTGAAATGGGATGCTAACAGCTTAGGGTACGAGTACCCCCGCTCCATCCTTTCCGCCTATGGCAAATCCAAGCAGTTGCTGGTGAACTTTAGTGAAAACGTTTATCTGCAAAACTCGGGCAGTATACTAAACGGAATAGTTTGCGATCTTTACAAGTGATTTACTTAAAGTACTGAGCTACGAAGTAAGTAGCTACGAAAAATAAAATCTCTACAATCTATGAAATGAACTGAGCGTCAAATTCTTCGCCCAGCTGCTACACCCTTTATGTTTGTTTTCATGTGCCGTATGTTTTAAAGAATACAGTGAAACACGATCATGAACTTATTAGAAATAAATTTCAATAAAATACTCACAAAATCAGCGAAAGAAGAGAAATAAGACGAGAAGATACGAATGTAAACACTCTTTCCACGATTGTCTGTGCATTTTGCGCCACTTTTGATAATTTCACACCAACTTCTATGTAAACAAACAGCTGTCATCGATGAATGTATACTGTACAAGGTGTATACAGTGTAGTTTGCTGCACAATGGTGTGCGATTGCGAAAAGCATGGTCAGAACGAATCTTATTAAATAAAACTTGAAGCTATGAAGCTACTGTGATATGACCTACATTTTCAATGGAAAAAATTATTAAGGAAAAGAATAACATCTGGTAAGTGTAAAGTGAAGATCAACTTTGTTAAATCGCGTCGCGTCACCCATCACAGTCGAGCAATCATCTGTGGTAGTTAGAAACGGTGTAGACGAGGCTTCACCCAGAGCCTCCTCTTCAATTTTTCCCACCACTATGGAGGTCGCTATCTTTTATTTAAATATCTTGATAAAATCAATAACAAATGTCACAACTTTTCATTGCAAAATAACAAAGAAAAATCGAACTACACACTTCTGTTACCGTTCTGTGCTTGGCATAAAAACAAGTAAATGCCGTCGGGCTCGAAGAGTGTTTAGTGATCGCTACGGATAGTATATTGTCTATCATCATTTAATTCATTAGTAATTGGCATCACTTATTGGCAGTGTAACACAAACAAACACACACGCACCTAAAACGCGTGAGTCCTCCCTGGTCCGAAGATGAATATCAAAATGCCGGAATTTGATGTGAAGAAGTTTGTAAAAGGTGCTGGTTCTACGCTGTCGCGAGTAGTACAGGTAAGAATGTCATGCAACGTTGGGCTGTTGCAGAAGCCATTCATAAAAGCTGCATTTAATTCTGTACCCATTTCGCTACGATCGTAGCTAACCGAAGAGAAGCTTGGCACGTCGGAGAAAACGGAGATGGATGCCCGCTTCGAGCATCTGAGCGAACGTTCCGATTCAGCGAAACTGTGGACGGAAAAGATTATGCGTGATACGGAGGCAGCGCTCATACCGAATCCGGCCAATCGAATGGAAGACTTCATATTTGAAAAGATCGAAAAACAAAAACCCAAACGTTTGAGCAACCTGGAGTATCTGGGGCTGGATATGATCGAGGGTGGCGGTGAGTTTGGACAGGATGGTCCGTACGGCAGTGCATTGATCAAGGTTGGCCAGGCAGAACAGAAGCTCGGGTCGTGCGAACGTGATTTCATCGGTTCTGCTGGAATGTATTACATTCAGCCGTTGAAAAAATTCTTAGAAGGTGAAATGAAAACCATCACCAAAGAGAAGGGCGTACTGGAGAGTAAACGGTAAGGGCAGAGAATATCGGGTCGGCTTCAAAGTAATGTTTAAAATGGACTAGTATCAATATACAATACTTATATAATTATTTTCCAGCTTGGATTTGGACGCATGCAAAAATCGGGTCCGCAAAGCGCGCAGCATGATTGGCCAGCAAGCGGTAAGAAGAGTTTGCTATACATGTAATACGTTTCATTCTATATGATATGATATGTGACAATTTGAGCACGTGTTGTTTTATCTTGAAAAAAAAAAAGTCAAATCTTCCATATCGTACCATTTGGAAAAAAATTTGCAAAGTAGCACGATAGACAGGAATTTGAAAAGGGTGGACTTCAATCCCATGCCCGCGCCATTGTATTGCTGTGTTTCGTGAACTAATTTAACGTTTTTTCAATTCGCTTCAAACGTTCAGAAGGATGGAATATCGCCAGAAGTGACATTAGAACAGGTACAGTTCTTGTAGTGACTCCTTGTGCTGCCATGCCTAGTAGATAGGAGAGAAAGTGCATTGGGCTTTTATAATTTACTTTTTAGTTGTATACACATACGTTTTTTTCTCTACTGAATGATTATATTTTATGTGTTATGTTGTGCATTAGTTTGCTGATTTTATTTCCGTTATGATTCATACATAACTTTTTCTTATCAAAATGAATAAGTGAGTGAAGAAGCGAAACTATACCTACTGCTTTTCATTTTAGGCCGAACGTGATCTACGAGTGGCACAGTCCGAGTTTGACCGTCAGGCTGAAATAACGAAGCTGCTGCTTGAAGGAATCAGCACCACTCAGGCTACCCACCTGCGCTATTTGCACTCGTTTGTTGAGGCGCAGGTGCGATATTACGGCCAGTGCAATAAAATCATGTCCGACCTGCAGCGGGAGCTAGTCAGGTATGTTGACCCCTCGAACACACACACACAGTTAGCAGTGTAGTATTAACAGCACACATCATCGATGTGTGAGACGGTTAATAATCGGTTGGCTGAAGAAAAAAAAACCCCGCGTGTTGATTGTGGAATAGTCGTATTTTTGTTCCTTTTCTATACTTTGCTATGTTCCGTCAGCTGTTAAATGTTTGAATGTTTGTTAAAGACCCTGTGCGCGCGCACACACACACATGTGTCCGTCACCACTATGCAATCTTAGTTGTTGATGTTGTCTATCTTACTATTATCTCTATCTTTTTTCTTTCTCTTTATCTTGTTATTTTTCTCTTCGTCTATCGTTGCACCATTATTTCGGGTCTAAAACAAAAATTGTATAAAAAATGTTATGCCTTATTTCAAAATATCCACCACAAAAAAAATGCTCTTTCCGACCGTCCTAGCATGCGTCCTCCAACGCCACGATTAAGAGTAAACAGTGAGGATGTTGATCTAACGTGTGGACCGCCCTACTTAAGCAAATTCCAAACACAAGACAGCTCACAACACTACCAACAGACAATAACGTTGCATCCCGCCGCCCTGGCGGCATCATCCGGCGGGAAGTCGCCCCTTAGCATAACGCCCGAAACCTTCCCTATCGTGGATGACAGTGTCATAGCGGCCCTTGTTGCCGACAGTGATCCGAATGACATATCCGTGCTTTAAGTTTCTTGTACGTAATTATTTTACTTTCCTCTCTGTCTCTCACACCTATCTCATTGCTCTCTTATTTTCGACACTATTGCAATTTTTCGTTTCCTATTTAACGTACATTCCTCTCACAATTGCTGTGGCGTACTTTGATCTTTAACATTTATTAGCATGCCAACATGAAGCGTCTTCTTTATCTTTAGCAGCTATACTTACTGTGATGTGGATAGTTTCATGTTCAATTATTCCGACGCATTATGTACATACGAATTGTATTAGCGAGCTTAGCTAGAACGTCGTGGCACAATGGTGTGAGAATTTATTATCCTTATTATTACAACCTTATCCTTATTATTACAACAAAAGCTATAAGATTCCAGTAATGTAAAGAAATAGGGGCTTAAGTCGTATTGCACACTTACAACAACAAAAATCTTGTAAAGTTGGTGTATTATTTTACTTGTTTTTTTTTTTTTTTCAGCAATGATGCGCTCCTTTTTATTAGATAATATGCCAGCTCGCAAAGCGATTTTGTGGCGTATAGTTTTAAAATTAAATGCCTTTTTATGTTATCTGTTAGTGGTTGTTTGTGTAGCTGTCTTATGTCCTTCTATATCACTGTGTATCTCTGTATCTGTTTTTTCTCTTACCGTGCGAAAACATGCTTTGGCGGGACGGTTTTGTGTTGGCGGCTTTGACTGATGTACAAAAAAAAAAAAAAAAAAATCACGCCTGATTTGTGTACGGTGTTTAGTCTTGGTGGCCCGCAGCCGTACGTTCCGGTGTCTGGTTACGAGGAGGATGATGCACTTGCCGGGAGGGTAAACAACATTGAGTTGGGCGCTAATTCTGGTGGATACCGGCGTGCTCGTGTACTCTGCTCATATGACGCTAAAGACGGCACCGAACTGAATCTTACATCGAACGAGGCAAGTATAAGGCTGTTGTATGTTGCTGCTTCCTCTGCCCCGGAAAATAATTTTGAGCTTTTCTACTTATCTTTCTTTCTTTTTTCAGGTAATATTTGTTTGCGAGTGTAACCCACCCAACGCTGATTATCTGAATGGAAAGCAGGGGCTACTGAAGGGACTTGTGCCGGCAGCTTTCCTAGAGATGTTAGACGACGATTAAATAGTCACTGTAATTGCATTAACAATTGCCACGAAGTTTTGAAGGGTTGATAATCTTTTGTCTTAAGGCGCGGGCAAGCGTCACAATGCCTTGTTTGTTAGTTTATTGTATAGGTTAATAATTGTTCTCTTGCCACAGGTTTTACCAATGACACTGAGTTACGATTAATCCCAAACATGAATTTCTCGGAAGTTGTAGGTTGGGTGATATACGTAAGAAGTAAAAAAATGATTGATTTGTTCGTACTCCTTATTCGGCAGATTAATTTCCACTGTTAGTTGTGTTATGTTCATGTTGCGTGTAGAGAATCTGGTATAGCATTAAAATTCGTACATCAATCTCCATACATATACGCTAGCTCCATGTATTTACGCTATGTCCAACAAGTTTCTTTAACTCATCAACGAATCTTCGGAACAACAAAACTGCATATATGGAACGGGACGGACGCTCTTGGAGTACTTTCTACTTACTAATAATGCTCAGTTGCTTTGCTGCCCTAAGCTTCCTTTATATTTAATCGATCCATTTAAGAGTGTGCGTGTGCGTTTGTGTGTTCGAACCAAGTACGTGTGGTCAATTATTAGGAGACAATTACATTGCACCCGATAAAAATACACAAGTTTCTCAACAGTTTAACCAAAGCAAGGATAATTGTTTGACCGAAGACGCTTTTCCTAGTTAATTTGGATCCCGAACAAAAGATGGATTCAAAAGTGTTCACCTAGAGTCAAAAATTAAACTTTAAATTGAATACAAATGCTACAAATTACACACCGTTGTTGCGAGCGAAACGTTAAAAACATTCAACGAAACAAATTTATCAAACAAAGCATTGTGCATCGTTTGGAATCTAAAACAAAAATACTCTTATTAGCACACAAAAGCCTCTATTTCTTCCACCTTTTACCAACGATACCCGTTGTACGTATAGTCTCACTTCACGAACTCAAATTACTCACTAAACTTTATAGCAGAAGCTAATTTAAATAACAATTGTTGCTAATGATGGTAAAATACAATGCTAAGGGTGTAAGAGATCCGAGAGAAAAAGACGGTATTGTGTCAGACAGATCCTTCGCCGCGTTAGATTGTTAGAGCAGAAAAAGACGTTACGTGCGGCAAGAGGAAACGGCACACAAGTTTAGGGCGAAGGAAGATCGGAATGCGCTTTACACACAATAAAGAAAACTATAGGTTATGGATAAAGTCAATTTCGCGATTGATATTATTGTTGACAAAATAGGTATATTTACGCGTGTTTGAAGGTGGTGATGCGAATACTGCTTAACAACACACACACACACACACATAACACATAAAAAAACATTGCAAAGTTACTAATTGAACAATAAAGCAAGTTATGCATAATGTGGTTCGTTTAAATAAAGCGAGCGATAAATAATAATTTCAATCTTCAGTGTTGCATGACAAAAAAAATGATACAAGTCAACTCATTTTGACTTCAACTTGAAGGATTTTTGTTAAAAAAGCTCTTTTCGTCTTTTAAAATCTAGACCTCTTTGTTCTAAGGGGATTCCCATCTTTCTTTAAGGAATAATAATCCATCTTCTTGGCTTAAAGACCTCTAAAGCCATTTCGATGGCCAGTCATGCCGGCCATCGAAATTGCTTTCTAGAATGCCGATATCACGTAGTTGGTTAGTCAGTCCTCACTACGTGGGGACAGCCCGGATGGGATTTGAACCCCGGTCATGCCGTTTGAAGACCGGCGCCGCCGTTGCCTAGACCACCGAACCGCTCCTCCTTAAGTCTTTCAATTTAAAAAGAATGAATTGTCGTTATGAACTTGGAAAATTATGTTGTCATACGCACTTTTCCGTGCAGAGAGGAATTCTTTTTTTTTGCCGGCAAGTTCCTTTGCGACAATAAAAGGGAAGTGTTATGTATTCAAAATGTTTTAATTTCTTTTACTCATAGCTCAAAGCTTTTTTTTACTCATAGCTCCGCATACAGAGAAGGAACTGTTTATATCGACTACATAGATATCCATAGCAGGTTGAACGCTATCTCTTTAGCAACCATGTTCTGATCATCCATAGTAACATCACTACCTTTCGGATGCAGTGGAAACCATCACATTACTTAATGCATACAGAACAAAACAAATATTACACACCACTTCACAACATATTTTCGGTAAGAACCATTTATTGGAAAGCACATCTAACATCAAGACGTACCGATATGCCAAAACAGCACAACAATAGTTCTTACATATTTTCACACATCGCACAACGCTCTTCACCTCTATTTCCACCTCCAGCCTCCTCCCTCTTCACATCACACATATCGCGAAGGATTAGAAAATAACCGTTCGTTCACTTAGATGCTTACTTCTTCTTCGACACACCGACAGTACGACCACGACGACCGGTAGTCTTGGTGTGCTGACCACGGACACGCAGACCCCAGTAGTGACGCATACCACGATGAGCATGGATACGCTTCAGCCGCTCCAAATCCTCACGGAGCTTCGAGTCGATGTTGGACGACGTCAGCTGCATGAATTTACCGTCGACGATATCCTTCTGTCTGTTCAGGAACCAGTCAGGGATTTTGTACTGCCGAGGGTTCGAGATGATGGTGATAATCTTCTCTACCTCCTCATCCGAACACTCGCCGGCACGCTTGAACGGATCGACGTCAGCCTTCTTCAGGACGACGTGGGCATAACGACGACCGACACCCTTGATGGCAGTCAGTGCGGTCGGTACCGTACGCTTACCATCGATGTTGGTGCTGAGCACACGGAGAATGTGCTGGAATTTCTCTGGAATCACGAGCGACTAAAACGAACAGAACAGAGATGCAGATTAATTGTTGAGATTGCAATCCAGAATGGCAACATGTAAAACTTGACCCCGCGCGTCATGGTGGTGTCGTGATGTCAACACTGGCAACTATACGCGAATCAATTCGTCGTACTGCGTTCAGTGCGGCTTCACCTATGCAACCAACAACATATCCACGAGGACACACACGAACTCTTTTGTAAACGGCACAGAAATTAGTCGAAATAAGACGTGAATTACCATTTTCAATCGTATTTGTCCAGCGATGCAGAATGTGCCTGCTTACAAATGGCCGAGTACACCGGAAAAGAGAGAAAAAGCGAGAGAGCAAAAGCGAAACCGAGTCACTGTCAGCGATATTTCCGGTGAAGTGAAGTTAATTTGACAGCGGATTGAATATAACGCTTTTTATTTCAACATATTGCAGTAGTGGCCTGGTCGCGTGGATGACAATTTTTCTTTAGTTCTTTATATACACTTTTCAGCGTGTCAAATTAGTTAGTTGATAAACATTAACTTATTCCTATTTCATACAATATTATATGTAACTAAACACTAAAAACATTGACTGTTTTATGCGGATTGTTTACCGATAATGGAGAATTCATCTCGTCCTTCGTAGCTTTCTTCTTGCTGCACTGTCAGTGCTGCGGACAGCTGTAACATAATCACAATATTATCGTAGTGCGGATTTTTGGTTGGCAATCGTTCTGTGAAAAGTTATCTAAATCGTGTGAATCGAGGGTGGAGCACCGGAATAGAAAAAGGATGATTCATATGTCCTCGCACGTATTAAGTGCATTTGTGTGTTATTATTTCACACATACCCAGCTGGTACACATTAATCTACAAAATAGCGTTGTTTCTCTTGATTGATTGTATTTTGATACGATTTTCAGATGGTAGAAAATATCTGCAATTACTTCCACTAAGCGCACAGTCGTTTATCAAACAAAAGAAAATTTCCCTTCGAGTTTTACAGATGTAAGCCAGAGACAGCCCTGTTAATGTAAGCGCAATAGACAAACAACAACAACAAAGAGTGAAATCGGAATTGTGACACAAAAATGCATTTCTTTTATTAGGAATTGAACTTCTATGGGAATTAAGGTACAGTAGAGGAAGTTTTTCATCATCTCATATCTAGAAAATCATCGGAAATTTGTACAGTATGGCATTCTCGGTAGTAGAATACTACGGGGAGAACTCGTCGTATCGATGCGGATATTGTAAGCAGCCGAACTCATGCTATTCGTACGGTATGATTTGTGTCAGACTTTTCTATTTTATCAAGCAAAGCTTCGGCATTACTCACTGATTAACCGTCACAATTTATTCGGCAGGAATGTGGGCTCACAAGCTAAAGTGCGAGGATTATCAAGACCTGATCGATCGTGGATGGCGACGTTCTGGTTGTTACTGCTACAAGCCTATGATGGACGTTACCTGCTGTCCGCAGTACACCATAAAGTGTGATGCGTTAAACTTTAGGCTGAACAAATCTCACAAAAAGATTCTAAAGCGTGTACACAAGTTTCTGCGTGATGGCAAACGGGAACCGACCGAAAAGAATAGTCTTGGAAGCAACGATGAAGCCACTGCCGACGACAGCGGTGGTCACGAGCATATGGAAGTACCCTCCATACAACCGCATCCTGTAGATCAGCATGTAAAGGAACTGATGGAGCAAGACCACCCTGAGAATCAGCCACCTGATGCTGTTGAAGGCGGCGAATCTAGTGGTTTGAATGTGTCCCATTTCGCCCAAGGCAGCATGAGTGCTTCAACACACTCAACCGATTCAAATCTGCCCAATCAACCAAAGAAAGCCAAACTGATGCGCATTGAAAGGAAGCGGGAAAAATTACAGAAAAAAGGACTGTCCGGCGAAGAGATCGAAAAGATGATGAAACCCAACAACGGTAACAAAACACAGGAAAAATCGTTGGAAGACTTTCTTGCTGAATGTCCGCAAGAAAATGCGTCACCAGCGCATCGTTTGAAGGTAAGCGAGAATTTGACATGTATAGTAAACTTTTCGCGTGATTTATATGTGTATCATTGTTCATTTTACAGGTAAAATGTGTACCTGCTAGTGAAGGTGCCACTGTCACCACATTCAATCTGTACAGCTTATACCAACAAAGCATTCACAAAGATCCAGCATCAAAGCTAAACATGGACCGCTTCAAGCGATTCCTCGTGAAGTCTCCTCTTACGGTAAATGATCTCTAGCAGAATCGTTTTAATATAGATTTTCTTCTTCTTTTCTCTTTCTCCCTTCCGGAACCAACTAAAATAAAATGCAAAAATCCCGCATCTGTTGCGTAGATCGTGACGCTTCTCACTTCTGGAGCAAAGTTTAGAGAAAGTTTGCATGTTTCATACGCTCTGTATCAAAAGTATCAGACGGCCATTCACAAAGATCCGCCCGGTGCGATAGAAGAATATCTGGACTTTTTGGTGAAATCGCCCTTAAAGGTATATTTTGTCTTACTTTGCACGTTTTCGTTGATGAACTGATGCTAATTTCCAATTCCTTACTGTATTATTTCACTGTTTGTCCTTACAATTTGCACTGTTTTGTTTGTCTTGTCTGTTGTTTGAATGGGATTTAAAATGGTATGATTTTAAGACGACAACAGAAGTTAAACTTTTAGTGGCAAAACGACGATGTAAGTAAGGGTTTAGCTTTTTTTCGAATTTATTGAAAAATATAAAAAATCCCATTGATGAGGTGTTCAACTTCAGCGAAAAACATTAATCTTTCACCAAAATCATTAGACGGTAGGCACCATTACGCAGTTGATCGTTACTCTGGACAAGACTAAAAGGAAGCAAGCAAGCATGCCGAAGCGACTGTTAGATTTAATATTCAGTTTGTACGATCTTATAACCGATAACGAGAGAAGGCGTATCGCACAGGTTAGATTAGACGAATGTATGTGTCATGTTAGGTTTAATAAACTTATGATTTTCTGTTTAAAAATACACATAATCATTAAAGCCGGCGTTTGGAAAGGTTAATTAAATTTCACACTAATTTATCCTCTTTCCCTAGGGCTCCCAAGGATTCGGAAGCTTTCATCAACAGTATTGGTTGGACGATCGTCTGATAGCCGTGGGTGTGATCGATGTGCTGCCAAACTGTGTCAGCTCAGTTTACTTTTTCTACGATCCGGAATTCAAGTTTCTGTCGCTTGGCACTTACAGTTCGCTACGGTAAATTGGAAATTGTTAAAGCTATTATCTTAAAAAAAAAAACAATTATCTCCTTTCGATTTCATTCACCCCATTCAGAGAGGTAGCCTTCACACGTTCGCTGAACAGAAAAATTCCTAGTATTAAAAGTTACTACATGGGATTTTACATTCACTCTTGCCCTAAGATGCGTTACAAAAGTAACCTTCAGCCATCGTATTTGCTTTGCCCGGAAACGTATACTTGGCATTCACTTGGCACAATCATGATAGCAAAACTTGATGCACACAAGTACAGCCGACTTAACGATGATGCCGAGGCGCAGGATATAAACAAACCGACCGAGCAGGATGTGAGTGACGTGCTGCTGCTTGTGGGTAGATCCTACATTACGTACGCTGAGTATTTGGTAAATTAACTGTCGAAACAACACATAAGTTAAGGCAAGCTTAAACTCTTTTGTCCCTTTCCTTTGTTACAGACTATGGCCGACAAGGAAGTACCGGTGGTGTCAGAATACGCTCGGTTGGTAGGCAAACACTGTGCAAAAAGAATGATGCTATACCGAGTGTAGAGAAAGGAGCCGAGTGTGATGTTGGAACAATCCGGAGAATGTTCCTTAAATTGTGTGTTGCAGTTATTAAACATGTGGCAATTAACTACTTAATTAATTAAATTGCTGAACTAAATATGTTGTCTTTGAATCGTATTTTAATTGCGTTTGATTGAGGATTAAGAATAAGCCCCCAGTTGATATTACGTTTGGACTTGAAAGTCTTTGGGAGGACTTTCAAGTCCAAAGTCTTGAAAGTCTTGAAAGTCTTTCAGATTTTCAGATTTTTTTTTCGGACTTGAAAGTCTTTCAGATTCGTGGGAAGTTTCCTCTTTGCCTTCGCTACGGATTTCAGTCCCGCACTGCAAATGTGTTTCCCCGTTGCGTCGGAAGAATTAGGGGGATCGTCGCTGGTTGAACCTTTGTCCGCGATTACAAACTGATTGTGGATAGTTCAGGAAAAAAAGATAAACTCTCCTTCCTTAGCCTTTTCAGCGAGCAAGTTCGTTGCGTTCCTCAACAGGAACCATTAGAACAGGATTCAAAACATTGAACCTGGCAGCTTAATTTGGAACCATTCTGCATCCTTGCATCCGGTTTTGTTCCCGACAGCAACATTTATATTAACGTCCAGGAACTGCAACAAAATGCGGATCGATTCAGTTCAGCAAATGTATTGACGGTATGATAAAATCACACTACTACTTAACTTTTTTCGAACAGCTTTACCAGCTTATGTGGCTTATGAGAATGACGATGAGAGCGTCACTATAACTAAGATGCTGATGATGATCCCACCAAGACTCGGAGATGGAAACTTAGTGAATTATCCAGTATAAGTCAATAAAAATCCTGGCAGACGCTGATGATATAGACATAGTTGGTTAGATAACCTCTTATGCAACAGAAGCTTACCAAAAGGTTAAGCAGGCGGTTCAAAATGGCTGTTGGCTGCCAACCGATCATATTACCTTCTCTGCACAAAAATCAAATACTGGTCTAAGGCATGAGCCATGCACGAAACAAACTAAAGACCCTGTTAGCTGTGATCGAGAGGACGATAATCAGAATGAATCCACCGCTCGTGTAGAAGAACAATTGAAATGCTGCTATCATGACGAGCGATATGAGTTGTACGACGATCCCAACATGTCACGTCATGAGGATGGTGTCGAACAACCCAGCCAGATAAGTCTTTTTGGACCGTCTAGATCAGATGCGTGGTGAACTCCAGTTAAGTTGAAGTAAAGACAGTGAACCGTTCACCAGTACATGAAGTGAATTATATTTTAAATATTATATTTCAATTGAAGGGTGGCTTAATGTTTATTATGATGCAAGTTGCGTTAGACAAAAACGGCACGATTAGCTTATTTTTATTATAACTTTACACTCTGGTCCTCGGGTTCTACAGCCTCTACCGTTGCTTTCTCTTTGATTTCGTTCCATTTCTGTACTTTTCCGGAACCAAAAATAACAAACGCGATCCCGGACACAATGTAGAAGCCGGCAGTCAGCAGAAACACATATTTCCATTCTTCCATTGTATTCTAGAATAGGTTGTTAGACATCTGGTAAAAGCGTCCAAAACAGTATTTTCTTATCACTTAGAAATCTTACCTTTTCCTTGGTAAAGAAAGCTACTGTCATGGGTGCTAGAAAACCGGCCGTTGTTGCCAGAAAGTTCATCATTCCGTACAAAGTGGCCGCAAAGTTTGGGGCCAAATCTTGCGCATTTACCAGATTGGTAATAGTCGATGCTCCGTTAAACCCGAGACACGCCACTATGCATGAAACGGTAACGATTGGATCCTGCGCGATAAAGGGAAGTGCAATCAGAAATGCGCCTGGTAAGAAATGTGCTGCGAAAAAAGAGGGAGGACATTATTACTGTGGCATTGTTAGTGAGCGGCGTAATGTAGAACTTACAGAACACGATGAACGATTTGCGCAAAGCAGTAACGGTCATGAATTCCCTTCGCCGTAACCAATCTCCGATGTATCCGAAGAAGAATCCTGAAAACATGCGTGCCAAATAGGGCAAACTGGAGAGGAAACCGGCGTTGGTTAAGTTAAAGCCAAGCACTTCGTTAATGAATTTGGGGGCTTGTGTGACGAAAAAGTTTAACCCCCAAAAGCTGCTGTAATGAGATAGGATGAGGGCAATGAATGGGACAGACGTAACAACTTCCAGCAGTGGAGGTTTCGCCTTCGTTTTCGAGACTGTGTTTCCAAAGGATGCCTCTATGAGATCACGTTCTTCCTTTGTAATTGTTTTATGTTCACTCGGAGAATCGGCGATTAACCATAACCATATACCGCCGATCAGAGCGGAGAGTGCGGCTGGAACATAAAATGCGTACATCCAACCGAAGTGTTCCGTTAGAAGGCCTGCAACAGGCCATGTAATCACTGTTCCGAATGTACTGCCACCGGCAATACAGGCGACGGCTTTACTTTTCTCGTTCGGAGGAATCCAGCGCGAAATTAGATTATGCAGCGTAGGATACACACATCCGCTTAGCAAACCGATTAGAAGGCGACCAGCAATGACAGTCCAAACATTGATAGCGGCAAACAGTGGGAAAAGAGCGGTGACGATTGCGCAGAGCAGAAACGAGTAGCCGATCAATCGCTGTGGACCGTATCGTTCTGCCAGTGGACCAGCCGGAAGTGACGTCAGTAGATAGCCGTAGAAGTAAGCTCCCAGGATGTGGCTCTGGGTGTTTTGGTTCCAGTCGTAGCGTGGCCCATAGTCAGGTACAACCGGTGCAGGAACGATTAGATTATCATCGAATGTCACATTTGCTGTTGCGTTGGGCGTTGAGGAGACCGAGTTCGTGTCGTTCAGCCCGGTGATACTGTTGTTTGATGGTGCGGTAGCAGTTGGTTGTATCATTGCCAAGAGATTGATCGACATATGTACACGCAGCATGAACGACGCTGTGCATGCAACGAATATCATAATCGTAACGATCATTCGTTTGGGGAAAGTTCCTACGAATAGTGGACGTTATCAGGAAAGATGCAAGACTTGGCGGAGTAATAGCACACATACCCTTCAATACGGTTGTTGTAACTATCATTTTTCCAGAAGTTGATAATCAATATCTAAACAAACTGGTACATTCCTACAGAAAAAGGAAATAAATTTCGTTAGGGAAAAGTATAATGCAAATAAATAGCTGGATTCTTATGGAAACTAAAGTGACTTCATCCATAAGGCACTCTTTCTTTGATTTTTAAGCAGCCTACTTCAACTGTACCACAACAGATCTTGACCCTTTCGGTTAAACAGTTCAAATTTCGGTTCATCTGCCCATCAAGAATAGTTCTCCAAAAGTGTATGGGTTAAATTATCAAGCTTCCTGGACTAATTTGAGCGAATTGACTAGTTTATCCATGCGTAAGAAACGTCGGATCCAAATGATTTTTCTATTAAACCCGCGTACATTCCCAGTATAGTACGAGTAAAAAATTGTAACTGCAGGGATTTCTGGATCTGGCGGTCAGTTACCTTTGGGCTTTGTTCTTCCTGTCGATGATCCACACCACTGGACATCCGTTGCTAGCAAATTATGAACATACAAGGAAATGTATTTTGAATTTTGAGAAGCATATGTGATTCGCTATTAAATGAGATGTAATGGATGCAATTAGGTTAGACACTCAATGAAACATGTGATTCAAACTTATAAATAAGTCCATATTTTTTGTCTTTTGGTGTAAAATTTGCAAAATAGCGCAAACTAAGAGATTGAGAATGAGAATATTACCATGTGTTAGATTAATTTTGAACCAAAAAAATGGGAAAAAATACAAAACAAAGAAACACTAAGCACTGTAATAATTTTTCAAAAGATTGAAAATGCAATGTCATTGATCACCGTAAATGTCAATGCCGCGTGTACCTTAAAAAAGCTAGTTAAAACCACACGATCAATGACGATGCGTGTAATTCGCATCGACGAGTGTACATAGTGTTTCAAAAATATGGTTCCCGGTTTGGAAGTTGGAACCACACTCGGTCGTCTGAACAATTTTGCCGATCAACCGTTTCCATAAATATACAGCTTGAATGACACATGACTAAACGACATCGACATAAACGAAGGTATAGTGCAGGAACCTGGCCTTACTACCGGAAAGCGCTCTCTGTCGAAATTGAATTGGTGGACGTTACATGATGGTTAGCTCTTTTGATGCACAGCACGATTTCACGCAAGCTTTTATGCTTCGATGTACAGTACAGCTGTTTTTCGGTTGTCCAAATATTCGCTAATAGCGGTCAAAAAAGTGGTTGTGGATTAAAGTAAAATAATAACGCTTTAACGCACGTGCAGCAATGCGAAAGAGCTTTGAACGCCCTACAAAAGAAGACTTATCAGACTTCCACTTTCCATTAAATCATGCGTGAAAATGTGGTCAACAAGAATTATTTTGTCTGGTGGACAAAGGGCCGAAGTAAATTACGGCGGAGGGTAAATATATGTGGATAATAATTAACACGTTGCGAGATTCGTAAGTGAAAGAAACAAAACCGAACTTTAGTAGCACATTGCATGGCACGAATGTATGTAAACAAATTGGCACACCCAACAGTGTAGTCCCTCCTCTGCAACCATCCATCCAGCACGATCATGTTGAGATGTATGACGGAAAAACATTAAAGAAAACTGATGAAAGTGGCTTCTGTGTGATACCCATGTGAAAGGAGAAGAAATGGCCAAAGTATCGTTTATTTTGTTAAAACTACGCTGCGAAACCAGCTCTTTCGAGCTTTAAAAAACAGATAAAAACAGAGCTAAAACAGATCGCCAGAATCCAACAAACACAACAAACATCAATTCGATCGAAACGAGGCAGAAAACAATCTGAAAAGTTCAATGGTCGTAAATAGCCGGTTTTACCGACATAACATGCACGTACGGTAATGGGCAAAAAAACTGGATCCTGTTATCATTTGCTCTCGGTCATATCCTTCAAGATCGCCACCATGGACAGGCTTGGAAGGTCAGGCTTGTTTTTCGCATCTGTTACATTCGTTGTTAGATTGGGATGTTTGTGTTCTCCAGTGCGAGGTTACAATGGGTTGGAAAGGGTCCACCAAAAGCCATTTTAAAGCATTTTATTTTCATATATTGGTAAAAAAAATTTGCTATGAAATGTTATCCGATAGTTAAGTTGCTATGGAGCTGGCGAAACATTCGTGTGGTTCTCAAGTTCCGGTTCAGCTGCTCGTAAAGGGTAAGGTCTTTCCTTTCGATAGCCGTTGGCAACTTGTTTGACCTCCGTTCATATTTTTAACACTTTTAATCACTTTTGATCACTTTTGATTTTGATCAATTCGTCTCAGTTGAGTGATTTTTGTAATTTTATTCGTAATTTGTAACAACCACACTACATTTCTCACTTTAATCCATATTTGCACTTTCATGAACATTTTCTTAAATTGTTGTACGACAAAAAGCTTTTGCGATACATTTTGCATATTTAAATGAAAACATATCTTGTTAACAACACACACAGCATAGCTTTTTATGCGCTAACATACGTCGCGGGTCCCTAAATCACCAAGCCCGTTGCAGTTCGGTTGTACTCACACGATATAGCAAACGGCACCGCTATAGCATTGTATTCACCGTTTTCCCACCGTTTTGCACTGATCGGAGATGCGTAATATGTACTTGAAAGCAACTGATTGTTGTGGAAAATTGGAATTCAACCTAGTGTTATCGAAACGTATGGCGCACGGAACCGTTGATCGGCGCGTTCTGTAGCGTGATCGATCGAGCACGCATCTGATTCCTCAACATGATTTTTTCCACTGGTTAGCTGCTGTTCCAAACGGTTGTTATTTCACTCTCTCTCACTCTCCGGGATTTCATGTCGCACAGTAGAATAAGCTATTCAATCCAGCTTTTGTATGTCAGTCAAAAGTTCCAAATATTAACGTTTTGTTATAAGTATGAACGGTTTATGACAATATTCAAGATCTACTTAGCGTATACCATTAATTATTTTTAATTTTTTTGGAAGATGTACTATTGTTAAACGGTTTGCCTGTTAAGCCAGCCTTGGGTGACTAACTGTAGTTTGAATTTTACGGTAAAACCATTAAGCTTATCAGCATGTATATAACCTAAATAAAACTTATATTAACAGCTGACGCGTGTTGTTCAATCGTACATTCACGTTTACCCACCTGTCATATTATAAATTTTGTAAGATAATAGTTTTTTGTTGATTCGTGATCCATAGTACATTCGTCACATGGTATGTGGGCCGTTCTCCCGTAGTGTGGAGTGACTATCCAACTACGCGGTATCGCGCAAGCCATTCGCAAGCCAAATCTAGCAAGCCATTCGATAATCGATCGCAGTAGGCCCAGTTTTTAGGCGAAGAAGAAGAAAAAGAAGACGAAGAAGCGAATGCACAATAAAGTGTATTTTTATTTATGTATTTTAAGTATGACGGCTTACGCCGTATTGTTAATAAAGTGTATTTATTTGATTTATTTTTTGTATACTGGAGCATTCTTCTTCTTATTATTATTATTCATGGCCAAACGACTTGTGAGTCTACGTAACCGAATAGTCAATACTTGTTACGGTTACATCACCGAAAGTATCACACAAATGAAATTAATAATAAAAACATAGTATATGGCAATTGTAAGCCGTAATACTATAATGCGAATAAAAATATTATCTGACAATACGATGGTAAACCGTCGTACTGAAGTATAAATAAAATAAATAAATAAATATTATGCAAGGGGCGGCCAGAAGGTGAGACGAAATCGGCACCGGTCTTCCAGATGGGGTTCAAATCTCATCCGGTATCCGGTATATCGGTATCTACGTGGTATCAGGAAGTCTGGTAAGACATATTAGATGGTCGGCTCTTCCAAACTGTGAAAAAGGTTACATTTTACAAACATTTTACATGTTTACTCTATTAAAACCCTAAAGGACTTTTAAAGCCTTTGAAGCTCAGTATTGTTCGGACAATTTTAAAATTTACAAATAAAAAACGCAGGAGTACAAAAGCAAAAATCAGTTGAAAGTTATTTTACACGAGTCCTTTTCTGCTTCGTCGGGGAAACTAAGCATCGCATTTTCGCTTCAAAAGCTGCGGATTCTGTGAAATGTTCCGTCCATTATTGGGAAAAGCTTCTCCCAAAATCCCAGTATTAGCTGAAGTCCACGCTAACTATTTACTAATGAATTTACACTTAATATATTTAAGCTTGATGAACCTTCATCGAAAGTGGTTTACTCTAACAGTTCCGTTTCTGAGCTGTTGTACCCATTTCCCTCACAAAACATGAAACGTACGAACTTTATTTTATTTTAACAATTTGAAACTCAATCGTCCCAATGTGCAGTACACAAGACCGGAGAGAAGTGAGAGAGTGAAATAACAACCGTTTGGAACAACAGCTAACCAGTGGAAAAAATCATGTTGAGGAATCAGATGCGTGCTCGATCGATCACGCTACCGAACGCGCCGATCAACGGTTCCGTGCGCCGTACGTTTCGATAACACTAGGTTGAATTCCAATTTTCCACAACAATCAGTTGCTTTCAAGTACATATTACGCATCTCCGATCAGTGCAAAACGGTGGGAAAACGGTGAATACAATGCTATAGCGGTGCCGTTTACTATAACGTGTGATTGCTACGGGACCCACGTCGTGTTAGCGCATATAGCTAGTGAAAAATATGTATAAAGTAACGTGTCTTATATGGATTTGTAAAAGGATCAATGAAAGTACAGATTCGGTACAGAGATGAAATGAATGGTGATCAAAAGTGTTAAAAGTATGAATGAAGGTCAGATAAATCGCCAACGGCTATCGAACGGAGAAAGGCATCCACTTAACCCTTTACGGGTTGTTAAACTGAGCTCCGTGAAACAAAAAGAGAGGAAGTTATGATTGTATATTATTTAGAACTAAGCAATATAACTTATTATTTCATTGCCTAATTTGACTGATGATGGTGTGTCAATACTGTTCATAGGAAAAAGGTTCTGATGAGATTTCTTAAAGCGTCCCTGTACGAAAAACCCATCCATCCTAATCGCTAACGTAAAAAATTATAAAAAAGTTCTTCATTTTTCATTCACTGACCTTAGAGGTTGTTAAGCTAAGAAGAAGATACAAAATCCATTTCGCTCAAATTTATAAGTATACGATTTTGAATGAAAAAAATGGGTAATTCCTATTGCTTTCCACTTTTGACACTTGTACATATATAAAATTCCATTTAAATATCTGAAAAATATAACACGCTTGATCAACGTTCAATTCCTTCCGGATAACGTTAGGATTTTTTTTTGCATCGTGTGTACCATTCGAAATATACTGTTTGTGACAAATATAATTTGTCAATTTGTTAACATGTTGGGAGTGGCTGTTTGTGCAATAAATGTTCCATCAAAATGCTGCTTTGTTTCGTCCGTTTCGTTTTTGGATTTGAAAGTGTGTTAATTGTAAATTATATATTTACTCCTGACGTTGACACATATCCACGTCTTTCTTCCTTTCTCTCTTAAATATTACTCAAGTGAGCAATACAGTCAGGCGGTCCCTGAGAAAATAATAAACAAAAAAAAAAATACTCAAGTGTTAGTGAATACAGATATATTTTTTATTACCTAAAAGACAGATTTTTGCAAACAACTGTTGGCAAATATTTAGTAAATTCACCACGTGGGTTGTATTTGAATTCATTGCATGTGGTGTATGAGATTAATTGAATGGAAGAGCATTGTAGAACTTAGAAAAATCTGCTTACAGGGTATCTCGGTTATTTTTTATGCTTTCGCATATATTTTGATCGCAGGTTGTTTTTACGCTTTCGGGTATATTATCCTTTATCGAAACAGTTATTTTTATTATTATTTTATTTATTTATTTGCTATATGACGGTTAAACGCCGTATTGTCAACACCGCTTGTGATGACTAAATTATATGAACATAATGATAAGGCATTTCATCCTTATTCTGTGCCTTATCACAGGCATGTACGGTTATTTTTATTATTATAATAGCGAACACCGAAAATGTTAACAGGGAAAGCGTCAAAAATGTTCGGGCAATCATTAGTAAACCATGGGAAAGCACTTAGGGGACGACCCCGGGGGTAAAGGTTTAAGCGGCGCCGGTCTTCACAAGGCAAGATTAAAGTTCAAAGCCCATCCGAACCATTCCCTCGTAAAGAGAACTGATTATCCCACTACGTGGTATCAGATCATAAGTAGGTCGTTAAGTCAAGAAGAGAGAGAGAGAGAGAGAGAGAGAGAGAGAGAGAGAGAGAGGGAGAGAGAGAGACGCTGTATAATGTAAAGCTTAAATTACAAGTAATTTTCCGGTGTAACCATGTAACACGATACACATAATTCAATGCATGCAACTGTATTTACGATTATCACATTATTTAACATGTCTGCTATTATACTCTTGATTAAACATGCAATGCACGCACAAACGAGATTAAACCAGTACAATCATAGACGGACCAACAGCTTATAGTAAATTGAAGTAAGCTGAAATCCTATATTGCATTACATTTTTGTCAGTATATTAAATTTTTAAGTTTTTTGCGTGCAACTTTAGGAAAAATCCATATTTTTTTAGTATTTCGTATTCAGTACTTAGTATTTTTATTTTTATTCATTTAATGTTTTATGGTATTATAAAGCTTTTTTTTTTTCAAGATTTGATTGGGATTATTATCTATACATCATGACGATTTTCTCCGGTTTTGCTACTGTCGCGGGAAACAGCAAGAACTTTTGCAATGTGTTAACATGAAGTAACCAAAACTAGTTTTTGATAAACCTACAGCTGCCACTACTATTCCTGGGCTAGCCTGTGTATAAGTGAAAATGTAGAGTCCCTACCGCGATACCGTAAATTTTCTGCTAGCTCTTAATACCTTATCAAACCACACATACGCCACAATAAAGAATTAATTTGAAAAGGGAAAGATTTGTGTAATCATTTGCTTAGTATTTTTCTAAATACTTGATACAAAGAAGGGTGTGCACAGTTTCCCAAATTACGGATAACGGTACTTTTCTGACTTTTCGCAAAATAACACAGAGTATCCGAAAATGGTTTCATTCTTTCTCGTGGTTTTCTTTCATGGGTTTGCAAATAATTTTAGTTTCAACTCGAGGCAGTCTTACAGTTTCCAATCCATTTTCGGTTTCGTTCCGAGGTTTTTCCATCTTAAACTTTATCCCAGATGTTTTTGGATTTGTTGTAATATTTTTCAAAAACCGATTTTCTTTTTAGAATAATGCAAAACATACATATGGTCCCTGAAAAAGCTTTATATATGAACTCCAGCCCGCATACCACGAAGAATTAGTTTGACATGACTGTTAATCGTGATCGTTCAATTGTGTGCAACTTGCACGCAGGAAATGTTTCATGGATAATTTTAGCAGCGGTGTGATTATGATTAACAGTGCAGCAAGTTATTTCTTCCTCGTTGAAAGACTTGGCGATTGGATCGAAACCAGTGCGAAAAGTAGAGAGGCGAATTTAGTCTCTAAGGCTCAAAGCCTCTATAGCACTAAATTGTGGAATGAGTACTGAAAGTACTTTTATGTGTTTTTTTATTTATATTCTATCCTCACACGCCTGATTTGATGCTACTACTAGTTAATTCATGCAAAACAAACATTTTATTTATCCCGCAAAGTTGTAAAAATTATTCGTCTTGCCCATCAATTTCATAAAACAATTTTGTGTCTTGACAAAACAAAACCATAAAACAAAATATTTTTGTGAAATCAACGTAAAAAAATTGTACGTACAACAATTAAACACACAGTTTATCGGACTCGATTGGTCAATTTAATCCGTATGTCCACCTTTCCCTGCTCTGCAAACGCCTTTATAGGCGGAAAATAGGAAATTTGCTGCCATTCTTGCTTGGGAAACTCTTTTAGCTAGTATAGTTTCTAGACGATCCCACAAATTCTCTATATGATAGAGGTCTGGAGATTGGGAAAGATGCGTTAGCGTTGTTTTGATGTTGTGCAGTAACCCTTCCTTAGCCAACTTATAAGCATGTTTCGGTATATTATCTAGGACAAGGTAAATAATGGCTCCATGGCCCAATTTTACAGCACTTGCTTTCAAGCTATTTTTCAGAATGTGTAAACACTTGGATCGATCCATTGTAGAATCAAACAATGTCATGTCTTAAGTACCATTTGCACTGAAGGCACCTTTAATCATAACAAGCTCACCATTATGCTTCACAATCGGCCGCAGAATTTTTGGATTTTCAGTTGAGTATTTGGATTTCGCCACACTCTCCTCCATTTTGAACATGAACTCCTCCATTTTGACCAAGTAGTTTTCAGAACACTTTAACTGCTTTTCCATGCTTTTGGTAGATTTAAGCGATTTCTTAAGCCAAATCAATGCTCTCTTCTATATGGATAAAATTCCGTAGTGTTTGCGGACTGACTTTGATACTTTCGTGCTTTATGAAGCTCGTCAAACGGTTGGTATGAAGCTTGCGGCCTTTAAACGGAGTGGTCTTAGTGGATTTTATCTACTAAAAGGTCTCACGTCACGTCCGATTTTGTGTATGAATATGTTATTTGCTCGAGAAAAACACTTAAAATACAGATATTGATCCATCTCAGGCACGAAATCGTATCATTGCCGTTTGTTTTCCATTGAAAAAAAAAAGCAAACTTTATTGTGTTATTGTAATAAGTAATCGAAGGTAAAGGATGATTATTATTTGTATTTCGTTTTATTAAAGAGTTGTTCAAAATTAACCTTACTCAACAATGCTTTCCAACATGGTGTGTTTGGTTGTACAGTCTCATTGTGGTAGATTGGGCGGAAATGTGTTCATCCTGTTTGCCTTTCTGGCCTTTCAATTTGTGTTGTTGCGCGTATGACTATGACGTTGTAATATTTCATAACACATTCATCTAGCACACATTTCCAGTAAACTGATTCCAGCTACAATGCTTTGTTTTGATGTCATATAAGAAACAATAGGGTTATAATAATATTATTTTAATATTATAGTTATAATAAAATTATTATTATAGCAGTTAGATTACGCTAGGGGGCTGACAACTATGGGTTACTTCAAGATGTTTCGAAGTGATCCTTGTGTATATGGATGAAGCATAAGCTGTAAGCATATAGTAAGTAAGATATCAATTTTACTACATCATTGATTGGATTTATCAAATTTATCTGCGAACTCAAAGTGCATTTATCATCGATGTTACATATCATGTCATTCATGCGGGTTTCACCTATCGAGGCGCGCATTATCAAATCTGTTATGGATGATGATAATGGTGATACATTGAAAGCGTCTGAGATGAGTGAAGTTTCGAGGGCCATTTCGTGTAGTTTATGGCAGATCATTCCAAATATCCTGGGAAGTACCGGACTAGTACCGGATCTTGATGATAGCGCCGCTTACAAACACAAATCACACACGGTATAAAATTTTCGCCTGGACCTTTCTGCTGTATGCAGCTTTAACTATTCAGCTACGATTACATTAAATCAAGAGAGCAGGAAATGACCAAGGCCTGTAGATATTGTTGTTTCAAGAAGTGGAAGAAGCAAACCAATTAGAAAAACCAGTATACATGTACTTGTTCTTTAATTTTATACACATTGATACGTCGATCCTTACTTATTTATTTGTCAGTCGCTACAAACGCTTCCTGGTCTTGGTCTGCTGCAGAAATCTTCGAAACCATTCACGGCCTAGCACCGTTGTGTGCCAATCCAATATAGTCGAATCATAATCGAATCCCTGTCGAATCGGATAAAAACCTTATCGGCTCTCAATCGAATCCATATGTAATTCAATTCGAATCATTCTAGGGTTGGATTTTGCGAATCTTCTTAGTCGCGAAACTGTCAACACTAATCCAATATGCCTCTTCCTCTCTGGTGGACCCATCAACGCCATCACTCTATCTCATCCTGGACCGAAGAAATATCTACCACCATATTTCTTCTGTCCATGTCCGGATTTTGTCGCTTGCACAATTATGAGATCATCGTACAGATCTCGTAGGGCTCGTCATCATCTAATTGTACATCAATGGCTTCTTGGCATAGCTACTAGACTTGCTTATTGCGGGGGAACGGTTCAGAGAGGACTTGAACCCCGGTGTGAAGACCGGGACCCTGCCTCTGTCGTGTGAAGACCGGCGCCGCTGTCGCCTCAAACAGCGAGCTTCCCAATTTGTACATCTCTCTGACGCAAATCAGAGTTTGTTAGCAGGGCCGCTATTGTTGCCACCATAATTTTGGTTTTCGGCTTTTTAATCGCTATCCCGAGGTACTTTTGTACTTCCGGCGCCTGCTCGATCTTTTGGTAAGCTTCTGCTACATCGGAAAGCCTCAAACCAATGATGTCTTTGGCACCAGTGTATGCAACGATTTTAATTGACTTATATAGGATGGTCCACAAAGTTTCCATCTCTGAGTCTTGGATAACGCTCTCTAACAATAAAAATTGAGCGAAGACAGCCATCTCCCTAGCGACGGCCGTAAATGATAGCAAACGGCCTTCATTTTTTTCCATCCATGTTAGGTCATTGTCAATCTTACAAGTCTGATAAGCTAAGGGCAGGATTCCAAACGAGCTCGCCATGATTCAAAATTATTTGTCTGGGTATTTGCTTTGAAATATTTTAATAAAACAAATTCTACGAATGCTATCGCCAGAAACATAGTTAAAGGGTCAACAGAGTTGTACTATGTACCGCCCTTTTATTTATTAAATACGCAGACACGGCTGACCTTTGACGGTGGAAGTTATGACGCAGGAACGAAAAAGAAAGAGCAAAAGTTTCGCTACTACTGCGAGTCAGCATATGGCACGGTCAAAATTGTAAACATTGTTGTGCTTGAACTTGTACCATTTCTGGTATGCATGGTAAGGTGCGTCTTCTTTTGGTCCGAATTTGTACCCTTTTGGCAAAGGAAAATGGCAAGTTTTAGTGCATGTTATCGGAAGCAAGAGTAAAACATACGCTTAAGTATGTTAAATCCTGGAGCGGGTTTTTGGCCGCTACGGAGGGGGACATGATAAATTTGAACCATACCGGATATCGCTCTATCAGTCACAAGGTACCTAAAAACCGTATCATTACTTTTATTTTTATTTGTATAGTGCGTGATGTGTGTGTGTGTGTGTGTGCATGTTTTTGTTTCAGCAAATGCCGCACTTTTATCAGACTACAGTTAGCAAAGAAACTATTGTTTGATACGTCACATTCTGTACATGTGCATGCTCAGATGGCCCCAAAAAAATGTACACTGGCTCGTTCCTAAGTTTTCGGAAGAGCTTTTCACCCTACCATCCCGTAAACGGGATATGCTCATGTGCCAAGGAAACAGGTAAGAGTTGGCCCAAAATCTTAAATGCACGTTCCATTCGCATTCAAAGCAAGTTGTTTGTTTTTATTTTACGAACTCTGACGGTAGAGTGTGTCATTTTGTACACCACGTTGCGTGCCTTGCCGACCCTTTGGAAATAAAAAAGGAATATGAGGAAAGTGCCATGTAGGTTTTCATCGCTGGAAAAGCTTTCAGCTAAAACCACTCACCGTTGGCCTGTCATACTGGGAGATAGTGCGTGGTTTATAAAAGCCCTTGCTATCCGGTGTGGCCATTTTAGTTTGGAGCCGTATGGTTTGCCTACAGGGAGCATCTGCTCGGCAAGGTACGCAGCAAATAGGCGGCAGTGTAGTAGAACTTTAGTGCAAGTGTACCTAAAATAAACGATGATGGGTTCGAGAGGACCGTCACTTTGTCCGGTTCTGTTCGTGGTGCTCAGTGCAGCCTGGTTGGTTCTGAGCGGAAACCAGGTTGAGAGCGCCCATACAACCCCCGCCTTGTTTCTTACTGTGAAAAGTTGTAACTTTTGCATGACAAAGGTGGATCATGTACAGTGTGGTTATCTGGTAGTGACAGACATTTTGATCAGTCCCGATGGAATGCCCCTTCCATTTTTCCACGACAACAGTGAGTGTTTTTAGTTGGTGCAGTGAGGCGCGAAACGCGCAGAGCGTCGTGCAATAATGTTCTTTTTCTTTCCGAAAGGTGTCTCCAAGAAGAAGACCGGATTGAAGATAATTGCTTCGTTCGGTGGATCCGTTGTGCCGTCAGAGCTGTTTGCTTTCCTAACGTGTGATGATCGACGACGCGGAGCTTTTGTGAACAATTTGATCGAGTTTACGTTAGCTCACGGATTCCATGGCATTGATTTGGCCTGGCTGTATCCAGCACCCCAGGAAAGGGTATGATCGTTGACTGCAGCGATGGGTTCATAAAGGATACTCATTGCTTTTGTTCTGCAGGATCAGTACGTACGACTCATCAAGGATCTTAGGAATGCCTGTGATCGCAATGGATTGGTGCTCACGATAACCGTTCCTAGCCGGCCCTCTGTCATCGAGGTGAACTATCCGGTTGATAAGCTGGAAAAGTACGCGGATTACGTTATTTTGAGTACGACCGAATTTCGGAAATTACGAAAAACATCCTTCATCGCACCGTTGTACTCTTCTAGTCCTGGGTCGTCCAATAGCATAGTGAGTATATGTGCATTGGAGCCAAATGGCAATCAATAACTGGGTTTGTTTAAATTGTTCTCATTTTAGGACTATCACGTCGATCGATGGAAGATGGCAGGATTAAGCAGTGGCAAAATCGTGATAGTAATTCAGACAATGACCCTAACGTACAAGCTTTACATTCAAAACGAATATCGCGTGGGCACTCCAGCGCTACAGCTTAAGATTCGGCCATACTACAAGATATGTAGGAAGTTGTACAGCGGATCGCTAGAGATTTGGGACAGCAATGTGAAGAGTCCGTATGCTTTCCGCGATCTTTCCTGGTATTCATACGAAAATGAAAAATCCGTCAAGGAGAAGGTCTGCTTCGTCGTGCAACAGGGTCTTGGAGGATTGGCGGTGTTCTACTACGATGAAGACGATCCGATAAACATTTGCGGCGATGGGCAGTATCCTCTAACGGCGATCGTAGTGGCAGCGTTACAATCACAGTACATGCCACCTGCGGTCATTTCCGATTCGCAGATTTATCAATACGATTCGCCTTCCCTGACACCCCTGTCACAGATAGACTATCGGCATTACAGCGAGCTCGACAGCAACCAGCCTGTGGTGGTTTATGTAGAGGAAAAGCAACCCCATAAACAAACATATGTACCAAGCGTGCCAACCACTCAATCCACCGGAACCAATTTCGCTTCAAACTCAATGCAATACATGTTTGGAATGCAAGTTTTCAATACGAGTGACACCTCATCCACGATGCAATTGAATGATCCAAGCTCCTCCAAGGACGTGTACGATGCAGTGGAAAATATGTTCAGCGGTTTTGAATCAGGATCGGATGAATTTTCTGAGGATTTTATTATTCCATACGATTTAATAGAAGTTGGAAAGGGTGTCGACATGGTTGCTCCCAAAGGCGAACGTCCGACGATCTTCAGCGATGCAGAACCATTACCCTCAACCGTGCAGCTGTTTTCGGAAACTGTACCGACCCAGAATTCACATACATGCAAACTGTTCTCGGAAAAGACAAATAACCATCCGGTAGTGTACACATCGAGTGCCAACTGCAAGGCGTGTAGTAGTACACCAAGGCCGTGTGCCCATTGCGCTTCTCTATCGTCTTCCGGTTTACCTGCAGGGCATAGGACGAGATGTTCATGTCCGTATCCAGGTATTAAAATTTTTGCCACTGGACATGCACCGACACCGGCACCGACAACTACGACAACCACTATGGCACCGCCCATGATGCACTTCTTTACTTTGGGCCCGGCAACATTAAAGCCTCCAACATGTTGCCAGGGATGCCAGCAGTGTGTTAAAGTGGTAGCGACTAGCAGTGCTGATGTTCCACAGATGGTAGATCATGCTTTACCTTTCCCTTGTTCAACTCCCGCACCCGGTCCGCTAGGTCCCCTGTACTCGGAACAGCCGTGTGCATCGTCGGTGTCTGGTTTAAAAATTCAAGCACAAGCTGTTGGTGCTCAACCGATTGTTCCCTTTCAACCGTTTGAGGTAAACATTTGTCCACACGATGGAATCCTACGCGATCCTCACGATCGACGATCGTACTATCTCTGCAAACGTGGCTTGTGAGTATTCGTTGATATGGTAGCAGCACTCAACTGTGCGCATTGTGATGGTTTCACTGACACTGATGCTGATGGTCTTATCCTACTTTCAGGCCTATGTGTGATGAGAATAAGTTTAGCTGTGCGCATGGTTATATCTTCAACGAGACGAGTAAAAAATGTGTCCCCGAGGGATCCTTCAAATAGTTTCATCGCACGGTTTGTACGGATGTTTCTGCCTACAGCAAAAGATGTTGATCGTGCGATCAACAATGAAGGTCACGGGAAATGCTTGCATGTCACCTAAACAATCCAGTGATTGTGTCGGTCTGTCTGGGTGAGCGTCGGCAAGTAATGTGTAGGAATAATTGTAGATAATAAATAGATCTTTAACCTTAAGTTGTAACGCGTTTTCTACATGGATTTAAAGCAGTTGACAAAAGCGATACAGAGCGATAGTGCATTGCCGCTATCCGTTACAGGGAATGACCACATGGAACAGTCCAAAACTGTGCCCTACGCAAGATTTTTTCCACCATGTTGGCGATGTTGGTCACGTAGTTATCAAAAACCGTTACGAAAAAAAGTTTGAAACGTGCTCTTGGTTATCAACTGTAGGTTATCACCTTGCAAATGATACCAAACATAAAAAATGAGTACTTTTCGCTCTCAAACCTGAAACTTTTACTTTGAAAAGCATGGAAGAAGATTTTGATCGAAAAACATTGTTGAATTGTTGGTAGTTTATAATTATTTTTATTGACTTCTTTACAATTTGGGTGAATCGTTTGACGATGAAAGCAACAAAACGTATCGTTGGTATGCCTTTTCGTAAACCATTTTATTGAACAAAAAGTCCCCCCCCCCCCCCCCCCCCCCCCCCCGGTGTCGTCAAATTCTTTACGATTTCTCATTTACATATCACTACGTTAGCAAAATTTGTACGATGATCAATTTTAAAAACGTGTGCCAGATTGACCTAAATTAAACTATCCAATATTAAAGCAGTTTCGCTTGGCTGAAACGTTACCTTCGGTATTGATCAGCGTTATAACAGAAAACAAATGCCTAGGAGTAGTACCACTCCAATTGAAAACGACGACAAAAATGCGAAGTTTTACAGATAAAACTTATCCTGTATGGTACGGCCTAATGCACATGATACTAGAGTAACGTTTGATACAAATCGAATTTCCACGCTCCTTGGCCAAACGCGCGCTGTACTGCTGCAGTCGCTTGTAAATGGCTAAGGCGTGTAGGACGTGTTTGGACGCATATAAAACGGATCTAATATAATACATAAAGCTAGATGTAATGCAAGAGCACGGTTTTTCCTTTCAATGCTAATAATACTTGTTTTCGTTCCATTTTGCCTAGCCAGTGTGTGTGTGTGTGTGTGTGTGTGTGTGTGTGTGTGTGTTACACCACCTTGCTCGTAAAGCTCGATTTATCAACCATAGTTTTGTCCTGAGATTCAAAGGAAGGCCAGCAAAGGAGAGGAAAGTGAATGCGCCGTGCAGGAACGTTTATGCTTCCGGGCTGCGGTCCACCGTAGGTGATTTGATGTGCAAGATTAGGTGTGCTCGTGAGCTGGTGTCGCTGGTGTTTGCTTCGGTTCGTTCCACTGCTGTACCTGGCCTGATCCGAACACAACGAATATGAGCGCTGGCACGATGTATGCGGCGGCGCCAATCATGAAGACATACTGCCACTCGTCCATGGTGCTCTGTTGGGCGGTAAAGTGAGCCACCAGGATCGGAGAGATGAAGCCACTGGACGTACCGACGAAGTTAATGATGCCATATAGCGTACCGGCAAAGTTTGGCGCCAGGTCCTGAGAGTTTTGTAGATTGGTCATCGTGGATGCACCGTTGAAACCGAGCGAAAGCGTAATGATGGCGACACAGACGTACGGATCAAAGCCGATGTAGATCAGCCCAACGAGAAACAGGCCGGGTATTATGTGAGCTGCAATTAAAATGGAATCAGCAGTTGCTTAGTCAGTTAGAAACGGTCAGCTGATGAGTGTGTGGACGAGATATGCACACCGAAGGTACGCGCCGGCCGCCGACCGATCGATCCGCCGGCCCGCACCGTGTAAGTATGAGTCTATTTATAGGTCGTGCAGTGCAGCTGAACCGCTGTACATGAAGTACATGCGATCTGTTTATGTTGGCAATTTCCTGCGAAAATTGGCGTCAATTATTTATGCCAGTGGAAAGATGAGTGGTTGGTGATTTTACTATTCCGTAACGCTTGCCGCACATGCACATGCACATGTGCATTTGTTCCACTGTGTCGCATTGCCATTGATACCGATTGGAAAGCTTTTAAAAACGTCAGCCCTGATTGAATCGACGTGCTTGCAATGCTGACACGGCTATACCGTACGAATGTGACGTTTGTTTAAACTTTTTTTCCATTACTGGACAGTTTATCGAGTACATTTTTTTATGTTGACCATGTTTGATGAAACGATGTGATGTTAATAATCTCAAAGGAAAGAAAAATAACCCGAAATGTGTGTTAAACAACTTGAACTTGTGTCCAATCACAAGTTTTGCGGGAGATTTCTGGAAAAAGCACTTGAACCTGAACTGGTTCAAGGTGCTTCACCTCGTATAATATTTTAATCGACCGGCAGAAAGCACCACCGTGGTACAGCATGGCAACAGTAGTTCCCAACGCAGATGAAAGGTTTCACGGTTTTTTTTTGCCTCATCAACTATCACGTTTGGCATATGTATATCTGGCCGGTGTGGAGTTTAAAATGGAAATGAGCTATGTGTGATCTAATGCTGTTGAAAAGCTGCGTTCCACAAACAGAAGCGGATCGGTTTTTTTTTACAATATTTTCTGTAATGCCGTGCGTTGTGATTTTGCTACCAATGACCTAATATTTATAACGATAAGAAACAATGTACAATAAGCTGAAGATGAGTGTATCAATACTTACAAAATAAGCAGAAGGACTTGCGTATTGCCGTCACGCCCATAATCGATTTCTTTCGTAGCAAATCACCTATCGTTCCGAACAAAAAGGCTGCCAACGATCTAGCTAGATACGGCAGGGCAGATAAGAATCCAGCTTTGGCCAGCTTAAATCCGAGCACCTGCGAAACGAGGAAAAAGATGCAGATGTACAAACGAACAAACAAAAAACTCCGACTGATGCAACCCGGGACGTACTTCGCTCATAAATTTAGGTGCAGCAGTTATCAAAAAGTACAGGCCCCAAAGATTTCCAAAATGCAAAACGAGCAGCGCCAGGAATGGTAACGATGTGGCAAGCGAAGCAATCGGAGGCATTAGCTTCGATTTGGAAATGGTATCGCCTAGTGACTTCTCGATGTAGTCCTTTTCTTCAGCCTTGATGCGAGGATGCGTGGCAGGGCTATCGGCCACGATAATGTACCACAGTACTGCTGCGATGGCAGCGATGGCAGCAGGGATGTAGAATGCGAAGGACCAGCCGAGGGTTTCGATCAGTACTCCGACTAGGGGCCAAGTGATCACCGTGCCAAATGTTCCACCCATCAGAGCAGACACGAATTTTCCCTTCTCGTCCGGTGGTGCCCATTTGGAGATGAGGTTGTGCAATGCTGGATACAGAAACCCCTAGCATAAAGCGGAAATAGAGTATGATAATTAGTAACATGCAACTAGAACAAACAGGTGTTTGTAGTAATTCAATATTTTTGATTCAAAACAGAGCAGTAATTGCTGTAACTACAATAATTAGGAGCGCGAGAATTCCTTTGTAAACGTTAGACTCTCGAGGCTATAAAACAGAGGCTTAATTACTTGCCTTTCACTAGCATGCATACAGAACGGGTAGATTAGCGCTGGAACTGTTGTGTAACAGCAGTTACAACGGATTCAATAGGTGAATGAACTGACATTTGAATGAGCTCATAATCGAATGAAAAACTATTGACCAACCACATTTGAAGCGAGCCTAAAGCAGACATGTAAAGCTAATGTAAACAATATAATTTTGGCAACAGTTTTGGCCCTGGCCAATGATTGCCGTAGCCACGTGTATGCCCCGTGGTGTTTACTTTCACTTATGTGTGTAGCGGCTAAAAGCACAAAACTTGAAACCTTTTGTTGCATTGATTTAGGTAGGTTAAAGACGTTTAGCACAGGTGTTTGGGCTATCCAAAGCTAAAAAACGTTTCCTTCGAAGCAAAACTGCACCAAGTGCCGGGGTAGCAACCGTGTTTACTTACACCTAAAATTCCAAGCGCCACGCGGTTGGCGATTGTGGCCCACATGCCATTGTCGGCGGCCAACGGTGTCAACGCGGTGAGGAGTGCGCTAAATGCCAACGACAGTCCAACCATGTTACGTCCACCGAAACGCTCCGCAAAAATACCGGCCGGCAACGAAGATATCAGATAACCGTAGAAATAGGCGCCCAAGATGATGCTTTGGTCGTGCGAGCTCCAGTTATACCGTGGACCATACTGAAATAATGGAGAAAGCAACGGAATGGGAGAAAAATAAATTACACACATACACACATTCACGCATACAAGCATGCAGCGATAAATATGATCGAATCGAATTGATCATGCATCACCTACATCGGGGATCTTTGAATGTCCTACGATTGTCTGATTAATCGCTTCGCCAGAGACGTTGTTATGGGAGCCGGTTGCGGATTGTTTGATGCTGCTTTGAATCGGCTGCACCATGGCCAATATATTGACGGACATGTTGACTCGCAACATATAGCTGATCAGGCATGCCATAAACAGCATAATAGATACATTGAACCGGGTCGGTATGCGATCTGTGAAGTAGAAAGGGGAAAGGGAACCTCAGATGAGAAAGGTGCGCGGGGTGGCGTGATGAAAATTGTATCATTTTTGCTATTGGTGAATTATGTTCGAATTTTGCACCGGACGCTAATCGTGCTCTGGTACCATTCATTGCAATATTTTGTTACGTTACGGCGTAGGCTCAGGTGACATGTGTATAGGCCGCCATGACTATTTTCGTGTGGGGGAGCATTTACGAGTTTGAATGTTTTTTTTTTAATGTTGCTTTAAACAACTGTATCGATGCTCACAACTGCAAGTGTTAAAACAACTGCTGTTGTTTTACTGTTTGGACAGTTGTTGGTGGTGGTGTAAATTTGTCCACCAACACTTGCTAATACTATAATTTTTCAACCATACTAAAACATGATCACGCTTTGTATTAGCGCCAGGGAACACAATAACAGAAATCTGCGTAAATATGACTCTGCTTGCACATTTGCACATCACGACTATTTGTTTCACACGATTTTGTTTATGGAACAAGCTCACGCGGAACGAGAAAAGATATTGGAGAAGTGGTCTACACTGATGAAATCAACTTTTTTTTTTAAAGCAAATTCATCAACTATCAAAAGCAAAATAGTTATTACAGCTAATTGATGATTCACACAGTTACGCAAGCATTTTTCTGATAACTGGTTATGAAGAACCTAACTTCCATCTTGTTTGCTTTGCCACCAACTACACTCAAACCATTGGAACAAGATTCTTCAGGTGCACATAGCGCCAGTAAAACCTGCGTAATCGTACAGGATCTTGCAGGCAGGCAGGTGTACATTCATGGCGGTCGACATAAGAGATTCTTTGTTGCGTCAGCTTGTTTAAACGATCATTAACCTAGCGCTGACAAGTTTACGGCCATCGGTGTGCTATCAATTTGATTGCTTAAGAAGGAAACACATAAGGTTTGAATGTGTAGCGATAAATTCATGTACATACAAGGTGAAGCTGTATACCTGAGCTGGATGAGCGCAATATCTTAACAGACTCTGTACGATTGACGGTTTTGCGAACTGACACATATTTGTCATTTACGATTGCAATAACAAAACACAATGCAAGATGATCAGTAAATATCAGTACATCAAATAGATTCGTTGGAGTCAAATCACTTGAGAAAAGGCAAAAGTTTGTAGAATTATAGTTTACAAATTTTACTAATTCTGTCAAGGTCCTTGCTAGACGTAAACAACGAAAATACGGTGGTAATTGAATTTGGGTTTAACATAATTATTTAAAAGGAAATGTAGCTGATTACATGCACAAACCAGTAGCATAGAACATTCTTTGTTACGATTTCTTGTCCTGTTACATAGTTGACTGACCCCACACGCTAATCACTAACAACGATCATATGTTGTTACCTTTGGGAGAATGATCGATCAACGGTAAAGTAATGTTTCGTTATTGAAGCAAATGAATGCAATTGACAAGAGTTTTGTCCCAACTTCACTTCTTAACAGCAAGGTTAAGTATAAATTATGTGTGCCTTAAGGACGCACCCATCAGTACCCATTTTCCAAGAGTTCAACATGCATCTTATACTGAGCAGTCTCCTCTCCTTGGCCGTGCTAGTGTATACGGCTCCCGGTCCGTGCGAACTACCAAACTTATCGGAAGTAGGCAGCCAGTATCTGGTGTTTGGCCAGGATTGTCGACAGTACGCTTACGGGTACAATGCTGGATCATCGGCAAAAGTTGAGGTAAAGACCGCAAACGGTACGGTATTTGGAGCATATCACTACATCGATGCCAACAACGTAACTCAACGGGTCAACTATACGGTGACTGATGAGGACGGGTTTGTGGTGGATGCATCAAATTTGCCCATGCCTGTGAAGGACACGGCTGTGGAGGAGTCAACAGTAACCGAAGTCCCGACAACACTTCCAACCGTTTCTTCAGAGGAGCCTAGTAGCCAATCAAACCTGGTACGTGAATCTGTCGCGGGTGGATCTGCCGATGGAACCTCATTTTTTAAACCAATCCTGTCGGTATGGTTCCCAGCCAGTTCGTACCATCGCGATCAAATTTCCGTGCAACATGGGGAACTAGCAGGTCAAAAAACAAAAACGGTGTAAATAAAAAAGAACTGCCAAAGTGGCAGTGGCAAGTAGAGATACATAATTCTACTAATATGACATTTTTGTGCTCTTCCTATGTTACTCTTAAGTCACATGATTAATAATCAATAAAGAAATTGTAATGCTCTGCTTTAAAATACTCTCATCATTGATGTTACTTACCTATCGCTTTGATGAATTGTACCAGTGGTCCGTGCATTGTAGAAGATTTGTGATAACTTTTTCTACTTGACGATTCACTCAGATAACCCGCACGCAATATATCACACTATATGCTTGAAAGACACCCAATTTTCGACGTTAGATTTCACCAGACACGCACAAGTTTTTTTTTTAGCACAAATCAGGAACTAAAGTGTACCGTCCTAATGTCCCGAACGGGGTTACGCTTCCTTACTACTCGACCACCGCACTTCAATAACCATGAAATGACGGAAGATTCACCTTCACTTGCTGCGTTTTATTTTATTTTGCGAACCGTTCCGTTCAAACGCGCTTAGAATTGATATTATACGATCGGTGCAATCGTGTATTGCTACCTGTTCAGCAACAGCTGTTCATGGCTCTGCACACCGTTCATCGGCAGATCCGATGGTTGAGGTCAAGTGCCTCGATCGAACGCACCAACTAGTAGATGCTGGTGGGTTGTCACATTACACACCGCATGGTTGATGCACTCTACCGTGGCGAGGCGTGTATGACGCGGCAACAGTAGTGAGATATCTGTAAAAAGAAAGAAAAGACACGACAGGGAAATATTAGCAATGCTTAGCACCTTGCGGTTTCAGACTGTACGCTTTTGATGAATGTTGTTTTCCTTAAGGTATGCTAATAGATTTTTTTGTTGCTTCTATCGATCACAAGTTCATCAAATTTACCGTGCGGAAGGTAAGACGTGTTTTGCGCGTATTCCTGTGATTTGGAAATACGACATTACTTAAGCTGCTCGCTGACGACTAACGGACACGCTTTAAGGATTATTGTACGACAAGGGTAGCAAAATTTCCTCTCCGTATCATCCACTGTGCGATCAATAAACACAGCAGCAGTGCGTTCACGTGGCCAAATGTAATAGCCTAGGTAGCGGTTCTATGTCCGAGGTCATCGTTGCAAGGTAGATAAGAGGACAGGTAAAACAGGAAGCTAGAGAAAAAATGTCATTAGAAGCAGAGAGGCGGTAGTTGTGACCCGTAGGCACAGCACCAACTCTACAATATAACCTTGCTATTTAGGTAAAAACATTCCAGTCATGTAATCGTGTGTAACGGTGGGTTTACAGAACAGATCATTTGGAGGAGCTCGTCTCCGGCGCGACAATCGTATGATAACAAGTGCTAATTCGTGTGTGTCAATTACTTTAGGGGCAATGCAGTGAACTGTATCGTACAGCAGCTGTACCGAGCCGGTGGTCTGTGTTATTCACGTTTCGTGATTGTATTTCACTCTTGCCATAAATTACCTGTTATAATATTGAAATAAGTGGGCAATTATCAAACTCCTGCAAAGGTTATGCTATTTTATAATAAATGTGATAATATGTTCATTTGACTACAAAACTCAGCATGAAAGTTAAAATGGCTCTCAGATGTTTCATCGACCGAAGTACGGAACGACGATTGTTTTGGTGCTCGTTTTTCTTACATGCGTTATTTTTCAGCGTTACAGCGTACGATAAGGTTGTTGACGAAATAGTACACATACGAAAACGTAGGAGTTATATAGCTTGTACCAAGCCTAGACATCTATATAAAGCTGTACAAACAAGTAATATCGCGGTTGTAAATGCGAGATATTAACAAGATAACAAGCGGTACAAAACCATCTATAACCATCTAAAGATCCATGCTAAGGACAAAAAGACAGTAAATACTTCAGTGAAGACGCACGTCAATTAACACTAACGATGGGAATCCTTGTGATGCTGAAGCATCAGGGTGACCCATTAAAATGTTTACACCAAGGACAAGTTGCACTACGATAGGATGATGCTAAGGGCACTATTTCACTACTATAAACATTAACTTGTTGCCTTTGTTTACGTTAGCGGCCTGAATGTTTGAACCATTATTTGTCACCAAATATGATGTCAGTGCACTAGTCAGATGCACTTTCAAAGGTAAGATTTTACCGGAAGCAATAGCTACTAGTTACTAATTCAATTATCGGCAGTTACGAATTATACGGTAGGTATATCATCAATGCCCTGGTAGCAGGAAGATGAACGAATCAGTAGCAGTAGATGATTACAGCTGCCTTCGCGATAAGCTTATGATCGTTACAAACAAGTCATAGAGTACTTTCCCAGCTTTTGTGTTTTCCATCATGATAAAAAAAATCAACCCATTATCGCGATCGCGATGCTACCGCAAATACGTTTCAAATGTTTCGTGATGACAACACAAAATATAAGCCACAAACGTGTCACGCATTAAAAAAAACTGGGCAGATGATGAAACGTTTTTCGCACACTGTTTCAAGCCAAAGTTATTCACGAGTTTTCACGAGTATATCACACCCACAAACTTAATTAAAAGTCACGAAATATTACCTCGACTGATTATTTCCCCACTTAACACTGAGACCGTTCTCACCAACGGTTTGCAGCGAATATTTTATCTTTCATAAGATAAAAAGTAAAATAAAACTGATTAAAAAACTGCAATGCTCTGAACCACTTTGTGCCACGCGCTGGTTTTCAACGTACACTCGATCAACTTCACTAGCAGCAACGGTCGCGCTGATGATCGTGTGTACAATGTGCGGTGTTGCTGATCACAGACAGACTGATAGAGAAAATTTCCCACCAGACAGTTATATTGGCGAAAAAGCTTTCTCGTGTGCGATCTTCGCTGGCTGCTGTCACAGTGCCACTGAATGTGCTAACCGATATCGCCGTGAGCGAGCTGATATTTTTCCTCGCAAAACTGGCTCCGATCGAGCCAGTCGAAGGTGTCATGCACACATAGGACATCGGCTGATCGGCACCACCGTATGAATGGCAAGCGTTTGAGTTACATACTAGTCCTACGCATCAAGATCGCACGAATCTTGGGCAAAGTTTGTTTATTTCGACATTGAAATGTGCCATTCGAAGATAACAGGAACCCGGACAGGTTGAAACTGTTTGTATTGTTTTCTATGTTTGGGCGCGTTTTATGTACAATAATTGACTAAATTTTGTTTTCGCATGCATGTTCATGGACAGGCTCCATGTGGAGATCCTATGAACATGAACATCATTTTTGAGAGTGATATATTTGTTTACCGAAAGTGTTAATGAAAGCAAACAAATATGTCTGTTATTGCCATTAGTCATCTATAAATGTATGCATTTTTGGAGCTTGTTTTTTCTCATGCAAATGCTTACTTTCATCCTTACGATCATAAAAACGATTCTTAATTTTACCTTTTTTTTAAACCAGTTCTATATCGGTTGCCGGTCTTTCTTCTATTAGTGGCTTGTTTTACAGCTTCATCCAAAGCTCCAATGCATGTACAGAGCAAAGCGCCCAGTCGAGATTTGGTCCTGCAGCTCTAACATATGTCGTTTTTGAATTTTGAAACTGTATCTCATCGTTACTACATAAATAGCGTAACTGTTTTACTAGACACTTAAAGAGCATAGAGTATATTATAATTTAAAAATATAGAAAAACTTTATTATTAGACTTTGGTACTATCTGTCTTCTTCTATCTTCTATCCGGAAATGATTGCAAAAAATAAAATCAATTAAATAAAAAGGCCATTCAAACCAGAGCATATGATGAGAATAGAAAACATACTGTGTCTTTTGAATGTGTATATAGTTGTCTGTATCATTTTATCACCTTCCTCGTGAATGTATTTTAAACAAATCAGTTGCAGGCAACATTGGACTGTATTGGAATACTGCATGCAACGTAATTTTTCTGCCCAGTTCTGGTTGCAAATTTATTGAAGATTTGTGATAATTAGATAAAGTTTGTCAGGTCCACTAGCTTACGAATGTCTATAGGTCCTATAACGACGCCTATCTTCTTACGACGGGACCGGGGTTCAAATCTCACCTGCACCTTCCACCCGTAGCAAGGACTGACTATCCTACTACATGGTACGGGCAAGTCTAGTAAATCATTAGATGGCTGGCGTGACCTAGTAGAAGACCGTTAAGCAAAGAAGAAAAATGAGAAGAAGAAGATAAAGAAGAAGAAGAAGACAACCAAGAAGAAGAAAAGGAAGAAGAACAAAAAGAACAAGAAGAAGAAGAAAACAATAATAAAAAGAAGAAGAAGATGAATTGATGATGTTTGTCTAATAAGTGTGATTCGTTTATAATATGGGAAACGATCATCCCGAAACGTGTGTTTGACATCCCTGCGCTACCGCTGCATGGTCTTCTTCTTCTTGGCTTAACGACCCTAAGGACAGGTCGGTCATCGAATGGATCACTAGACTTGCTGATACCAAGTAATTGGATATTCAAACTACGCGGGGACGGTCCGGATGGGATTTGAACCCCGGTCCTGTCGTTTGAAGACCGGTGCTGCTGTCGCCTGTCCCACCGGGTCGCCCCAAAGGCCCCAAAGGGCAACGCTGCGTGCTCGTTTCCCTTTTTATATGCATGAATACTGGTTGGAGAAAACAATTTCCATTGAAGTGGTGTATTAGTTTTGTGAGATATGATAGATATGATTGTGAGATATTTCTGATCAATAAAGCATAAAATAATGCAATTAGCATCAAAAACATACAGAATATTGTTTTCCTTTGTAATATAAATCCGCCAGTGATAGATTTATGCTCAGCAGTGTACGAACTCTTTGTTGACATGTTGTTTTCTCTGTCTATCGCTCTCGGTGAAGCAAAAGCCGATTTGACAGCTGGTCGCAGGAGCCAAAAAACAAAACAATAATTTAGCGTTCGCATTCGTTACTGGAAGTAAAAGGATTTTTGTAATTGCATCAAAACTTAAGTGTTATTAGCATCCTTTTCTTTGAAAGAAGAACATGTGTTTTGTATAGAAACATCGGATGATTAAGTGTATATTTTCGTGTGAGTCTTTGACAGACCAGAATTTACATCACACACACCACCGCTTGAGCTAAATGATAACAAACACACGAAAACTGATAACCGGCCGCGCAATCGAGCATCGTTGCTGCAATATCGCAGACTAAACCAAAATTGTGTTGCAGGAGGACGATTTTAAGAGCGACCTGCTACTTCTTTAGATTGTGCCTTCATTAGGGTGTAGTTTTTTGTAGTTAAAATCTTGTTGGCATAATGGAAGTAGACGGCAATGCAGTTTTGGCGAAGGCACTTCGAGAGCAGGTATGTAGAAAGATGAGTGGCTAATTAGACTAGCACAGTCGTAGTTTAAGACCTCGGGTCAAAGTTTAAATTATTCAACGATGTCAGTCTTCTGACCATAAATTTGCTCTTATCACGTTCATGTTGGACTGAGTTGCAGATAAAAACTTGCTACGTAATTGTGATCATCGAGTGTAGAGCTGTTTGTTTAGTTGTTGTGTGTTTGATTAATCCGATTATTGTTTGCATCTTTTTTAAATCTTTTTTAAGGGAGTCGAATATGTCTTCGGCATCGTTGGAATACCGGTGGTTGAACTGTCGATGGCTATGCAGGCCGAAGGATTGAAGTATGTCGGCATGCGCAACGAACAGGCGGCCTGTTACGCAGCTCAAGTAAGTGTGCTAGGCTGATATGATTCTATGTGGAAAGGGAGTGCTACACCTACTTTTTTCGCATTGCAGGCAATTGGATACTTGACCGGCAAACCGGGAGTATGTCTAGTAGTATCAGGACCGGGTTTGCTGCATGTGACCGGAGGAATGGCGAACGCGCAAGTAAACTGCTGGCCGCTGCTTGTTATCGGTGGTTCTACATCCCAGGACCACGAGGGTATCGGCGGATTTCAAGAGTGTCCTCAAGTTGAGTTGAGTCGACCGTACTGTAAATATGCAGCACGACCTCCAAGCGTGAGCTTAATACCGCTTCACGTCGAAAAGGCTGTGCGCTTGGCGTGCTATGGAAGGCCCGGTGCAACGTACCTAGACTTCCCCGGCAATCTTTTGACGGCAAAGATAGCGGAAGATGCCGTACCGGTGCAGTATACCCATCCAGCTCCACCGGTACCATTTCCCGATCCGAAGCTTGTTGAAGAAGTGGCACAATTGCTGTGCGCCGCCAAGCGTCCGTTGGTGATTGTAGGCAAAGGGGCGGCCTACGCACGAGCCGAGCTGCAAGTTCGTCAATTGATACACCAGACAAATTTACCGTTCCTTCCTACGCCTATGGGAAAAGGTGTCGTACCAGATCTTGACCCGCAGTGTATTGCTCCGGCTCGTACACTGGCACTGCAAAAAGCGGATGTCGTACTGCTGCTTGGCGCCCGTTTGAACTGGATACTGCATTTTGGACGTCCGCCGCGTTATAGTTCGGATGTAAAAGTTATACAGGTGGACATTAATGCAGAAGAGCTGCATAATAGCGTACCGAGCAGGGTGGCTGTTCAATCGCACATTACACCCTTCACCGAGCAACTGATTGAGATTCTGACAAAGAAAAAGTTCCGTTTCGGGAACGACAATGAATGGTGGAAGGATCTGAAGGCAAAGTGTGAGAAAAATCGTAACACAGTCCAGCAGATGGCACTGAACGTTGAGGTGCCGTTGAACTACTACGCAGTTTTCCATCACTTGCAGCAGTACATTCCCAAGGACGCCATAATAGTTAGCGAGGGTGCTAACACGATGGACATTGGTCGTACTCTACTGCACAACAAGCTTTCTCGTCATCGTTTAGATGCTGGTACATTTGGAACGATGGGTGTGGGTCCTGGATTCGCCATAGCGGCGGCTCTATACTGTAGAGATCGTTATCCAGGCAAGAAGGTGATCTGCGTGGAAGGAGACTCGGCGTTTGGATTTTCGGGAATGGAGTTGGAAACAATGGTACGGTATGAGCTGCCGATAGTGGTAGTTATAGTGAACAACGGTGGGATATATGCTGGATTTGATAAGCAAACATACGACGATATGCGCACCGGTGGAGATCTTACGCAGGTGTAAGTATGCTCAAATTTATTGTACTAGTATTGTATTGTATAGAACTATAACTGTGCTCTCTATTTAGAACTCCGGCATCAGCATTGACACACGAAACGCGATACGAAAACATGTTGAACATGTTTGGTATGAAGGGACACTTTGTACGTACCATTTCGGAACTGCAGGCTGCCGTCAAGGAATCGCTTACAGCAACGGATAGGCCAAACATTATCAACATTGCTATTAGCCCGCAGGCGGATCGCAAACCACAAGATTTTAAGTGGCTCACCGAGTCGAAACTTTAATGTGAACACAGTTTGGGATTCTGAGGCATTTTATTTGCTGTTAATTTAAGAGGTGCTTGGGTGCAATAGTAAGGTATGTCGAACAAATTCGATTACATTGGGGCCGAGATGTTGTTATATGTAATTGGGAAAATAAAGGTGATTAGTCGTGAAATTTAGCGCCATATTTCGTCCAGTTCTTGAGACGTTCCATGTTCATTTGACCGATGCGCCATCGTTGAGATTCTGATGTACTACTACAGTGGTTAAGGAAAAGCCTGCGATTTTTCCCATCGGCTTCGAAACAAAACTGCTTGTTTTTACCGACAATAATTTGTTTGGTGTCCTGAGGTGCGAAAAATTTGAAACATTAGCACAATGCAGTTCGTTGGTAATGGTATTGTATTTTTATGAACCAGTTGTTAGGATGGATTGCGTCTGGTATTATTTGATGAATGTCCATGATTTGTTGCATTAAATTGTTAATGCATGATAATGAAGTTAAATTCGTTTTATGTTCTGTTGATGCTTTTTACCTAAAAATGAGTCAAGCATTGCTAAATGTAACCGGTACAGTATGCTTACCACGTCATACCGGAACATCTGATTACCCTGTTGGTTGTGGCATGGGAAAATTTGCAATCCGGCTCCAACGGAATGATTGAAAACATCAGCACAGTTAGAAGAACGCACTGCTTTGATATCGCGCCGCCATGTCATCCTAAAGTGCTGCTCAGAACGTTCGGGGAGTGATTTATTCTTGACACACAACGATAAGACAATGCGCTTTTCAGTAGAACCATAATCTTCCTCCAGGCAAAGGTTCTCGTAAGCTACGTTTTGTATAGCACCGGAGGCAAAATCTTCCGGCTCTACCGGAGGATAATGGTCAACCAAATCTGGAGCTACTTCCGTCATGAACCACCGAAAGGGTTTACAGTTGAGCTTTTTGCGCAGTTGCTTCATCGTGGAAAGATCTCCAGCATCAATAGCGTATTTAACAGGATCCCTAGCATAAACATACCGTTTATACTCATCCATCCACACTTCTGCAACGCGTTTATGATTTTTGGCCACGTAGTTATACGTTTTGGCATTAGGGAATGGAGAGTAGCTGCGATAAATGTGGCCAACCCTAGAGCAGGGAGCATCGAGCATGCGACCACCACACATCCATATTTTGAAGCTTAATTCATACTGTTCCGCTCCCCATATTTCGAGCTTTTCGTCATATCCTCCCAGCTCCCAGAAAAATTGAGCACTTATAGCAAACAGCCCTCCTGCCATCACTGGACTGGGAAAAGGTTGTGTCGGATTAGCCAAATCTTGCGGCCTTAGAGGCAACCGTTTGTACAGCATGTTCCAATCGAAAGCACCGCGAGCACCTTCATCCTGTGCCACAAGCGCGAACGTATCGTCTTTAATAACATCTATGAAGGGACAAACGCACGTACGATAATTTTGAGCGATAGGCTCTAGCAAAGGTGGAAGCCAGTTGATTCCTGCCTCGACGTGCGAATCCAGGAACAACAAAACCTCTCCTGTGGCAACTTTCGCTCCCGTTAGTCGGGCCGTGATGAGACCGCTTCGTTCTGGGTGATGAATGACCCGCACCAAGTGCTTCAGATGTTTTGCTACGTAATCATCCAGACGTTTCTTGAGAAACTGCTTCACGCTGCCATCGTCGACAAGAATGATCTCTTTGAGCAAAGCTGGTGGTGTCCGTTGTATGATACTGTACACGGTACGCAGTAGTGTTGTCCAGTGTTCGTCGTAAAATGGCACGATAATGCTTGTCTGTGGTAAAGTTTTAGAGTAGTTGATGAGCCGACATCTGAAACATGGAAGAGATTGTATTGGCAGGAATCAGCAGGTAATAGTACTGATGAACGATAAACAATTTCTACGTAACATGGAACGTTTTAAATGAATTAAGACCACGCCAATGAAGCTGATTAAGAAATGTTATCTACAGCCAAAGTACGAAGAAAAATACGCTGTAATCTTATTGATTTATTCATTAATTTAATGTTTAGCTATCACATAAATTTAGCACCATAAGTTTGCCATTGTTTCAACAACTTCAAGTTCACGCTGCCAAACTTCCACCGTTGTGTTACACTGTTCGTATCACAAGGATTCACAAACACCTCCTTTGTTTGTGGATCGCTATCAATGCACACCCCATTTCGCTTAATTTGTTGTGTTTTCTGCAACAAAAACAGCATTAAATAGTTAGCTCAGTAATTGTTTTTCTATGCTTGCTTATTAAACGAACTTACATGATCGTATCGGAAAAATTGATTTCCCTGATGATAATGGCAGGTGAATACGGTGACCATTGAACGGGGCTTATTATCCGGAACATCAAAACATTCTTCGCCATACTTGAGCTGTATATCCCGGTGCCAGCTATGTACAAAGTACTGATTGTGATTCGTTGGTGTTGCCAGATTGTCAGAACAAGGATATAATCCGACGGGCTTACCACGGCCTCGTTGCATAGTATCGATGCACAGGCTAGGATCGGCAACATTCTGAATAGAACCGGAAGCAAATGGTTCAGGCTCGACGGGAGGGTAAAGCTCAATGATTTCCGGAGCCACCTCCTGCAGGAACCATTTGAATGGTTTGCAGTTGAGCTTTTCTCGTATCGCTTTCATTTTACTCATATCTCCTGCGTCTGCTTTGGCGTAACGGTCCGGGTCACGATCGTAAATGTACTGCTTGTACTCATCCATCCATATTTCGGCCACACGCTTGTGGTTTCTTGTGATAAAGTCATAATTTCTAGAGTTTGGAAATGGGCTGTAGGTGCGATATATATGACCAAACCTGGAGCAAGGTGTGTCCAACATACGCCCTCCGCATTGCCAGATTTTAAAACTTATCTCGTACTGCTCCGCACCCCATATGTCAAGCTCTTCGTCGTAGCCCCCGAGCTCCCAGAAGAAATCGGCCGCTATCGCAAACAGTCCACCGGCCATAACGGGACTGGGAAACGGTTCCGTCGGAGAAATTCTGTCTTCATTCTTAATCACAATGCGTTTGTAGTGGAACGTCCAGTCGAAAAGTCCTCGGCCACCCTCATCCTGGGGATGCAAGTCAAACGTCTGATCGTTGATGACATCGATCAAAGGGCAGACACATGTTTTGGGGTTCTCAGCAATTGGCTCCAGCAGCGGAGGTAACCAATTGTATCCGGCCTCGGTGTGAGAGTCTAGAAACACTAGTACATCGCCAGTGGCAACTTTAGCGCCGGCAAGGCGTGCCTTGATCAGCCCGGTACGTTCCGGTTGTCGAATCAGTTTCACTTTTGGAAGATTTCGTCTTACATAGTCTTCGAGCTTTTCATGCAGGAACTCCTTTGTGCTCCCATCGTCCACGATGATGACTTCTTTTAACAGATGCGGTGGCGCTCTGTTAAGCACACTGTATACGGTTCGGAGCAAGGTACTCCAGTGTTCTTCATAGAAAGGCACCACAACACTTGCTACTGGTAGTTGGCTCAGGTATGATTTTAGTTTGCAGCTAAAATGGAAGCATTGAAAGTATACTTTGTTATTAATCATGGCAGCAGTTGCGTTCTTCACTTACGGATGTAGAGCACAGTTTAAGTCGCCTTTGACGAATGTGGCCACCGCAATAGGCATAAAGTTTATGATGAACTGATGAACATTACGTGGGGTGAACAGATGTTAAAATTAAAGTTATTGTACTTGATAAGCTTTTATATTAAAATCTTACACCTTAAGCTATACGATTATAATAATGAAGCTATCTACGTTTCCTGTCGGGAACCAACCAACCGTTGATGTACTGAAAACAGTGGTGACGACTGTCTCTCTTAAAAAATAACAAGAACCGAACCTGACACGGAATATGCAGTTGAGTAAACATTATTGCAAACAGTAGGATTCTTACTTTGGCAGAAAGCTACTTTCAACGAAATTCATTGTATACATGAGTTCGATATAAAGCAATCAAAAATAGTTGATCGATTTTTTGAACATTTTTGAACGCGCCTCGGATGCTTAGAGGTGAGTTTATATCACACGTTAGAACACCGGCTATACGAGGTACCAACATGACACGTGTATAAAGCACTTGGGTGCCCGCTTACACTGTACACGTAATCAGTTTGCATCGGGAAACTGCATTGCTAAACACACAACACACAGTTGCTTGTTATGATACTTACCCTGGGTGTCTTAGGTCGGCTATCGATCGATTAATGCTGATCTTATCACTGAGCAGAGCGTTAAATCCATTCTTATAATAAAGCTCTTTGCGTCGCTCGCTGTCACTTTCTTCTGGGCTGAGAGTGGCCGCTTTGCCCTGCTCACCGGGACCGACACGGTTCAAATCATTTTGTATCTGTTCATAGTTATGGTAATCAATTTTCTCTACCACACGGTTTCTGTACCGCACATCTTTAAAGTGCTCTCCGAAATGGCCAAATCCACGATCGAATATTTGCTGCTTTTGCTGACGAAACAGTAGCACTAGGATCACTGTAGTAATGATCAGTAGCAGGTATCTGAGTGGGTACAGAATTTTCACGGTGGTGCGAATGATCGTTCGTACACGCGCCCGGCGAGCTTTGTGGAGTTTATCGTCCATCGTGAAGCAGACGAAGCTACAGAGCTACCCACAAACCTACTACAAACCGTGAAGGGGTTGAGTGTTGCACTGAAACACGATTGGTTCGATAAGTTTGCAGCACCCGGCAAATGCGACACGGCGCGATAAATGCGTGGAACAGTATTGCCGCATTGTCACGCCGACGAGCAAGCACTCTGATAATGTTTTCGTGCGATGTGCTACGCACCCAGATATTCGGACAGCTGTTTTGAGCCGCTATTACCACACATCACCCTGAAGCATACTTGTTGATGTAGATTGTCGGGCACGAGTTGGTGATAGTGTTGACGTAGCTCGTGCCTACTTGCGTTATGCATTACAGAACCGACCGGTATCGCCGGTATAAACATTTTTGCGTTAGCGGTCTGCGAAAGAACACGTTTGCTATTTTTTTAAATATCGCTTTATTATGTTCTCCAGCTTTAAGACATTTCTTTAAAAAAAAAGATCAGTAAATGTGCATTACGCCAAATTTTTAGCTAACCTCCAGGCACTGAATTTACTTTGGCCTATGAAAACAGAATGAAAGGACGATACTTTGGCCACACGTGATAGTTTTTTTTTACCAGTTTGGCATATGGCCAGTTTTTGGTCCATTTTCGGGTCGGAAACTCTCGACTCACTATTTTTTGGCTGTCTGAACAATGACCAAAGACAACGTTCTTTCACCAAGACTTGGTCCAGCCTTGTTATCCAGGATGTAGGATAACGAAATATCGGCTAATCCCTCAAAATGACTTTTTCGATCATTGCATGAGTCATGAGTGCATCAGTTTAGAAATATCTTTTCATAATTAATTAATAGACTAGAGCTTAATATGTTTGATAAAAAAGTAATCATCAGTCCAACAAATTTCATGGAAAATAAATTGCTATTATTGTGGACAATAGAAAAGCGCAATTGTTGCACAATCTTGGTTTCTATCGTTACTGAATAAACTAGCGGATGAGAAAACCAATTTGGACAACTTTCACCGAGTAATGGCTATAAAATTATTATTATGACAAAAAAATGAATGAAATGACATTTTTTGTAACGAAAATACCACTTTGTGTCTAAAAATTTGATTTTTTTTTCTGCGTCATGCATAGCTCAGCCATGTGACGTAAACAGCACACGTCATAACTAATGACTTTGTCAAGAGTAGGTTAAATCCTAGTACAATCGCTTTTCTCGTTACATTTGTCTCCAGTATTTCGTGAGCACACATTTGCTATCCCATATCGCGCAAATTCCCTGTGTGCCTAATTAGTGGTTCGTGATTGTGCACTCCAATTCCTTGGAGGGAAATGAATCATGGTGCGATTCTTGAAATCGGTTTCGATTACATCTATCTCACGGTAAAAACTGGCTTCTCTTTATGTGTCGTAAAAACGATCCAATAACAGGAAGGAAAGTTGAGTCTAAAAATTATTCGCGTTTGATTTGCTCCAACTACTGGTTAGTATGTATTATGATCTTTTTGGAGCAAAAATGAACAGACCGTTCGACTGCTTCGGGGACAATGCGTCTCGAGGGAATTCAAGTAATGAGTACCCATTGGGAAAACATTTGACCTATTGTGATCGATTAGCATATCTACAAGCTGTCTTTTGTCAATGACAATGACAATGTTACTCAATAGTGTTACCAAAATAATGAGACCGAGTGGCACAGTTAAGAATTCATTTTTGAAAGAGTTAAGGAATGTGGCCGACATGGTAAACTGGGTTCATGGCTCTGTGGATTATCGATGATTTTCGCTTATAATAGCTAGAAAACAGAAATAAATGAGGCTTGCATAGGGTTGCTTACAACCGTTTTATTGATTCAGAAACAATGTAATCATATGGATTCATAATATTTCATTTCACGCAGCAACAGACGTTGGCTTGGGTACTTGAAAAGCTACCTTTTGCCCATTTATAACCTTGTTCACCTCACCAAGCGCATGCTGGACGGCAATGGAAATGGTTTCAATGAAGTTCAGCTCGTTCTGAGCGATTGGACAGGTCGAGATTTTATTTTTACTGGCGGCATCATTAGTAAGGGTTTTATGTACCTCCAGCTTTTGGTACTGGGCGGTATTGTAGTTTGTGAGCGCAGCATCGATTTGTATCGAGCGCTTGCCACGCAGATCTCCCATTCCTCCCACCACTTTGCCAATCAGTTTGCGACCCACTGCGGATGAGTAGAGTAGGGTAGATCGTGGAAAATGAGCTACCTCAAGCAAGTAATATCAATCGCAAACAAATACTTCACTTACCTTCACTATTTTTCAACTTTTCAACAACGGCACTAGCAAAGGCCATACCTTTCTCCACGGCTGCATTTGCCTGCTCACTGATGGCTCGTTTTTCCCTCGGATGGGCCGTATTTTTCGCTACCGACTGTTAGTGTGTGTGCGTATGGGGGGTTGAAAAAATCAGCAAACGAGAGAGGTTACCAACAAGACGAGAGTAAATTTATAGCCATGCCAGAAGGTTGGCCGTATAAGGTCATTAATCAATGGATCGTGGAAACAAGATTGGAAAGTCGAACTTACCGCAAGGATCAACGCGCCAAGGATTAATAGTGCACTTGAGGTCCTCATAGTTGAAAAGGTTATTTCGGAACTTTGCTGTATCTGTTCGGTTTGAAAGGTTCAACTGAGCCGTGTGTTTATATATGGACAATAAATCGATAGGCCGGTGGGCGGATTGATCATGATATTGACACCGAGAGTAATTGGATAAATCCGTTCGACATGGGCTTATTTAAAATTATTCAAGCACGAAAGTAGTAATTAAAACTTGCATGGTTTACCTATGTGCTATGATCGATGTAATTCTAGCGATAAGTTACGATAAGTTTCAACGTTTACTGGAACACATTTAATAATAAAACTTAAGCCCCATATAAGCCATTTTTTGACTGAAGCAATAGCACCAGAAACGAATGACCGCTTGAAACAATGGCAAGCTCATAATAGATTTGTAATTCACTATATAATTGGGTATCTCGCTCTCAACTTTTAAAACATTCGGCGTCTCAGCGTCTCGTGTCGTAGTGGCCGTTATGTCCGAAAAAGTAAGAAATTTGTACAGCATGCACGATGGAGCATGCTGTGCCTGTGCATTTGTCCAGTACGAGCGCCGGTATCGTTTTTAAAACAGTGTTTTACGACCGTGCTACTGAAGCAAGCGCCTCAGGGTACAATGCACTGCACATCTAAATGATGCACTGGAGTGACCGGAAGTCTGAGACTTTTTTTGTTGTTGTCATTTTTAGTTTTATCATATCCAAGTTCAACAACCTTATTGTCTGCGGCTAGCGGCATTCAAAATGTATGGGATGGGATAATTTAGAACGAATGATTTGTTCAATGGATTTTAAAAATTTAGGTACAATGAGTTTCTTAAAGGTTTAATTTAGTATTCGGACTGGTTTTAAGATAGGTTTTTGATGTTTTAAGAAAAGAGTTGAGGATTTAATTTTCTTTGTGGTGATCAATAAGAATATTATTTGAGCGTAATCGTAAAACGAGGTTAGCGTAAAACAGGATTAGTAAAGAAATGCTCAAAAACGAACGGAACTGACTAAATACCAAGTACGTTAGACATGATCATCAAGAAACTGGGGCATGCATAATTTGAATGCTGGACTTGGGGCACCAGTAATGAATAACTCATAACGATGCATGTGAATGATGTGTCAACGCTGACGCGTTTGAGTTTTTATTGCTGTTATTAAATAAGATTGACCGGATTCCGTGTAGGTCACAGATTTCAATGTATATTTAGTTACTTCTTATGCAGTATTACAACCTAATAGTTGACATTGACTTCCCCGTGACAGTAAAATCTGGATGTTGTTCCTAGTCCTAGCAATTGTTACAATCATATTGGATGTTGAATAGAAAAAAAATCTTACTTACTTATTACTTTGTGTCCTACTGGCTGCCAATCTAATATCCTAGGTGTTTAGTATCCCACTCTAATGTATGTATTAGAATCCATCTTAGTTTAAGCCTACCACGTCTCCTATGTTCATGAGACGGCCTTAATAGATTTCATGGGCTGGGTCGTCCAGAGTCAATCTCATGACATGATCAGCCCACCGGAGATTGATTAGTTTTAATTGTTGCACAATTATGATATTTCCGTACAGCTTGCACGAAAATGAGTATAATTAAATAAACGGCGTAGCCTGTTCTCGATAAATAAATTTAATAAATCATTTATTGCAAACAATCCCCAAGATACTAAAACAGGAACAAAATCTTAAAGATTTTAAAAGATGAACTATTATGAAAAATGTATCTTTTTACGTTGCTGCAGATCCGCTTAGTATGTAACCGGCCGCTCCAATCTAAATGTTCGAGCGAAGGGAGTTCATTCCGAGTGTTCACTCAAAGCTCCACGCAGTGAACAAGCAAAGCCATGAATGTTCATCCCGTCCAATCAAACTAGATATTTGTTTTTTCGATTCCAGTAAGATTCTAATGGTTTAGGCTTGTGGAATGTATACACATTTGGATTTTCCACCACGTATTTTAACAGTTTGATTTTTATGCTGGAAAAAAAGGTTTATCAGATCTGATATCGTTGTTCCAAGGCTTAACGTTTTTGGTTTTAATTTTCAATCATGTGTTTGGAACCTTTTCGCAATAATAGAAAAAAGTTGTATTATATTTTAATATAAGATAAAAAAATCGGCGTAAGTAAACGCGGGACAGCATCGGCATTGGCAACAGGTTCCCCCAATGTTAATGGGGTGGAAACGATATTGATGCAAAGTTAAGCAATGGCTTTCTTCGCAAATGTCGCCTCGCGTAGCTTATCACTTTCTATTTGGTTGACATTACTTGATGAGCACGAACAGTCGCCGATAAGTAGTAAGAACCTAGAAGCTCTCTACAAGTGTCCGGGCATACAGCTCTCATGTAAAGCATTACGAGTGTGGGCTGTCGGTTCTGAATTCTCCAATTGATGCGGTAAATGCTGTTGCTTCTTTTGCCGACGGTATCGATGTGTTGCTCAATATTCGCGAACCGAGCCGCATGAGGATGCTTGAGTTTGACGTATGTTTGCAAATGAGAAGGCTTGCGAGAATGCCGAGTGAGAGCGACCCATGCTGGGTAAGGAAGGTCGTTCTCGTCAAATTTGCGCTAGGTCGCCAAATGCGCAAGCGCCTACGCTCGGGGTTTCCGTTCATTCATATAAAAAGGATTGCTGAATCAGGCTATAAAGGACATCGGGATATAAAGAGGATTGCACTTGGTTGGTCAGGCGATTCCAGTCGCGACGCTGAGTGGTTTGCATAGTGGATTCCCGTTGCTTAGCGGTAGTGTTTCGTTTAGCGTGCAAGTGCATGTTCTTTTATCATACTTGAAAGGTCTTGTGTGGGATAATTGCAGTGCTGGCGATTGTTGATTTATCAGGACTTTATTTGTGACGAGGCGACGGCAGCTTTTTCGCGTTGTATTGTGATCCAATTGTGGAGCTAGATGCAACAGTACATGGACAGTGTTGAAACAATGTAACTCTTGGTGGATTGGTGGAAAACTGAAATGTGCCCCGGGATATCATTGGTGTGGTTTTGGTGAAGTTACTAAGACTGATGGATTTACGCGAGTAATAAAGTGTGTTACCTATAATCGTTTTCTGTGTTGACAAATTGAAAATTAAAAATCTATACGGAACATCGTTGATCCCTCCTATCAATTCATTTCGAAACTTTATCCTCAGTAGGTCTGGTGTTACTACTGGAAACGAAGGCTACGTCATGCACCTACACCAGTAGGTTTCTGTAGCATCCGGACGGTATATTTCCGTAGCATGAAGCGAAGGGACACGATGTGCTTGTATTAGCGAGTAAATTTTTGATTACGGTTTGCGGTTGGTTTGGTGACCTTTACGAGAATACGTTTACTCATGTGTGTGTGTGTGTGAGTGTGCTTGCTCTTACGTATGTGTGATGCTCTAGCTGTAAGTGATTGAAGAAAAACAGTGATTGTACTCTATTGCTATGGCAATAGATTGACAAGAATTGTGCCAGAATTGTGTGAGAAATAACTACAGCGGGTTTTGTAGCTACATTCTCCACGACCTTGCGAATCGACTTGTGTACCTAAACTTAGATGAATTTTAAATCGTTGTAATGCGGTTTAAATAAATTACATGATACAAATTGTTTAATTTTGAAATAGTGAATATAATGTTTCTTTTTCACGTTTATCTATCCAGTTAAGTGCAATAGCTATAAATGAAATTTGAGTCGGTTGTGACTTAGTGCATTAGAGATATTGTTTAAGATTCAGGAAAGAAAAGTTTATTACTCATTTCGTGTGGAATACAAGCGAAAAGGTGAAAAAGAATGATGCTGCGGAGTGAAATGGTTTTACCGCCAAAGCTGTTTTTTGTTCGTGCGTTTCTGCTGCTTTTCTTAGTTTTTCAAAATGTAAGTAAACTTTTTAATTGTGTTTGGAAATTATATATTTCAGGAGTGTAATAATCAACTTTTGTTGTGAGAAGAAACGCAAGAAATTGTATATGTAGCAATTTTTAGTTTGATTTATTTGATTTTACCCATAGCTGGTTAGTTACCATCAGTGCTCTGAAAGGCAGTCCTTATAGTTTGGACCATAAGAGACCGATGCCACTAATCCATTGCTCATTCATAAATAGCACAAACCAGCTACGAGTAAAATTAAATCAATGAAGCTGGTAGGGGCAGACCGACGACATTAGGTGTTATTTCTTTAAGTCTTAGATTCTTAGCAATATAACCAGGCCATCCTAACGGAATAAAAAAAAAGTTTTAGGCAGACACAATATCCCAATACAGGCCCAAAATCTGTGAGTAAAATTCCAAACAAACAAGCAATTTTTTTTTCTCGAAATTTAAACGGAAATGGTTGATTGACCTGGAACAACAACAAGATATAATCGAACAAATGGTCCTTGTACCTTGAGCATTTAAACAATATTAAAAAACGCTGCGTTGCGTTCTACCATAAACTTCCTTTTCTTCCAAAAATTTGATCAATTCAATAGTCCTTAAATGTTCGTGATGTTTTTGTGTATTTTTTCGAATTTCAGTACTGTCTTCTTCAGTCTTGTCCAGAATATACAAATAATATTTTTAACAAATGATTGTTTTGATGTACCCTGTCTGATTAGAGTTACTGTCATTAAAACGTTGGTCAAACACGGAAGAATCTAGCTACTTTTTCCAATGTATTGTGTTGGGAAGATGTGTATCGGTCGCTACTTCCTAGTCCGAATAGTTACACCTAATCGTGTGTGCGCGTGCGGATAGCCTAACCTAAAGGCGCGAACAAATCTTTTTGGTTGTACGTTTTGATTGGTTGCATTTATGGTGTAACTAAACCGCAGTTCGATGATTTAATAAATGTATCTCAACGTGTTTTATGTGTGTTACGTTTTTTGTTGTTACAGGTAAATGCACAAAACTATGATAGTCGACGCTTGAAACCATGTGAGCTGGAATCGCTGCTCAGAGATCTTACCTACCCGGACGAAGGTTACGAAATGCATGCCGTTGCACTTCGTAACCAGCTGCGACATATTTTGGAGCGTGATCCGTCTGAAAATTATCAAAATCTCGATGATAGTTCGGAAGTGAGCCGTGGTCCGTACGAGGACAAGCGGTCTTATCGTTCGCTGTTGCGTGACGGAGCCGTCTTCGGAAAACGAAACGTGGGCGCACTTGCACGGGCCGGATTACTACGAAACCAACCGGAATACCTCAAACGAAGCTTGGCAACACTGGCCAAAAATGGACAGCTACCATCGCGTGACACCGAATCCGAGGACACAACACCCGATGGCGAATGGAGTGAGGATAAGCGGAATGTCGTGTCGGCGTTGAAGTCGGGCTACATGCTTAATGGCAAGCGTAACATTGCTTCGCTCGCCAGAAAGTATGAATTGCCCGGCAAGCGAAACATTCAGTCGTTGCTGCGTACGGGAATGCTGCCATCAATTGCTCCGAAACGTAACATCCAATCGCTTGCTCGTGAAAATGCGCTCGCCGGATATGGAAATGTTGATAAGCGAAACATTCAGACGCTGGTGCGCGATTGGAGCTTACCGAAGCAACACAATAAACTTTCCGAAGGCAGCAGTTCAACAGGTGATAACGGTATGTAGCTTTAGAAGAATGAACTGGCTCAGATTGAATTATTCAATCGAACTTTGAGCCACACAAAAGAGGGATAAATGTTTAAGTAATGCAAAACAAAACCAAAAGCAAAAGAAATGTTGAGTGAGAAGCCAATAATGTGCCGAGTCGTGCTAATATCAAATGATTGTCTTCTTGCCTGCTTGGACAGAGAAACGTAATATTCAATCGCTGAAGAATTCACAAGGTGGTGGACGCAAAAAGCGGTCGCTGTACTATGACGAGTTGGAGGAGAGCAGCCCGGAAGTTTTGGAACCCGTCTACCAAACGGCTCCATTGGACTACGAGGAGCTTATGGAAGCGATGGTGCAAACCTATCCACTCTACAGTACCGACAATCATCTTGAAGAAAAGCGATTTCTTGGTGAGTAGATGGGTTTGTTGGTGGAACCGTAAATAGCACATATTGTACTTTAGCATTGAAGAAAACAAGTGCAACACGGAGTTAAGGCTAGTTATGAACAATTTGAGTGTGTATTAAGCAGCCTTTACCAGTGTTTTGCTACTTTTTTGTACCTATGAGAAGTAATGGTTGAAGTGGAAGTGAGAGCAGTTTCGTTTGCTCGCATAAAATAGCATTAAATCGTGGAAAAATCTGTAAATGAGCAATTGATACCTGTGTAAAACGGATGTGTGCGGTACAAGGCGTACGTAGTATAATTGATTTTCTGGTCAACACAGGCCTCAGAAGAAGCGAAGACACCACCAATTATGGAGATGACAGAACGGACGCGGATCTGCCATTGCGAAGCACGCCACTCGTAAAGCGTCACATTGCCTCGATAGTGCGGTCCGGCTGGACACCATCGTTCCGGCCGTCGCGTGGAAATCGCTTCAGTCGGGCCGGCAGGGCGAGGTCTCACATAGTAGGAAGTTGAAACGATTCATTGTTCGTAGATGTTTAATCAAAGGAATGAGCTGGATGATGGTCATGATGATGTTTGATTCTGTTTGCCTATTGATACCCGCCTTGTTTCCCCTAAGTCCTTACTGGAACGAATGCTACACACGTGCTTCCCAATGTGCCTTCCATTGCTCTAGACAAGTCCGACTGAACCAAAAACAAAAAAAAAAAAACAACCTTGCTATGAGTGTTTCCTTAGGTGCCTATTCGACCTCTTTAATATAAGCTAACCATAGAGTTGCATATGTCCTTTATCTGCTGTATAGTCAGTCCTTCCGACACCCTTTCTTTGTTGAATGTGAAATTGGATTAGCTAGTACTCTTCGCAAAGCCTCGTGAATGCAAACCATACGTGGCTCTTTACTATATTTTGATAGATGTACCATACTACTCTAACGAATACTGCTCACACAACATAAACACACCTCTTATACATGTACGGCAACAGATATGCGGATAGATCCACTAGCAGGTATAGTGTTTCTTCAATTGAATGTTTTTCTGGGTGTACACTACCCAGGCTTAGGTCAAGCTGTGAGCTGTTTATTGATGGAAAGAAAAGATCCTAGACTAAACGTTTACGAAGCTCCGTACAAGTGGATAGTACATTTGCAATGTTTGAGGCTTTCGAGCACATCCGATGTTTAATGATTTAAAATGAACTATTAAAAGTGCAAACTTGCTATTAAGGAAGTGCAACAACTCATGAATCGAATTCCTTTCTTCAAATACGACGGCATGCTGTTACGATCGAGCTTGGTTCGTGAATGTTTGTCCTCATAACAGGTTGGCTGATAAGTCCCCGGTCTAACAAAGAAAAACACATTTTTTTTTGTCAAAATTCGTTTTTATTATTCAACATAGTTCCCTTCAAGAGCGATACAACGATTATAACGACCTTCCAATTTTTTGGAAGGAGTACTACCATTTTGGTAGTACTCCTTCGGTTTTGCCTCAAAATAGTCCTCAGTTTCGGCGACCATTTCTTGATTGCAGCCAAATTTTTTCCCTGCGAGCATCCTTTTGAGGTCTGAGAACAAGAAAAAGTCGCTGGGGGCCAGATCTGGAGTATACGGTGGGTGGGGAAGCAATTCGAAGCCCAATTCATGAATTTTTGCCATCGTTCTCAATGACTTGTGGCACGGTGCGTTGTCTTGGTGGAACAACACTTTTTTCTTCTTCGTTCTTTTTTCGTTCGTCAAGCAACCAAAAGTTGCTTGACAAAAGACGCTCTGTCTCACAAACTAATTGACATACAGACGTCAAATTGTGACATGAATCATTTGAAGGTTGGTGCTATATAAAAATAATATGCATTTAATACTAGCGGCGCATTTTATGTGTCAGACCGGGGACTTATCAGCCAACCTGTTAGTCGTGCTGTCATTTCGAATAACGTGCTTCTCTTCGCTCTACTGAATATTTGTAGAATGTTTTAATTAAAAAATAAAAAACACGATATAATTTTGTTACAGCCTGTTTGCTGTAGTTCAAAAGCATTATTCTCTTGTTGTTTCCATTTAGGGCGCATTGAAAATCATAAACTATTTGTATGGGAGTTTTGAACGTTCCCGGGTTTTCTTTGCTGTCGGATAACGTGTGTTCGCGTACTGTGTGCGGAAATACAAACCGTTTTAAAGCGTATAAATGATTCAAATAATTTTGCTCACTTATTAACATTTTTACATTAAATTAAACACAAAACTTTAGGGTCATGAAATATGAGTTAGAAAGGATATCAAATAAATGTTTCGACGCAGGGACGTATTTGAAACAGATCGCGATGGAAAACTGTTTTGCGACTTAAAACAATTTTTACGCAAGACCCTGAATAACTTTCTTGTAGTTGATCGTATTACGAGATTTAATAATAATTTATCCCCTTCATTTCTACTCTTCTTTTTTGTGACCATGTGACACAAAAAACTAAAACTAAACCAACAAAAAATACCTCAGCACGACCTCGAAGCAGGTGATGAGCGTTTTACAATTTAACATACAATTTAACGGTTGATTGCACTAAAAAAATCACACGATCGTTAGTCAATAGTGGATGGATGAATTGTGTGTCTTGTTTTTCACTGTTTTTTTTATACACAAATTCAATCAAGTTAAACGCTTTTCTAATCTTTGCATGCTGTTTATGAAAGTATATGGTTGATATTTGTTTTTTGGTATTTTTAAGATAAAATCATGTTTATCATATTGAAACCATATGCCACTTTTTGTGAAAACTTGTATGTGTTTATGTTTATTTTAATTTACTGATGCACATGTATATCATAATGTTCGTTTTCGTTTACTTATACGTAGAGTAACTAATGGAAAATTTCTTCCCCTAATGTTAAGATCAAATTTTGTTTGTTAGATTGCACGTCATGTAAGCAGAAGTAATTTAACACGTTTACCGCCCGTAGACGATTTTGATGGCGTGCCAAACAGTGCCAAATAATGATAAGATCTGACCATTAACACCTTGCACTATCCAGTCACTGGTGGTTGGCTTGGTGTGAACCGAAAGTCTAGTTTTGAATCAGCTCACGGTGGTCAACGTGTTAAAGTACATGTGATTTTTTTTAAGTCTCCAACACCTTTCTATGTTTGTAGAAAATTCGTTGAATGTAGAGTGTTGAATATCTCTTATGAACATTGACTTATACGGTTTATCACATTTGTTTGGTTACAAACTAACCAGGTCGAATCTTACTCCCGACCCGAGCCACTACGACAACCAACCAGCGGCGTATGTAGACAATGCATTTATGGATTCCGAGGTACCGCTAGTTGGGGAGCTCCAGGGCTACAGTCCACGTGGGGTGCTGCGCCGCCCAGAGTTGCCGCGTTACACTGGCGAGGCCTTCGCGAGTCACCCGTACGTGCAGGAAGAGTACAGTGAACGTGTAAATCCTTTCTACACCGATGAGGAATATCGTTGCGCCAGCCGTCTCCGTAAGTTACTTTACTATCTGAAAAAACAGTATTACCTTGACAATAAATACATTCAAGCAACTTATGGTCGGAATGCGGGTTACTATAAGTAAGCAAACAAAGCTCGCAGTGAATATATAACATACCGGACCTGTTGCATTGGAATTGTGAGCATTGATCCCAAAAGTTGCCAAACATATGGAACAAACGTATGATTCTATTTATCAAACCAAGCATGAACGAAAAATGGCTGATTGTTTTATTGCATTTATGAAAACTTTTAACTAGACAACTAAACGTATAAATATACAATCAGTTGATTTTGTTCATATTTTGCAATGTCCTTTTCCAATATGGATCTTTAAAAAAAATTGTAATCGAGTATATGACCTGAGTTTTAACCTATATCTAAGCAATTTGGGAGAAAATGCAGCTCAAGTCTAGTTTTAACTTTCTAACTATCAAGCACAATAAAGTGCGCTCAAGAATTTCTATACTACAAAAAACAAAAGTAATATCCAGTACGTTCATATCCGTTCGCTCATATCAAATCGATTAAATGATTACCAATATAATCCAGATGGTAGTGAATGTCTGAAAGATCAGTACTATACATTATACAAGAATCTTCCAACTAAACTCCTCTTGTATGATCTACACGTTTTTTTTTGGTGGAATGAAAGATGGCTAATGTAAGAATTTAAATTATAGACATCAAAACTGAAACATTATTCGAATAATCTGCAGACGGTAGACCATAGACTCCGAGCAGAATGTGAAGGTTATTAATACATTTCGGTATACCACCGTAAATGGAGAACAGTAGAACTGACATTCCAGCGTATGCACCTGTTCTGTCTTTTCGGTGGTGGCTTCGAGGCTTTTCGGACTCCAAAGAGCATTCCGAGATTTTCCGAGCAGAGGGATGGAGTGGGATAACGGAAATTGATAACGAGTGAACAAAAAGGGAAAAACAAATCACGTTCAATTACAAACTACTAAACAGCAACAACATCAATGGTTTCAACATCTAACGTCAGTATTTGGTGCGCCTCTGCTCGGTAGATCGTGCACATTTGCAGCATGTGTCGAATGGAGCTAAATAGCTGAATCTACACTAAACAATGGGAAACGGTAACACACGGTGTTTTTCTACCATCTGAAAGGCTTTGGTGGATAAGTTATTTGGAATGTTTGGAACGGGTGACAAACGTTTCAGCACTGCTGCTCATGGCTGCTGACAGTTCTGCCAAAGTCTATGAGCCTACAGGGGAAGGGACAGATATGAAAATGTGCTTTGAAGTCATTGGTATGTGTTACGTTGCATTATGTTGTTGAACAACTAATTTTCACCAATCCAATCACCTTCACCAATCAATATGCCAAGGTGTACCAGCAGAGTGAAAGAGTGAATCAACGGTCTCCTTGGTTCTCTTTGACTTCTTCAGCTCTAACCGACTCACATTTTGAACGGTAGACTTTTGGTTCTGTCATATTCAGACAACTATTTATGCTACTGGGCAAAGTAAGTTCTTAACTAAAATAAGTACAGTAAAAGATGTTGTGACTCGCTCATCACAAAGTTTAAACTATAACCCAACCGAGTGCTACAGAAATAAAATCAAGAGGACAATAAATACAGCAAACAAGTGTTCGTAAGCGAGTGCAAACTTATCTAAGATTGAGCATAACGGTCAATCAAAACATATTTTTAGATAGCACAGTCAGAAATTGACTGACTGCGTATGAATGGACAATAATGTTTGGTTTGCATAAAACGGAACTAATACAACAAACACATCATCGCACAAATCCCACACAGCATTAGTTCGCTTGCTAGATTTGTTTCGAATCACTTAAAGGCGATGATGCGTTGCTCTTTCTCCGAACAAACTATCGTACGAGTGATGTAGTGCAATCGACAATATTATAAACAAAAAGGAAAAGAAAAAAATAACGTCAATACTGAAGGCTGAAACTAAAATCAATGTTGGATGAGTGTAATGAGTGTAAACAAAACAATGTATTATATCTACAAGGGACAATAAAAAGAAGTAACAATAATACAATAACGGCAAGTAAATGTCGAAGCGAAATGAGCAGGACGAAATACACAACAAAGCTAGCAATTAAGATTGTATGCAGTGCAAACGAGACAATAATTTATAACACATACACACACACACACAAAGCAAGGCATGCACAAATCCATGCGAACATAGGTAGTGTTACGTACGAACATCGTTTATACTTGAATGTTAAACATCCACTAACTTTGTATGCATATTCACTGTACTCCAAAGCTCCAATGAAATCAAAATCAAACCAACCAAAAACCATCAATTTACTTGCTTACCTACTGAGCTAACGCAGCACAAGGAATTCATCCTTCACTCTTCATCCTAGTATTAAACGTCAGTGGTACTAGGCGGGAGAACACTCGTTTGTCTTCAGCGGATATTCAAAAGAAGGTGTTGATTATGTTAGTAAAAGTGTGTAATATAAAACGCTTTTCAATGCTACTGCTATCAATAAAGTGGAGCTAAATGGCAAAACGGCAGTGAAGGAATTATATACTACCAGCATACATATTCTTATACATGCTATATACACACACGTTATATACATACAGTGAAAAGAAAAAAAAACCAACAACTCTATTTATCAGACTCTCCTTCACCTCCTCCTAATTATATGTGCTAAGGAAAACCAAACCAACCCAAATAAAAATTATTATAAAATCATGTAAGAAGAAATAAGACAATGGAATAAAAATGTGCATAACAGCAGTCACAATTTACGTGCACACATCTATTTACGGAATACGGTTGTTTCTCTTTTTGTGGTAATTTGGGTCAAGGGTGGAGCATGTTTGTCATACCGGTGCCGCTATCACCTTATCAGTGGTGCCAGCGGATGCAGTAGTGCTGCTGGTGGTGACGTTGGTTCCAATTTTAGGGGTTACGGTCGTTACAAGCGGAAGTATACCATCGATTTCGTCGTATGCGTTCAATCCTTGCGGGCCCCAGCTTGCGTGTCGATTTGAAGGTGATGCAGCATTCTCTTCGTCACCGGTGTCATCCGTCATCTGATCGGGAGCCATTACAGGGGCGTTCGAACTTCCCAGCGTTATGGTGGGCGCTTTGTTGGCACCATTACCACCTATCCAGTCCAGCATGGATGGGTTGTTATTGCCGGAGCTGCTGACGATGCTGAACACGCGGTTGTTATTGTTTTCTCCGGGGAAATTAATCGTGATGTCACTTCCATTCGCTACCAGCACCAGTACGGGAGAGCTGTTGCCAACCTGCAACTGGACAGTGAAATCGCTCGGCGGGTGTCAGCATTTAATGTCAATGTGAGCCATTTTTTTCCGCCTCTGAACTTACCAAACCCATGCAGCAACACATAAAATAGCACAGTTTTAGCTTTGTCCAAAGCAAAAACATTATGTTTGATTCCAGCAGTGTCCACTTTGCTTATTAAAAAGTCGGAATTACAAAACGCTTCACTGCCGATACTAAGCTTGAGAGGACGGGCCTGGTACTGCAGCAGATACCTCTGCTCTCGAGATACAAAGGTTGCACAGTAGAATGATCTTTGCCTTGGAATCGTTTATGGTGCCTGTGTGGAAGGTGAGTAAACTAGCAAAACAAACGAAGGTAATATACAAATGCATAGAAACTCGTGTGTTACACAAACGTGGTACGTGCTGTATAGATAATAGAATGTGTATTACAGGAAAGTGATATTGGGTCGCGGTTTCGCATCCCCTCGATTATGGCTTCTTAATTTGTTCTCGTTTATTAATGTTCTCGCGGTTTGTTGTTAGAAAAAGTTCACCTGGGATTAGAATTTTGCACTTTTGTTTCTAAGGTATTGCATCAAAGCTGAGTGTGGAGAAAATTTGGGAGGAAAATAGTTTAAAAAAATATTTCTTCAAATTGGATGTGAACCCAGTTTTAAAAGTGAAAGCGGGAGTACCTATCTGTTGATTGATTTCATGATAAGTTCAAACACAAAGATCACAACGATGACGCATACAATGACGAGAGCTGGACATAACTCTTTAATTGGTTGTCGAAATAAAAAAAACTGTACCACAAATGTGCATAATAATGTTTATTGAATGATTGGTTATAAAATTAATTATATACTCCAATAAAGGACAATGCAAATAAGGCTTCGATGGCTATAATACCTATTAGGTGCAGTATTGCAGGCGGCTGTTGAATGTCAAATCGCCAGGACAGAGCACTAAATTGTATCGTAGGCGTCGGTTTGCCCAAAAACATTGAAAGTATGCCCTAGGATTGTTACTGTTTGGATAGTTTCCCTGTCCAGGGCACAGGTAAGCACACTCGCCAAACGTGGAACCGGTGATAAACGCAAAGTTGGCTCGTTTTGGACATTTAAAAACAAGCGGAGCCTGTCCGGAACCATCACATAAACCATAGAATCGTTGGGACAGACCGTATCGCACATGTCCAACGAAGTTAGCCGTGCATTGCATCTTTACGCAGCGTGAAAACACATTTTCTAAACCGCATAGCTCCAATGCTGGATTGAACGCGTATCCTGCGGGACATCTGTAAATGGACGAGCTTTGTCCTATATTGGTACATCCATGATAGATACGACAGTTACTAGCATCTGTTTATTGCAAAAGAAAAAAAGTAAACCAATATGAAGGGGGTTTAGAGATAGATCTTTTAGGACTACCTACCTGGGAGGATTCCAACAGCTGGGCATGTAACTGGGTTGTCTTCAGGAGCCACACTGCATACATTTGGAATTGGAACGTTGGAACAGTAATCTGAGGTGGTCCCGTAGTTACAATACGGCTGTTCAGTAGGGCATGCGACCGTCGCCCCAGGTTCCGTTCCCAAGCAAACGCGAAATGTGTTACATGTATCACATACAAGTTGTTTTACACCGTCACACACACCGGTTATAGTTGATAAACGTTGCAGCTGGCTATCTGAGATGTTGACCAATGTACCCGGTATGCCAGAACCTAAATCATCGGTGGAGCTATCAGACTCTTCTTCGTTAACTTCTAAGTCTGCAACGGTATGCGCAAGAACCACCGCGATGAAGAGGAAACCCGTTCTAAAAAGCATTTTGCTCAGCACTAGCAGCATTTGCTGTCCATGGCTAGTTTATAGAAAACCAGGTTTGTGGAATTGTATTGCAGGAGGTTATTATGATTGACATTTCTTAATCTTGTTTTCCGCCAGGATCCAGTATGCTTATCTTAATTCATGGGTTTGTATACTTTTACCACACGTCAAGAGTACTGTTTCGAGAGCTTTGCTGTTTCAAAGTGTTGGTTTCAGATGCAAAATAATGCAGGGAAAGCAGCGTATTATGGATATGATTCTTTTGTAAATATTGTTGAGGTAGCAGAAGCCATTTCTCTTCGAATCGTTCGCAGTTAAAAACGTTGTGTAGATACGACCAGATTTTGAATAGTTCCACAAACAGCTGCAGTACATTGGTGCAGGTTCAATCAGATGATTGTAGAATGTACGGCCAACTCATTAATAAAAGGGTAATGTTGTTGCTGTTCTGTTCTCAATATTCCGCAAGGTACAGATGTTCTTTATACAAAAAAGTTATACGCATCAGTATTTAAATAATATGTGCGCAAATAAATAACAGCCTTTTTTCATAAGCTTGTTTTTACTCGTGGCATTTTTATTTGTAAAAATTGGGTAAATTTTTTTTTATAAAACATTTATTAGAAAAAAAAAACATAAAAAACCTTAAATTCTAGTTTACAATTTAAAGAAAACAAAAACTGGGTATGAAAATCAACTACAAAGTTTACAATGAACATTTAAGGACTTCTACATCAATCACAGCATTGTTGTTTCCAACAATGTGGATGATGTAGTTAGCAAACAAACGTAGGTTTGGGATCCGCTTACTTTTACTAACATTTGTTAGAACAGGTAAGCGGAGGGATTGGAATGAGGGAGTAAGGGAGGTTCGACGTTTTGGATAGCTTGCATCAGAATACTCCAGGCTGTGGACACTCTGGAACACAAAGCAAATTTGTGTTCAATTGTATCCACCTGGGAGCACTCTGCGCAAGCTGAGGATCCACGATTCATCCTGGAAAATAGCTCTCCGTGAGTTATTTTAAAATGTGCCAGCAAGTACAAGACTGATCTCTGTTTGGAAGACAGCCGTTGCGAACCGATGTTGCTCCACACTAGTCGCCAGTTTACGGTTGGAGATTCCTGCTCGACCTTTGTGTCGGGAAGCCTCTCAACTAACATCCGACGAATCGCAAGGGCGGTGATCTTATTTGTTATGGTTGGTATGTATGCTAGCTGCATGACAACCTTTCTGAGGCACGGGTAAGTTGTTGGAACAGGGTTGATGTTCGGCGGGTTTCCCGCGTACAAAATTTGCTGGCCACCGACTCGCAGATAGTCCTGTTCTGCGACATACCTGCTGGTCAGCAGCGCCTGGGTGTTGATGGCCGGAATATGCAGATTTAGCCCTCCACGTGAATAACAGCCTTTTTTCATAAGCTTGTTTTTATTCGTGGCATTTTTATTTGTAAAAATTGGGTCAATCAAAGTATTGGCTTTTGTTATTTTTTACTTTCTTCCACCTTTCGGGTAAACCGCGGATTCTTTTTCGGTAAATGATACGTTTTTTGACGACGAATCCAGGTATCCAACCAATTCTGGATCTGTTCATAGGAGGAGAACTGCTGGTCAGCTAATCCATATGCCATGGATCGATGAACAGATGTAAATCCGATGGTGCCAGATCCGGTGAATACGGCGGGTGCTGTAAAACATCCCATTTGAGGGTATTAAGGTAGTTTTTCACAGGTTGCGCAACATGTGGCCGAGCATTGTCATGTAGCAGAATAAATTTGTCATGGCGTGAAGAGTATTCTGGCCGTTTTTTCGCAGTGTTTGGCTTAAACTCATCAATTGTTTCCGGTAGCGTTCACCAGTGATTGTTTCTCCCGGTTTCAGAAGTTCGTAGTAGATGACGCCGAGCTGGTCCCACCAAATACTCAGCATAACTTTTGAGCTATGGATGTTCCCCCGAGCTGATGATTTTGGGGTATGGCCGGGAGATCCCCAAGATAATTTGCGCTTAGGAATGCTGAACAAAATCCACTTATCATCTCCCGTCACGATGCAAGCTTTTCTTGACTTTGGCTATGCTTTTCTTCTAGTACAGCCGTCAATTTTTCATCGGCGAACGTTTTGGGCCTTCCTTCACGAATGTTGAGCATTTTCCACGGCTAAATCACCGCTTCGAAAGCGTCGAAACCAACCTCAACGCTTTGTTTCCCTTAGAACAGCATCGCCGTAAACACTCGAAAGCTCTCGACGCGCTTCGGCTGCCGTTTTCTTCGCTCGAAACAAAAACAGCAACACCTCCCGTATATGGCCTTTATCCGGCTCAAAATCAGACATTTTCAAGAACTAGGAACTTTTACTCGCACGAAATAATGACTAATTTGTTTACACAGTTTGATTATGTCGTTTGACTTGATTTATGACGTTTATAAACGTCAAAATCGCGTCACAGTCCACAGTGGCTTCATCGATTTCAAAACGGCCGTTATTTATTTGCGAACCTAATAGTTAGCACTACTGCCAGGTTCTACTCGAGCGCGGTCTCGTTGATCCGAAAGGTATCTTGCCCCACTGTGTATCCAAGCTTGGGCACTCGTGCCAATCCCATCCTCAAAGGCGAATGATGCAGCATGGCTATTATCCCCAAGCCGCCTTCGGCCAACGATTTTAATGGACTCATGGTTCTGACGTACTCTCAACGAAGCTGGAGCCTTGAAGAAACTACGAGAAACTCGTATATAATGCCCTAGCCACACCGAATTTGGACCTTGTAGCACTACAAGCGATTCGCTGGTTGAGAAATGATGTACACAACAGGCATGGTAGAAACTGCTACGACTTCGTTTATTTGTGATTTGTGATTTGTGATTTGTTCGTGATGATTTGTTCTGCGTCCGCCAGGATTAAACAATTGACCAGTGTCCTAGGCATGACCTTATAATTATCCTGGGGGATTTCCATACAAAAGACGATAGGAGGTCAAAGTTTGGTATTACGTGGCAGTTGACTTGAGCACAGTAAAGATGATAATATTAGAAGAGCTAGAGGGGAAGCTGGTCAGAAAGATTATGGGCCCCGTATAAGAATGAAGGTTCCGATACCATGACGAGCACTACGAGCTGTACGGTGATCGTACCATTGTACTGGGTTGGTCATGTCGTGAAAATGCTACGCTTTTTCTTGGCTTAACGTCCTTTTGAGGTCACGCCGGGCATCCAATGGCTTACTAGACATGCCGATACCACTCAGTTCGATAATCAGTCCTCACTACGAAGGGACGGTACGGATGGGATGTGAACTCCTGGCATTTGAAGACTGGCGCCTCTGTACACTTCACCCCCGGGCCACCCTACGCTGTAAAAATGCTGCACTACGACCCATATAATCCTTTTAGACTCATTATATGAACGGAGGTGGGTTGGTAGATCCAGACTGAGATTCAGTGATGGTGTTGAAGCGTCTGCTAGGAAGTCCAAATTGGCAGATGACAGTGCAAGTTCTAATGTAAGTAATTGAGTGAGATTTGCTTGATATAGTATAGTATAGTATAGAATATTCACAATTACTTGCGGATATAAACGATACTTTATTTCTTATCATACGAATATAAATGAATTGTAGAGAGTAGAAGATGACCGACCGTACTTTACTAACACACATATTTATTTAGCATAGAAATTCAAATGGTATAACAGCTGATGAACGTTTCATTGTCGTGTACAGTATCGCAAAGTTTGATTGAATACGGTGCCTGTCGGACAATCGAGCTCATTGTATACTAAGCGACCATTTGAAATGTAGCATTGAAAGTATGAACTGGGATTATTACTGTTAGGATAGTTACCCTGGCTTGAGCAAGTGTACACGCACTCGCCGAAAAGTGAGCTAGATGAGAAGTACGTAAAAAGGGCACCGTTTGGACAACGTAGTACTTGAGTAGGCAGAGTCACACCGTTACACAAGGCGTAATAAACTCGACTAGTGCCATAGAGAACGTAGCGAGGAGATCCAACAGGACAAGTCACGGTAACACAGTTCGCTGTCGTTAGTTGACGAATGCAGGAAGAAGTTACGATGTCAAAGGCGTATCCTGGTGGGCATCTGTATACGGTGGAAGACTCGCCAATTGATAAACACACATGGTAGTTGGAGCAATTGTTGGGATCTACAAGCGAGCGAATGAAAGTTTTGATGATAAAATCTTGATGGTTAAATCTTAAGCATAAGCAAACGTACCAGGAAAAACCCCCGTTGAAGAGCACGTAAATGATGTGCTTTCTGTAGTCGTCACACATTCCTCCGATGGTGTCGGTCCACAACGATCAGATGCCGTGCCTTCTATGCAGAATAATCCTGTGGCACAGGTAAACGTAGCATCAATTTCTTGGGTACCAATGCACGGTCTTCGTGATGTGCAAGAATCGCAAATGTACGTTTTTACTCCATCGCATCCCTTTTTCACAAAGGCCCTAGCATTTAGCGCTGTACTGTTACTGCCCACTTGGCTAAAAGTACGATCGCAAAGAAGAACTATTGCAATGTATGTTATTGCCAAATGCCACTCCATGTTGAAACCACTGTAACTATTCGGACATGCAACACAAACTTGTCTTTAAATAACTCAGATCATATGGAAATCACCGGTCACATTCGCTTGGATCTGCAACGTTATCAGCGTATTAGATCAATGGAATTAGTTTTCCGAGAGCGTGTGCAATAAAGATAAGCAGATTTGTTTTCCTTATCAAACGTCATGTTTCCGTATAGTAATTACAAGTGTTGTTTGAAGTAAGTGAATGTTAGGTGTTGTCTGTTACTTGTGTGTGTTGTATGCATGATAGTACAACTATTTAGTTTATCAACAGAGTGAGAGATGTGGATTCAAGATTGTAGTAGCGCTGGTATAGTTTTGATGCTGCAGAGATAGGAAAGGATGGAAGAATAACAGAAAAGGCGATAAAAAATAGATGTAATATTTTTTTTTATTTATTCATTTAAAGTATGACGTCTTGTTCGGCATTGTCACGGATGGTCGTGCGAATAGTAAGATCAAGCATGGTTACTATTTTTGTGGCACTAAATTTAGTAGATTTACTGTCACAAAAGATTTCGGAGTTTAGCTTGATGAGAAACTTTGTTTTCAAGTTCATATCGATATCAGACTGAATAATGCTGAATAAAATGCGTTCTCGATTCTCGTAGAACGCGTAATTCTCACATCCAGCTTTACCTCTTTACCTCCTTTTTTAGCTTTACCATACTTTACCTCCTACCTTCTTACCAATGATCTGGTTGCTTCCGCTCTACTTTCCTTGATTCCACTCTATGCTCTTTCACGTCACCTGCGCGATTGACACCAACTCATTATTCTCTCCCGCCATTCACGTCACGGCCAAAATGTCCCATTACTACGAACGCTTTCAGTTTTAAAAGTTTCGTACCTCCTATTCGATTACAACGCTCCAAGATCCCAATTCCGCTTCCGTTTTCTTGAATCCTCGTCCCTCTTGCTTACCTAGTTTAAGTCCTAGTTTTGAGAAGATATTTGTAAAATCGTAGCATCAAAAAAATTGATAATAATAATAAAATAATAGTGTATATACATTACAGTCATACATGGGGTGGCCCGGTGGTGTATGCGACAGCAGCGCCAGTCTTCAATCGGCAGGACCGGGGTTCAAATACCATCCGGACCGTCCCCCCGTAGTGAGGACTGACTAACCAACTACGTGGTATCGGCAGTCTTAGTAAGCCTTTTTCGATGGCCGGCATGACCTTAGAGGTCGTTAAGCCAAGAAGAAGAAGAAGACATTATAGTCAAAATCAGTATCTTAATTTCAAAAATATTCGTACAACAGTTATAAGGAAAAGCAATCACGCACGTGATAAGCAAGATGATTAGAGTTTCGAGATCAATGCGAATTGGAAAGATCTGAGAAGTAAAATATGAATTGAAAAACAAATATGATTTTGTGTCATACGATTTGGGGCCTACGATTTATTAACCTTGTACGATAGTACAATCAGAATCATTTTTAATACCCGTAAATTACTGATGTTTTTGGTGAGGCCATGATGAAAAATTCTATTCTATATTTTACGATCGAGTTGACAGTGATTGCGAAATTTGAAATGGTACACATACGTAAGCAAATTTACGAACTGTTAATTATTAAAACTAAACGATTGCTCTAAACCACGAGAATATTAAAAGTGCTGTACTGAATATTAGAAGCTAATAAGAGAAACCATTGAAGATCATCTATGATTGTGTGAAACTTAAATTGGTTCATAAAACAACACGTTTGCTTGAATTCTTGAAATAGATCGCAATAAACTCACAGAATTTGATAATTTTTTGCACGTGTGCATGTTTTGTTGCGATCTTCATAGTAAAATATTTGCATTTTCTGACTGATGAACTTTGAAGGTTACAATTTTATCTTAGCCAGCTGAAAAATATGATCATCTGACAAAAGATAACTGAACTGGATGCTCAGAAACCATCGGAGGACTGATAAAGCTTATCTAGGTACTTTGGGTTTTTTAGTTGGCTACAAAAGTATAAAATCGGCTTGCCAAAAACTTGCAACCATTAGTTCACAACCAGTCAAGCGCTTAGGAGTATTACGTCACGATAAGTTTAGCTGCCATCATGGGAGTGTCTGTTTGGCTTTTGGGGCTATTTTGTGTAGGCGCTGTTTTGTTACAGGTAAAGTTACTGAGCAGCAAGGTTTCATACGATTATGTGCAAAAGAACAATTGTGTGTTTTCATTATTTCAGACAGTCGTATCTCAAGACAGTTTGCCGATCATCTTTGCGAGACAAAGAACTGCTGTAAATCAATCAGATGATTTAGAAACGAATGATTACACCTGCAAAGAAGAGCGAATTACTTGTGGCAGTTGTTCGAAAATTATGGTAAGCTTTCTGATCTGCAAATAGCTTTATATAAAAATGGAAAGTTTATTTATTTTGTGTCATCGTGTTAGATTTGCAACTACCAAAAACAGAATGTTGGTTCGTACGAGTGTAGTTCTATCGATCCACAACGTCCGTACTGTACTGATAATGGAGTTTGTTCAGCTGAAAATAAATGCACAATTCCAAGCGACCTCTGCCCCACCAAGGAATATTTCTATCCAGGTAACTTGTTGTATAGCACAAATATAGCATCCAATTATGTTGTTTTCGTACTTGTTTCAGTCCCCAGCAATTGTGGTGAATCGGTTTACTGTGGCTCGGATCTGCAAGCAACCAAGTATTCTGCTCCTTCCTCAGCGTACTTTTTTGATTTTAAATCTCAAAAATGGGTCGCTCGCAAAACAGCAGCCGACTGTTTCCAAATTAACTGTGCCACTTCTGCAATGCTGAACAAATTTTTTGCATATAAACCAAATCCTCAGCTATATTTTTACTGTGCATCAAGTGGTCCAATGACTTTCAGATGCGATGCCAATAAGATATTCAATGAGGCGAAGAGAATGTGCGAGTTTGGTTGCATCGAGGAAGGAGATTTCCCGATAGCTGGCGTAGACGATCGCTACTACGCATGTTTACCAGGAACGAACGGAGTGGTAAGGGCATTGCTTCGATAAAAATGTTGAATTATGCTTCATTTGTAATGTAAAACTCTATTGCAGTTACAAAAGTTCGAGCTGTCTTGTCCGCCTGGTCTGAAATTCGATGGCAAAGTATGTGCAAAAGCGACATCAACATAAAGAGGATTAAGCAGATGATGAAACCACGCATGATCTGAAGAAATATTTTATGTATAGAATAGGAATGGGCATCAAGTGTAGCTGACCTAACCTAACATAACACCAGAGAAAGTGGTATTAAATAGCGAATAAAATATGGGATAAAATCACCGATCAGGGAAACATTACACTGTGCTTCATTATTGATTTTTACTAATTGAAAGCAATTATTTCCGAAATTATATTACAGTACGTTTCAACTCTCTTTTCCTATCCCAGAGATTCAAAACCATGTAAAAACTTTCAAACAACAGCATGTATCACTTCTCACTTTGATATGTACAATGGATTGTTGAAAAGTCGGAGATAGATTGGATAGATAGAGATCTGATGCGACCAACCCCAAGATGCGACAGGGGCGCAGGATTTTCACAAGGCAGGACTGGGGTTCAAATCCCATCCGGACAACAACATGGGATCTGCAAGTCTAGTAAATCACTTGATGGCTGGTGTGACCTAGTAGGTCGTTAAACCAAGAATAAGAATGCTGAAGATAGTCAAATAATGCGGTTTATGATTAACTCGGGTTAAAAAACTGGAATATTCAGCCGTTATCTTTAAATTGTGCAACAATCCTGAAGAACCTCTTTTGTAGAACCTTTGGGTCTTTCGGACCTTATTCGGTTTTTATCCTGAAGCAATTTGGCAAGTAAAATAAGACCAGATACATTAATTGCAATTGATCTAATTTTGTTGATTATTGGTAAAGCAGACGAAAATCAAATGGCGTTCCGATGGTCAAGCTGCACCATACATTTTCATGTATGTAGGAAGGTTTAATTTGTTGTCGTAACTTATCTATTGAATAATAGAACAATCTGTTAAAAGAAATGTCAATATTTTCTTCTCTACTTTTTTCTTTACGTCTTTTCTTCTTCTACTTTGACTTGCCATTGTTAGCTTCCCACACTTAGCTTAACCGTAATGAGATAGTCAGTCATGCGTAGAGGGAGCTTGAATTACAAATTTGTTAATTTACTTATCTGAATGTGGAGGAATGATAACAGTTTTAAAGTCTTGGTAAATTGCGGTACCGCCGGTTCTTCTTGACGACGGTACCAATGCGAATACAGCAGTCTGTTTGGTAAGCTTTTTCACCTTTTTTTGGTATGTGCAATAAACGGTAAACTCGGTTTTCTGTCCACATATTTACGATGCAACCGAGCATGCCCGGGATAAGGCAAAGAATTAGGAGGAAATGCCTTATCATTATGTAGACAGGAGGTGTTGACAATACGGTATGGTACCGTCATAATTGATTGTAAATAAATAAGCAAGTAAATAAATAATTTAATAAATAAATAAAATATTTACGATGAAAGTGTAACAAAGAAAAATATTTGTTTTTGAAAGTGAAAAAGTCACATATAAGCAGAAAAATATTTCAAAATGTTTTTAATTTCATGTATAGCGTTCAAACTGTATTAGGGTTTGGAAGCTGATAGTACATCTTATAACGAATTTTCGATTACAAACTCATTTATACTTATCGTAGAATAGGAGTTTTTGAGATAAAGCTTAGTTTTAAACTAATACAATGAAGGCTCAAACGGAGACTATGCAGCAACTTAGTGCACCAATACAGGCTAGTCATTTAAACAGGGTTTACAACACAAACGAAAGTTAAGGAATGTTACTTAATGTCAGAGCAGATCGTTTTTAGATTTCCAATCCTAATAAACTATTACATTCCTTTAATGGTAGTAAGAAACCACTATCAAATTGATTCGACACTGCTGATAGTGCTCTAAATAAAGCTGTTGATCTTGATTTTAGCCATTTCTTAAAAATCTACCCTCACTCTGTACTGTGTAAAACATGCTTTGTAAATTTTTACGGCTTTGATGACTTTTTTATTTTTATCAAAATAAATATAAAAAAAGCCATCGATTGATAATCTCAATTGGCAAATATACAATCACAACATAACAACTTAATGTAGTTAGTTTCTTACATAAAAAGTACAGAAGATAACGATACTAACTGACACTAAGGCTCTCCGTCTTAAAAGCTTAGAGCCATACATTGAAAATATGTATGAATAATAAATACGAGCACTAACACGTAGAGATATTCTTAATAAAAATAATCATTCAGCTTAGATACGTTTCGTACATAAACGAATTATGTTAAAAATAAACATAAAGAATCGTCTTTCATGAAACATTTGGAGACATTTCGACCCAGCAAAACTAGAGTTGTTTAGTCATTGTCCACCTTTAGTTTTGGCACACGCTTGTGTTCGTTTCTAATCGTTGTTCGTAGTTAATCTCATTCGCGACAGATCGCTCGCTCGCTAACCCCCGCTCCCCAATTGTTGCAAATTGTCGCAAAAATTGTTGACCAAGGAAGTTGAATAGTCTTCCCCAGCAGGAGTTTAGGATAAAGGATAAGGTCGGCGATACTTCGAAGTATCGAAAAGCCCGTCGTAGCATCACCATCTCGATCATCCAGATCGATTCGGCGACTCTAATGCTTCGACCTCCTTCTGATCACAACACATTGAGCGAGCAGTTAAGAAGATCATTATTGTATTTTTGTAAATATTTGGAATGAATGAAGCTTAACGATGTTTTTGGTGTGGTTTGATGCTTAGCTGGACTGTTTTTAGTGAGAAACATTTACAGAAAAACATATATTTCTTGAAACTGTTTGAAATCTTCGATAGCTACGATTTGTATCTATGTGGTATGTAAGTTTGTTTGTAAGACCTGTTTGGCCAAGTGTAAATATTTGATGACCATTGAAATAAAATTTAGCTTTATCTATGCCTGGAACATGTATGACTAGCAAGATTGGGGGATAGGGTTTATGTATCTTAGATAAACATAAATATTAGCATAATAACTGTGCGGGATATTATGTTTTGGGGGATATTACACAATATTTGATTAGAAAGTTATGTTTTTGCATAACAAATCATTAAGGTGTTGCATGAAACTATAGAGTAATTTTTTTATCATTCACATTTATTTCAATGGTAATGGTTGGGTAAAGTCTAACAAAATAACGGTAAAAAAAAACATTTAACTAATCTTGATCAAATATTGCCGCTGTGTGCCGTTTTGTGTGTGGTATCTTATCTCATGCTTCTGCTATAAAAATATTCAAAATTGTGTAACAAACCATAACACAGGTAGCGACTATATAATGAAAGAGTGCCGCGTTATGATGCGCATTACATTCTAGAAGTCTTGAATGAAAATGTTGGTTCGTGCATTAATTTTAGTGCTGTCAGTTTGCGCAACAGTGAAAGGCGAGGTACTCAGTGTCTATTTACTCAACTTCAACTCTCTTAACGAAGCTACTTTATATGATGATTTATAGGAGCAACATGGGCTTCGGTCTTTGTTATCGTTACGAGGACCCTTGCGTCGCTCACTAACATCGTGTGCTGCAGGACGCCGGCAGGATTGTGAGGATTGCAACACGGTAAAAATTTGCAGCTACGACCAGATTCCTCTCGCACAGTTTCGGTGTCAGGATGTTGATCCTTCCAAACCTTATTGTACTGGTCAAGGTATTTGTTCTAATGTTCCGGACGTCGATGTCATTTGTACGAAGACAAATGATTTGTGCCCGATGAATGCCGCTGGATATTATCCGGGTTAGTTGATGATTTATATTTCATCTTAGCGTTTCGTGGTTAGCAAATCTAATTATTACGTACTACATGTTTAGATCCATCAAACTGCACCCGCTACTTATACTGTGATGAAAATAGCGTAAGCTACGAACAAACTTGTGTGGCAACCAATAATGTGTACAACCAGACGAGCGCATCGTGCTTTCTTAAACGTCGTTCGGCAGATTGCTTCCAGGTGGACTGCACTAATTCGCGTAACAAGGACAAGTGGTTCGTTTACGACCCTTACCCCCAGCTATATTTTCTGTGCTCATCAAATGGACCGCTGATGTTCAAATGTGCGCGTGAAACAGATGTTTTTGATTTGACATTGAAACGATGCGAATTTCAGTGTCGCACTGCTGGGCGTTTCGTGCACCCGTCTAGCTCCAACAAATATTACGAATGTGCATATATCAGTACTACGAAGGTAATGTATTGAAGCTTGACTTGCATATTTCAAAAACTCATAAATCGAATTTTATCTCCGCAGCTGGAAAAGTATGAACAAACTTGCCCTCCATTGTTACAATTCAATGAAAATGATCAAAAATGTGTACCGGTATGATGCACGTGCTGCAAAAGGAATAACAAAAACTGATGAAAACAGGAATAATGAGAATGTAAACGTATTGTGACGGATGTAACGGAACAGGTAACTCAGTAGAAAAATAATAAAAATAGATTGAAAATAAAGCACATTTCATGAATTATTTTGTAGTAGATTTCAAGGTCGTATATGATAGCATAGCCAGGGTAAAACTCTACGAGGCCATGAGCTTTTTTGGAATCCCGGCCAAACTGATCAGGCTTGTTAGAATGACCATGACCAACGTCACATGCCAGGTGACGGTGGATGGAAAACTCTCAGGGTCCTCTGCTACCACCAAAGGCCTGCGTCAGGGAGATGGGCTCGCCTGTCTCCTATTCAACTTGGCGCTAGAGAGGGCCATCCGTGACTCGGAGGTGGAGACTTAGGGAACCATCTGCTATAATTCAACCCAGATCCCGGCATACGCTGATGATATAGGTCATCATTGATCTGCGGCTCTCCCAGGTAGCAGATTCTTTCCAAAAGATCGAGCAGGCAGCAGAAAACCTTGGATGTACGGATAGGTTATCGCAAATTTGAAGTCGTCCGAAACTTCACCTATCTCGGGTCAAAAGTCAGCACCGAAAACAGCATAGAGACGGAGTTGCGTGCTAGGAGGCTGGCGGCCAGCCGGTCATTCTACAGCCTGAGGAAACGTCTCACCTCAAAAAACCTGTCGCGACGGTCGAAGCTGGGACTGTATCGTACCTTTTTAGTCCCAGTACTCACATACGCCTCTGCGACAAGGACCCTGTCTAAAACAGACGAAGCCCTCTTAACCGCGTTCGAGAGGAAGATGCTCAGAAGGGACGTTGGCCCCGTATGTGTGGAAGGACAATGGAGGAGCCACTACAACGACGAGCTGTACGAACTGTATGACGACCTCACCGTCGTGCAGCGAATTAGGCTCGTCAGGCTCCGATAGTCTGGTCATGTTATACGGGTGACATGGCATGGCCGTCCACACAGACAGAGGAGGCGTGATAGGCCCATATTGAGGTTGAATGATGGCTTGTAATCATCCGCCATCAAGGCCGAGATAACGGATTGGCGAGCGACGGCGCGGGACCGTGAGCGGTTCCGGATTCTGCTGCGGCAGGCCAAGACCGCAAAGCGGTTGTGTTGAGCGAATATTTATGTTCATATCCGCAATGATGCTGTGACAACTGTAGGAATGAATCATTTTTCATTTGGTCATTTTCTTGAAATGAAGTCGATCTTAACTCATTGATTATTTATGCGGATTGCATTAAATACCTTCTAGAAACCTTTTTTTGCGATAATCTAAGAGCTTTCAATCAATCCAAAATAAAGCTGTCGTTTTGGAAAATGCAGTAAAACGTTCTACGTGTGTGTGGGAGAAGTTCTTGTTCAAATAAAAGATTCCTAGCACAGTGAGAAGGATATGAAGACTCAAGCTAGAGTCAAGCTAGAAGAATAAAAAAATATAAGCGTATATTTTTTTCGATTGACTCAAGCTTAATAACTCCTTATTACTAAAATAGGTTGCATATTATGTTGACGATCTATTGAGTTGAAAAAAGTATAAATAAGAAATTGTCGTACGTGTCCTGTGTCTCTGTGCGTCGGTCGCTTATCTTGTTATTTTTCCGGATCATATGGTTAGATAGGTTCCGTATTACCCTTATTATTACCCTTATTACCTATTACCTATTATTACCATTTCGTATTACCCTTATTATTGTATTACCCTTGTGGATGCAAGTACGCAGAGTCCTTTTTTACCATCACATTTTTGAACGTGCGCTTTCCTATTCTTAATCTGAAACGGATATATTAGGGCTATATGTTAGCTAGCAGCGCTAGTAGTGAGTCGCTCCGGTTTTACAAGCTACCTGCAGCTGGGCTATACAATTTCATCAATTTTGTTCGTGGTCTAGCAACGTACAACATCCGTCGTAGTCCATTTGGATCCTGCAGAAGCGTAAACCGAACCAAGTGAATAAGCGTTGCATCTGTCATTAGCGCGCCGGTAGAGCAACTTAGGCAATCATACAACAGAAGCATATATCAAGATCGACTGTACCAAAGAGCAATAAACTATCTTGATTTATTTCTTCGTTTATTTAAAGTGTTTTACAGAGATAGTTTGAGTTTTAAAAACTGCATTAGCCTTGTGTGCTACGATTGCATCAGCAAGCCGATCAATTATTTCCCCCGTGCTCTAGCTGAACGTGAAAGTTAACTTTTCGTCAAGGAGTATTCCTAAGTCAGTAACACAATTTCTGCGCTAAATTGTAGAACCGATGCGAAATTTCACATGTCGCAAGGTCTTTCGTCACGAATAAAATTAAATCTAGAGTGAATGTTCACGGTATACAATTACTATTTCCAAAACTACTTTATTACAACTATCACGATGCGCTGTCGGAAAGAGAGTGTCCTTCCAACTCGATCACTCTCGATCCTGAACCCCCACAGCGTCTCATGGGATGCAGCCACTAATCGTTAAGGTTGGACCACGTTAGAATTCACCATAATATACGAAAGGACACCGCTTTCTCGCAGTGATCATGCAATGAGCACCCGAGTTACTACATTTATGCGCACAAAGAACAGAAGCGGTCCAAGACTGCTCCCTTCGGAAATCCCTACTCATCACAGCATCGATACATTGTAAATTCTCATAAGAACGCATACAGGTCAGTAGATGCACGGGTAGAACAATCACTAGCGACGAGATTTTCCTGGGGCAGTTTAAATGACTTTAGCAATTCACTGTGTTGGTTTAACTATGTTACAAAAGAGATAAACTGTTAAACTGTAGAGTTCTTAAATTCTGTATTCACACGTAAGCTTTTCACACACAAAGGCGTAGTGTTTTTGCAATGTTCATATGCTAATGAGGAGCTCTGATATCCGCCGCTGAGGGAAGCATTTTTGTTGTAGAGGCTTACAGAAGCACTGGGTTATAAAGAGCATATGTTCTAAGAAAGATGGGTGCCAGTTCCAGTATGCTTTTAAATCTGATGTAGTACAAGGACACTCGATACACGGAGATGGAAGTTTCGAGGACCATCTTCTATAAATCAATCCTGATACTGACATACGATGATAGCATATACTGTGACGAACGGTCGAGCGCGAATCAACGAGGCGAAAGTCAAAAATGGATCACAATATCGAAGACTTTCTAAACATTGGCTATCCGGGATTAGAATTCAGCTTCTTCCAATAGCATATGCGATGGACGACTTAGCACATTGTACGTTTTTTATCTGCACTTGCAAAATGATAGGAATCGACGCTGCCTAAAACAGATTAAAACTTTCTTAGTTCGAGAGGCAGATAAGGGTTTCTTTCGAGAAAGGGCAATGGAGGAGTTCTATGAGCTGTACGATGTCGTCAGTACTGTATTTCTATGACGTGTTAAATTCGCCTGACTGACTTCGACGGATTTCGGATGACCCATTTTTCATTGTTATAAGGCGTTTAGTTGAAAACATTAAGTAGTAGTAGGCGTAGTGGCATTAATGTGTGAGTGGTTCAGAATACTTTTACTGCAGACTAAAACTAAAAAGAGCCGCAATGGTTAAGAAGTAAGAAAGTAAAATAAATACCAAAATAAAAATTAAAATTTGTTAACAATTAGCACATGTTTCGGTAATATACCTGCAGAAAGAACAAACCAAAATAGTGTGAAGCCCACAAAATCAGCAATGCAAAGCTGATAAAGACCAAACTTTTTATCTTATCAATTGTTGTAGGCGCATATCGTACAACTTTGGACGTGATGGTTCATATAAAAAGCTTGGCGCATGATTTTATTGACAACTAGAACATCTTCATCATGTGGTGGAAACGCATAGTTTGGTGTTGTGTTGTCATTTGTGTGCAAGAGGTAAGCCAATAAGAAGATATAAAAACAGTCCATGCATGCATCATATCTCATTTCCAATATTTTAAAGGCAGCTTCGTTGAGTCTATCACCTGTAGTTTCCGGTTCCCGCGTTGTGAGTGATAAGTGTGAATCCGGCAAACGTCAAGGTTGTGGTGATTGTCGTACGGTGAACATTTGTAGCTATGATCAAACTGTTCTTACTAGCTACAAATGTCAAGATGTGGAACCAGATAAACCTTACTGCACAGGAAATGGTGTCTGTTCTGCGGAGTATGAGTCAGAAAGCACCTGCGCGATGGCAGATGATCTTTGTCCCTTGTCGAAGGCTGGATTTTATCCAGGTATGATCGTGAAACAGATCGTGATAATGCTTACTTAGGTATGTTGCTATTGCTTTCATCATTTATCCAATAGATCCAGCCAACTGTACGCAGTACATTTACTGTGACGAAAAGCAGATAGCTACGCCTTTGAGTTGTTTAGCAGCGAATAACGCCTACAATCATTCGTCCTCGTCGTGCTTTCTACGAAAAACTTTGGACGACTGCTATCAAGTGAACTGTGATTTGCCGTTGAATCGTAATAAATGGTTTGTCTATAAACCGTTTCCACAACTTTACTTCTTTTGCTCGAGCAGAGGATTACCAGTGATGTTCGAATGTCCTAGCGCTTTGGAGGTGTACGATGTGAAACTGCAACGGTGCAAATTTGAATGCCGAGAAAGTGGTCGCTTCCCGTACCCGGGAGATAACAAAAAATACTATGAATGTGTTTACGTCACACCTTTCAAGGTAAGTGGTACGAAACGTCGTGCATTGCAGGCCTGTGTGCTTCTTTTCCTAACAAAAGTTTTCATTGTTGTGTGTCTAACTAATTGGTACAGCTGGAATTGTTCGAGCAGCGATGCCCTTTACAACTCACGTATGATGAAGAGAAGAGGATCTGCAAGGCTTTAAAAGAAACAATTTAACTAGTATTCTCTAATACCCTACGGTCAAAATAGAACGAAAACTGTTTGAATAAAGTGAGTTGATCGATATAAACTTCAAGTGACATTTAAATTGGCACAGACAAGAATTCTCATCCGAGAATGTTTATTTGTGTTCTTTACTGCTTTCAAATTTGTCATCTTAAGACAAATAAGTATAATAGCCAGAATAGGCGGCCTGTTCACTTTTCAACACAATCAGTATGTGTTAAGTTGTCCAGCAAAATCGTCAAAATTCTGTCGTCTACTTTTCGTTCGATTTCGGGGAAATCCATGCATATTTACAATAGATCATGTTTATTTCACGCGATACAGGGCTCTAACATATGTTTTCATATTGATATTGATCATGATGATTAGAAGTACTTCACACTTCCCTATTGCTCTACTTTGCAAAGCAAATGTGGGTTGTAAATGGCAATAACAGTGGCGCGATGGTGAATAAAAGGCTGCCGCGCATGTTTGCCGATCGAGTAGTCGCTATTCTGACTATTGATGTTGCAGACAACTATGGCGCTTCGTAAGACTGTTGGTTTGCTTTTGCTGGTAAGTTATTGTACAATTTAAGCTCTGCATTTACATGGAATAACACAACGTTTGCCACTTCTTTTCACGTTTACTCACCAGCTTTTCCTAACCGTTGCCACCAAGGGACAGGGAATGTATTCGGACTCTTTGGAAACGGGTTTGTTTGACCCCTTTGCTTCATCCGAGGAAAACTTGTTGCCAGATAACGAAATGCCCAGTTCATTGTGGTACGGTGCGTTGTTTAGTTCGAAGCTTTCTCCACCTTTCATTGACAAAACATTGGCTGGCAGCTGCACCAACACCACTACGATCGTGTGTACCGGATGTCGACGAGTCCGTGTCTGCATCCCAGGAATTAATGATCAGTCATTGTTGCCGGAAAATAATTGTCCCCCTTCAACGTTTTGTAACACGCTTGCTACAGGGATGGGAGGTTCCTGTCTGGCCACTGTTGATCCCACATTTCCCGAATGTAGGTATACTGCTGGTGTAGACGGCAATTATGGAGAGAGTGGTGATAGCCGTATTGGTATGTTGTGCACCGGAATAGGAGTGTTTCCTGATCCTCTGGATTGTAGAAAGTTCCATTACTGCACCTCAATTGGAAGTTACTCGCGAGCATTCAAATGTCCTTCGGAATATGTGTACAACTCTAAGAAAAAATCATGCAGCCGTAATAGCCAATGTCGAACGATACAGTGTCGTTCAAATGCGAGATCTATATTCATACCGTTTCCGCAGGATCCCAACTACTACGCGTACTGCAATTACAATCGTAATCGGAATCGTCCTACGTTAAGAAATGTATTGGTGTACAAATGTGCTGAAGGTTCGGAATTTAATACGCTATCGAACAGTTGCGTGTTTAAATGTCCACGGGAAGGATTCATAGCAAAGCCCGGCGATACTTCCAAGTTTTACTGGTGTCGTAAAGTAAGGGGCAATTTGTTTGGTTACGAGCAAGTGTGTCCAGGCGTGGGTTCCATATTTAGTCCCAGACTCGGAATATGCTTACCTCCTCCGGTGTTGACTACTACCACGGCCATTCCTTCTTCCACCATGTCAACGATGAGTGAATCTAGTTCGACTACACCAGTCACCGAAGAACAAACAGAAAGCTCCACCGACCCAACGATTGTGGCGGATACACTAGTGCAACTTCCACCTTGGCCAAAATGGCCCTCTATTTCTGTATCTTCGCTAGTTTAATACGTGTAAGCTCATTGGTCGCCGCATTCATCACAAATACTGAATAAACTGGGTACACTTTTTTTATAACTATAGCACTTTTTGTTTTGAATCTCATTCTAATTTTACTGCCTTGTGTAGTAATAATTATCCGTACACGTAAATAAATAGATAAATAGGGAAACATTTCTCTATTCCTCATCTCCTACATTCTTCAGTAATTGCAGTTCAGCAATTTAAAATATACTCTGGAATTTGCATACAACTCGGAGCGGTATTGTGAAGCCCCAAAGTGTATAAGCACTATCGAGCCTATCAGTTAGTAACGCTTAAGTGAATTGAAAGTGCGCAAGTATTATAGATTATGTAATAGGATTATAGACATTTCATATCTTCTGGAAGTAAATACATAAGTCATCTCGTTGATTTTAATGGTTAAGAATAAATTTTAAAACCTAAGAAAGTATTTTTAAATTTTAACGGGAATGGGCTGAGCATAGCAACGATCCTATTTAGAGTCACACTTTAGAGTGACGAATGTCATCTCAGAGAATCAAAGCTTTTGTAAATAAACGGAAAAAATCCCTTTACCCAGAAAATTACATTTTTTACCATCGATGGCTGTTTGGCTGTAAATAATTTATTGGTAAGCTACATATTGGAATAAATGCTCAGGTTTCCTATCCAAAACTCCAGCTAGCTAAAAATGGTGGGGAAAAAGAAGGTAAACCGAGTTGAACTGAATCTTTTCCAACATACAAGCGAGAACATATGTATTTTGATTGCATACCTTTAGGCGCTTGTAATTGATCGACGTTCATGGCTGCTAGGCAGGCATGTCAAACCTTTTAATGTATGTAATCATTGAGCTTTTGGAACGTAGGTTCGTTCGGTGGTATTTATAGAGAATTTTAGTCATTTCCGTTTCCTCAGTTTAAAAAACGTAGGACGGTTTAATCTCTGCGTTGAGGTTTTTTCCTGAAATGATCTTAATTTAGCATTCATTAGTTCGGAATGCAGGTATATTGCGTTGATAAATTTACGTTCATAATAATTTTACTATTATTTTAGCGCTTTTCACACATACGTGTATGGCAACCGAGACGTCTCAGTCAAATCGTGCAAAATATAATCAAATAATTTTTTCTGATTTAGTATTTCTAAACCACAAACAATTTAAAAACATCAAATTATAAAAATAATAAAACATAAATTATTATCGTTGTGCTAAGACGCTCCTTTCAATCACTCGTATAGGTGAGACCAGTGAAAACGATTAGTTTTATCGTCTCAAAAAGCAGTCTCACTTTCAATATACAATTCTTTTTGGAGAAGTAATGCAGCAAGTGCTACGTCCTGCAGCCATCTTTCTTTCCGATACGTTGTACAGAACAGCTTCTTTTAACAATTAAACAAACATAATTTCTACTCAGTTTTAAGTCGACATTCTTGGTTTATACAATAACAATGCTTAATAAAACCTTAATCAATTTCGGACTGATGCACATCTATAAACTGAAAGAAATGATACCTTCATGATGGTTCCGATTTGCAAACGCTCTAATCGAACAAATTAAATAATACATAGCGTAGTAGGTGCAGAGCAAAAGATTTATTTGACAATTTTTGTATCATGAAACGTGTTCTTATGCATCTAAACAATGTAGCAATTATTTAGCTAAATTCTTACTTACAAATTAAAGCAGAACGAGAATATCCAAAACTGCTATTTTACGCTAAAACGTTATGCTAAAAGCAAAATAAATATAGAAATTGCCTTACCTAAATAACTAATTAGATCCTAGAGAGTCTAGCGGGGAACGTAATCACTTGAATGCTAAGCTGCGCTATTGCTAGTGCGCCAAAGAGTCTTTTTCGTCGCGAGAGAAGCTTCTTCGTTTGCAGTCTATTATCAATCAGCATCTTTATCTGAATAATGAGGTGGTGTGCGTGTTTTTTTTTTTTGTCGCATAACGGTGCTTTAGCGTGAAAGGATGCATTCTCAAATGTATTGCGATGCGAGCGTGCGAGTACCTAATATCACGATAACCAATCAGGACCAGTATTTGTTAGGGTAGGATGTGGCCGCCTGTTGCATTGAATGATAGTCTGCTGCGGTAGCAGTCGTAACGGGGGGCGGACAGCCGACCAAGTTGGTAGCATACGCCTGACCCGGATGATGGGGTGGATAGGATTGACTCCATGGTGTTTCCTGGGTCACGATGGGCGCTGCCGCCGGTGGCGCAGGTGGTACTTTGGCGTAATTTTCAGCCTGCGTCGCAGAAGGGCTCAGTTTGATAGAATTCTCGTGTGCCGGCTTGATGTACTCCTCGCTCATCATTTTGGTGTACTCTGAAGGAAGGAATTCTGAAAGCAAGCAATGATCGATTACTGTAAAGTTTCGTCAAGGCAGCGCTTGGGTAGCTTTTTCTCTTACCTTGATTGTTTTGGTGGAAGCCCATGTGGTTGGTCGAGAAGTTTTGCCCTCCAAAGTGACCGTGCTGGAAATGGCCGGTGGAAAACGACGAAGGATTTTGCGCAACAAACTCATAGTTCGCTGCTGCCGCCATTTGGTACGAATCGTTGGACGCCACTCCGGGGTGATACTGTGACATTGGCAGCGTGCCCAAACTGCTGAGCGGGGTGGACATCTGTGCTCCAGCGTGCTTGCGAAGCCGAGCGCGCCGATTGCTAAACCATACCTGTATGCGTGCTTCGGTAAGGTTGGTGGTGGAGGCCAGCTCTTCACGCGTGTACACATCCGGATACTGTGTACGCTGGAAGGCCTTTTCCAACGCTTCCAGCTGCTCACCCGTGAAGGTGGTCCTCGATCGACGCTGTTTCCGCTTCAATAGTATTCCCGGTTCCGATTCAGTGTCACTCGAGTCCGATCCGCGTCCTAGCAGATGACGAAACACCGATCATGTCGCAATGGACCAACGATCGATGGGGACAAAATGGAAAGAGAGAAGTAGAACGAAAAAAAAAGAGGTTTGAAATTAGTCACCGCTACGGACGAATGGTGGTGGTTGGTCGGTGGCATAATGTGGCGTGTAATTGAAATCAGTTAAAACTTCGACCCACCAACGACACTGGTCGGGCAGAGACACACCAGATGTGGTGGAACATGAAAACGCACCAAACAAGTGACTGTATTTATTACCCTCTTCATCGTTGGTGGTTTGTTACCGAACTGTTTCGTCATGTCAAAGCAAAAACATACCAAAATTAACGGAACTGTTTCGGAAAATCAATACATTGCCATAAATCTGACGCTAGGTTGGAGTGTCCAGATGTTTCAACTACATAAAGATTTGACATGATACCACCATGTTTTATGCTCGTAAATCCGGTAACGCGTAAACAGTAATTATAAGAAATGAATCTGTATAAAGAAACCATGTGTCAGTAAAAAATGCAATATCGGTACGTATCAGTTCCTCACTACTATAGGAATGCTGCTATCCTTTGGCAAAATTATACGTCGTCCAAATTTTGCAATCTATGTCAAATAAATCGCATTGTCGTAAGAATGCTGGTGTGTCCATTCATGAATGCGTTTCCTTAACACTCCGTTGTGAGCCACAAGCTTACGAAATCGTACATTTCAACGCTTTTTTGACAGTGGGTTTTTTTATGTACATTATAATTTAATTTTGGAGAAAATAATTTGAAGAAAAGGAGTAAAAAAAACGAGCACTTATATCCGCAAAACATGTCACGTGTTTTTTTGCGTAGAACCAGCACAAACGATGTTTCTGCATTGCAGTAAATGTGGCATAGATGCTTTAAGAATTATTGTTAAAGCACCGTTTAGCAGTTAAATTAATTCACATTGGCCAAATAGTTTCACATGCC